>NC_090663.1:64461499-64767905 GCF_013368605.1 Nyctibius grandis | reverse complement strand
TAGACTACCTCAAGAGAGGGTATTTTAAGGACCCAAAAGGGTATAGATGGGCCTTTGGTATAGCAGCTGTAGAGACTGAGGATATTAAACAGCTGTTTACCTTGCCTGGCCTCTCAGAAGATCCTTCTGTTGTGGGGTTCTGAAGGTTGAAGAACAACAGGTGCCAATTGCTACTACCACGGTGCACCGACGACAATATCGCACCAATCGAGACTCCCTGATCCCCATTCATAAACTGATTAGACAATTAGAAAACCAAGGAGTGATTGGCAAGACTCGCTCACCCTTGAATAGTCCTATATGGCCAGTGCGAAAGTCTGATGGAGAATGGAGATTAACTGTGGACTATCGTGGCCTAAATGAAGTTACGCCACCGCTGAGTGCTGCTGTGCCAGACATGCTAGAACTTCAATACAAACTGGAGTCAAAGGCAGCCAAGTGGTATGCCACCATAGACATAGCTAATGCATTTTTCTCTATTCCTTTGGCACCAAAGTGCAGGCCACAGTTTGCTTTTACCTGGAGAGGTATCCAGTACACCTGGAATCGACTGCCCCAGGGGTGGAAACACAGTCCTACTATTTGCCATGGACTGATCCAGACTGCACTAGAAAAGGGTGGAGCTCCAGAACATTTGCAATACATTGATGACATCATTGTGTGGGGTGATAAAGCAGCAGAAGTTTTTGACAAAGGGGAGAAAATAATCCAAATTCTTCTGAAAGCTGGTTTTGCCATAAAAAGAGGCAAGGTCAAGGGGCCTGCCTGGGAGATCCAGTTTTTAGGGATTAAATGGCAAGATGGGCGTCGCCAGATCCCGATAGAGGTGATCAACAAAATAACAGCTATGTCCGCACCAACTAACAAAAAGGAAACACAAGCCTTCTTAGGCGTTGTGGGTTTCTGGAGAATGCATATTCCAGATTACAGCCAGATTGTACGCCCTCTTTATCAGGTGACCAGAAAGAAGAATGATTTTCAGTGGGGCCCTGAACAACGACAGGCTTTTGAACAGATTAAACAAGAGATTGTGCATGCAGTAGCCCTTGGACCAGTCTGTACGGGACAAGATGTTAAAGATGTGCTCTACACTGCAGCTGGGGACAATGGTCCTACCTGGAGCCTCTGGCAGAAAGTACCAGGGGAGACTCGAGGTCGACCCCTAGGATTTTGGAGTCGAGGATACAAGGGCTCTGAGGCCAATTACACTCCAACTGAAAAAGAGATACTGGCAGCATATGAAGGAGTTAGAGCTGCTTCAGAGGTAATTGGTACTGAAGCACAACTTCTCCTGGCACCTCGATTACCAGTACTAGGCTGGATGTTCAAGGGTAAGGTTCCCACTACCCATCATGCAACTGATGCTACATGGAGTAAATGGATTGCATTAATTACACAGAGGGCTCGAATAGGAAACCCTAATCGCCCAGGAATCTTAGAAGTGATCATGGACTGGCCAGAAGGCAAAGACTTCGGAATGCCACCAGAAAAGGAGGTGACACGTGCTGAAGAAGCCCCACCATATAATGAATTACCAGAGGATGAGAAGCAGTATGCCCTGTTCACCGATGGATCCTGCTGTCTTGTAGGAAAGCATCGGAAGTGGAAAGCTGCTGTATGGAGTCCCATACGACGAGTCACAGAAGCCACAGAAGGACAAGGTGAATCAAGTCAATTCGCAGAGGTAAAAGCCATCCAGCTGGCTTTAGACATTGCTGAACGAGAAAAATGGCCAAGGCTGTATCTTTATACTGACTCATGGATGGTAGCAAATGCCTTGTGGGGGTGGTTAAAGCAGTGGAAGCGAAGCAACTGGCAGCGCAAATGTAAACCTATTTGCGCTGCTGAATTGTGGCAAGATATTGCTGCTCGGCTCGAGAAACTAGTCGTGAAGGTATGTCATGTAGATGCTCACGTACCTAAAAGTCGGGCAACTGAGGAACATCGAAACAACCAACAAGCGGATCAAGCTGCTAAAGTGTTCCAAATAGATTTGGACTGGGAACATAAAGGTGAACTATTTTTAGCTCGGTGGGCTCATGACACTTCAGGTCATCAAGGGAGAGATGCAACATACAGATGGGCTCGTGACCGAGGGGTGGACTTAACCATGGACTCTATTGCACAGGTTATCCACGATTGTGAAACATGCGCCGCAATTAAGCAAGCCAAACGGTTAAAACCTTTGTGGTATGGGGGGCGGTGGTTGAAATATAAATATGGGGAGGCCTAACAAATTGACTATATCACAGTCCCTCAAACCCGCCAGGGTAAACGCTATGTGCTTACCATGGTGGAGGCGACCACCGGATGGTTGGAAACATACTCTGTGCCCCATGCCACTGCCCGGAACACTATTCTGGGCCTTGAAAAGCAAATCTTGTGGTGACACGGCACGCCAGAGAGAATTGAGTCGGACAATGGGACTCATTTCAAAAACAGTCTCATAGACAACTGGGCCAAAGAGCATGGCATCGAATGGGTATATCACATCCCCTATCATGCACCAGCCTCTGGGAAAATTGAACGGTATAATGGGCTGTTAAAAACTACCCTGAAAGCAATGGGGGGTGGAACCTTTAAAAACTGGGATAAACATCTGGCACAAGCTACCTGGTTAGTTAACACCAGGGGATCTATCAATCGAGCTGGCCCTGCTCAGTCAGACCTTCTACAATACAGTAGAAGGAGATAAAGTCCCTGTGGTGCATGAAAGGAATCTATTGGGAAAAACTGTCTGGGTTCTTCCTGCAATGGGCAAAGGTAAACCCATTCGTGGGATTGCTTTTGCTCAGGGACCTGGATGTACTTGGTGGGTGATGTTGCAAGATGGTGGAGTCCGATGTGTCCCTGAAGGTGATCTGATTCTGGGTGAGACTACTTAATTCTGAACTGTATGTTGTTGCTGCATAAGTGTCTTTCAGGTTAAGACAGTGGTGATGAGACCGGAGCTAGCTTCATCAAGTGGCGTCCAGTAACCTCCTCGAGTCTGACATCTTTAACCTGCAACCCGTGGGCATGAACCATGACAAAAGAGAGACTGCTAGCCAGATGGAAACCCACAATCCTGAACCAAATGAACTTAATGAACTTTTTGTATAGAGAAGAATCATAAACTAGTGATATGTGTATATATATTTGAAAATGAAAAGGTAGTGGTGATCTGAGTATGACGTGAATGGTATGGAATAAGGGGTGGAATGTCCTGGTTTGGCCAATTAGTCTTAGAGAAACCAAGGTCACTGCTAAATTCCTCACTGCTTATGAGTGAAGAGCTGAAGGGGGGTCGCACCTGCAGGGAGGAGCAGACAGGGCAGGTGACCCAAGATTGACCAACGAGGTATTCCATCCCATACATGTCATTCTCACTTTCCTATTTATCACTAACCCACTGCCTCCTGGAGGTGGGGCCCAGGAGGGAGGGGCCCTCCTGTCTTCCACTGATTGGTACCAGCTTTGCCAATTTTCCAGTTAAAAGCCTGCAGGTGTGATGGTGGGGGGAGCTACTGCATTTTCCCTTCTGCCTGTGCTGGGGGAGCAACTCTGCCTGAGGAGGATTTCCAAGCTCTTGATCTTGGTTTTGTATATATTTGTATATATTTGATTATTTCTATTATTCTTATTATACTCTGTTTCATTACTATAGTTTATTAAAACTGTTTTAACTTTCCAACCCATAAGTCTCTCTCCCTTTTCCCTTTCCCTTTGGGTGGGGGGGGGGAGGGTTAACAGAGAGCGTCTGCCACAGGTTTAATAGGTGGCCTGGCTTTAAACTGTGACACCTGCTTAGGAGTAATTGTTTTCAAAACAATTCAGTTTCCCTTGTGATATTTATGGCCTGTTTTTTTTTTTAATGAAAGGCAAAAAACAGCCAGCATGGATGGAGTCTTTGTTTCCTTACGGAAAGCTGCCATTAGAAAACAGCAGTGCCTTCCCACGAGGAGTGCTGAATCTTCATTCCCATTTCAGATACGGATCTGCTATCTGACAGTAGTCAAGTAACCTAACTGCTTTTATAGCCTTCATGAGGAAAAGATATATAATGCTGTGATACAGTCTAATTGATTGTAAAAATGCTGCAGGCGTTCATGAGAATGCTTCATAGGCCTGAAATTATTTTGCAAATACTGTGCTCTTAAAAAGGAATGGATGCTATCAGCATTTAGGCAAGAAGACAGCTGAAACTCCTTCCCCAGAGATGCTTGCTGCCTTCATCTCAACTGCCACTGCAGCCTGTGTGTATTCGGGATTATAGCAAGAGGCTGGTTGATGCGACAAGAAAGCAAAAGGAGAAAATTCCAGCTGCTTTAAAAAATCAAACGCTGCTTCTCCATTTGGCTGGCAGGCGTTGACTGTAACGAATATATCTTCAGGAGGGAAAATGACATTTAGTCAGAGGATCTAAAAAGCTGTAATGTGCATACAGTCACCTGTCTTTGAGCATGGGGAAGAAGCACTGAAAAAATCAGATAAAAAGGATTATATTATTGCATAGAATAAAGCAGTATATAGACAGCTCTTGCTGCACAGGGTGTCATGTGTGCCAAATAGCACCTTAATGCATACGAATATGACCTCCAAAATAGACTTTTTTTGTGCATAGCAATTGCTGATCAGCAATGTGTGCCTGCTGTTTCAGTCTATTCAGCCATCCAAGTACCTCAGAAGGGAAGAGGCTGTAGCTAGTGTGATCACTGGTCTAGCATTTGCACAGCCATTTCAGGTCATCTTTATCTGTATGCCCTGTGATCTTCAGGGGGGGAAAAGCATGTCTAACCAATGCTTAAAGCATAGTTTTTCTGCAGAGTTGGTGTGCTCCCATTTTCCCTGTTCTGGGGGCAGTACTGCTGCACTACCAGCCTTCAGAAGTCATGCAGCCTAGCTGTATGAAAATCATCAGCTAAGGCATTAGGTAATGAGATTGAGGGCGTTATTGGACAAAGGAAACTCCAGGGTTTCTTTTCATTGACTACTAAGTGTAAACATATGCCACTTGCAAGTGTCTTTCGGCAGCTAAGTGCTCAGAAGAGGTGATGGTTTTAAAGAAAGCTGAAACTATGCATTTGGGAATTGCAGGAACCTGCACAGGAGTGAATGACTTTTCTTCCTGGTTGTGATGATAATTAGCCACCTAACTACTTTTCATAAAATCAAATGTCAGGTCTCCTGGAGGAGGGAGGGGGAGAATCGTGAGATTTGGCAACATTGTCAACTGCTGTGTTGATAATTGGTAGGTCTTGCTCTGCAGGTGGGATCCAGGCAAATGTGGCCAGCACACACAGGCTCGCTTTGCAGGGTGACTTGTGTAACTGGCTGCTCTATTGATACTGGTGTCAGAAAATGCACCTCCTTGGGCTGGTGACTTGTGCTAAGAGATCTGAAGCTGTGCTGTTAAGTCTGAGGCTTCAATCTCTTTTTCTATGCTTTGTGATGCAACTCTTGGGGGAGAGGGTAAGAGACCAACCTCAGATCGGCGCAGGGTACTTATCCAGGAAGAAGGGATTGAGGTCCAAGTCTGAATTGCAGAGTGCAGGAATGCAACCCAAAGAGGAGCTTTGCAGGGGTCTGGAGGAACAGCACTAGTGATGATTCAAAGCTTCTCCAAGAAATCTCTCTGGATGGGTGTTTTGTCAGAGCAGGTGGGTTTTCCCCAACACTCAGTTTTACCCGATCAGTTGTGTGACATGGTAAACTGCGCTGCTGGATGGAAAATTGGAAAATGGCAGCTCTGGTGGCCCTGACTCAGCATTTGAACCTTTTGTGTGACCTCAGTTTTCTGTGCCTCCAACTACAGCGTAGTAATTGCAGTGACTGAAGGTGACTTTACTGCTGCTTGCAGACAGAGAAACTCCCATGACCAAGGTCTTATGTGCCTGTGGGAAGCCAGACCTGAGTGAGCCTTGCCTGCTTCTGATAAGGATGGATCTGGCCTTGTTTAGTTCAGCAGTGCATCAGTTGTAAAATGGACAGCCCACAGGGCACAACTACTGATTTGTTTTCTGCAAGCAAGAAGTGCCGCTAACTGCACCAGTAATACCCCATTGCCCTGGCAGTACCATGGCTCTTGAAAGACAGATTGATATGGTAAGGCATCTGCTTACCACATCCAAAGTTGCAGAAAGCATTACAGAAACGCTGCTTGCTTTGGGCTGCAGAGTTTTGGTCACTGTGAAGGGATTTTGCTTTCTTAGGAACTCTTCCAGAAATGTAGGCATTTCTGAGCTTGTTAGGCAGGAATTTTTGTTCTGTACCACAGGATACCTGATATCTCCACCTGTGTGGAAGCAATGTAAATAAGTAACAGTAGAATTTAAGGCTGCACAGAAAAATACTGAATACCTTGAGTAGATGTGAAAGTCTTGGCTTAAATGCTACCAAGAATCTTTAACTTCAGGGCAAAAAATCTCCAGTCCTGTTCTAATGTCCTTTCACAGCTTAAGTTGTGCATGCCTATGCAGGGTCAGTTTTAAATCGCTAGCAAAACAGATTTTTGACATTCCAGCATGGCTTTTCCAAGGGATAAGGGGAGGTCGAGTTATCATTCTCTCAAAGATATCAATCTTCTCTGTGTGTAGCACAATGATACTCTTGTTTTCTGTCCCCGTTAAGCTCTTCAGCTCAACAAGAGTGTCTATGGTGAGGTAATGAAGGAGGCCAGCTGATGCCTTTGGCTTAGATGCAGTAGTTCCCAAATTACAGTCTGCTTTCCATGCCAAACTGCAAAGCAGTTGGCATGACCAGTGCTTACTGGTCATAAGTGCTCCCCAGAACTGCTTAAAAATATGGGAACATGACAGCTAGTGGCTGTTTGACCTGAGAAATTTTTAGGGGTGTTACTGCTCTAGTAATTTAAAATATTCCAGAGGCACAGATCTGGAAATTTTCAAAGATCTTGAGGGTGCTGAAATTGTTCACAGCCATTTTCAAACCGACTTTAAGGAACAGGGCCTGCTGCATGCTCAGGTCCATGCCAGTCCAGTTCATAAAAGCAAAAAGAGATCATTGGTGCTTCTTCAAAGATGCCTACTGAGAATTGCTGCTGGACTGCTCACATAGCTTTTGGATTCAGGACCTTTTCTTCTGCATGTTAAAGCAAACCAACTGGCAGACAAACAAGAAATGCAGACATAAAGGCCTGTACAGGCCAAGCAGTTGCTACTGGGTCATGACTTAGACTTCTTGGTAACAAAGATCACCAAACCTATACTCTGAGCACTGGTCCTGCTGCTTTAGAGTACCGTCACTCCTCCAAACCCTGGAAGATCTGAAAACACTTGCTGCCTATGTATGGGAAATGCAGATTGTATTTAACAGCCATTGAACTGTGACAGTAACTGAAGGAGCTGGGACCACTCAGCTTCCAAGTAAGCACGTGTGTAGACACAACTTGAAGAGTCTGTGTGCGTTCCCACTGATGGACTGAACAGAAACTAAGCCCATCATGTCTCTATCTAGGTGCCACATCTGTATTCACATGGAGCTTGATTCTGAGAATGGCTAAATCTACTCAACTATTTGAAGAAACCTGCATGCTTGCAATGTCTTTGGAAACCAAGTTATTTCTGGCAATGTCCAATAAAGATCCACAGGTTTAAAAGTGTTTGGTGATACTCTGATGCTACTCAGATGTCGTTACTGATATAAAAGTCCTGCATATGTTAGAAATACTGTGACAAATATGTTTAAAGTAGTATAACTCCTGGAAGATATGTATATTATGCAGACGGATGTGATAGATATTTTATTCAATTTTATTTATACATGAATCTAGCCTTTGTAAGATAATTTCAATTCATCAGGCTTTGCTTTCAATAGTGACAAGGCATTTATTCATATTTCTCTTGACAGACTTGGAATTTCTCATATCTGCCACAGGTTGTGAAGCACAGTAATAAGGGATTTGGTGTTTGAATGCAGGCAGTTGCATTAGGTGTGTGAGGCAAGGAGTGACAGACAGCAGAGTTTGTCTGTGAATTTTTCATCTTCAAGACAAATCCCACTAATGTTGAGAGGAAACTGTACCCGACTTCATCTGAAGTACAGCAGTCTCAGGGCAATTTTCAGATCCTTGATGTAAAATTACAGTAGTTGTCAGGCACAGCCATGTTTTATTGACACAGAAATTTTAACAAGGAATACTATTTTTTCATGTTATAATTATGTCCATAGGGCATTAAGGAAACAGAAGGAATGCAATTTGTTCTGCTAAACACAAAGCTGATTGAGATGTGATTTGGCAATAATGTAGAAATAACTGTATACGGGGGAAGCACCTTGATTTAGGTTAGGAAGACAGAGTACTTTTAGATAAAAAAAAAAAACAACTTGAAAATAAGGATCAGCTATTAATAGTGAGGCCAATTAACAACTGAAAATGTATGAGAATCTTTGCTGGGTTTCTGCATTACTTGATGGCCTCAGATCAGATGTGTATCTGTTTTGAGCATTGTGTTCTTAAATAATAGGAATATTTGGGCTCTTTTCTGTCCTTGAGTTTGTAAAGGAGGTCAAATGGAAGGACCTAATTGTCCCTGATATTTAACACTGCTGGAATTTTCTTTTGGCACAGATCCACTGTCTTCATAAGAGCTATGCTAGCAGAAGCATAGCCTGCTTGTTCCAGTGAATCAGAGGGATAAGCATTAAGAGCAGGAGGCTTTACTGAGTAGACCCTGGAGCTCAAGAAGAGTGGGGTCAAAGATCCCCTTTTGTCACTGCAGACCCCACTTGGGCAGTTACACAAATGCACAAAATCTTCTTAGGGTGTATACCTGTGAGGAGTACGTGCTTCATGGGAACACCTATGTGGTTGTATGAGTACCGAAGAAAGAAGGAAGGGCAAGTACAATGACAGCAAGGGAAGGTGAACATAAAAGTGGCAAAGTGAGGAGAAAAAGGAAGATTAATCTCAAAGGACGTACTAAAATCAAGACTTCCAAACTCCATCAACTTTTGCTGTCATTACAAAAAGGCTGATTCGCTAACCACCATTTGTTTTGATGTCAGTTTTGCTCAGGCCTTCATAGTGAGGTGTGGGAGGAGGTTGCCTTTAAAATGTCTTTGGCCAATCAGCGTGGTTGGGAGATAACTTTTTGAGGAGCTGAAGATGTTCCTGGAAACCTTAGAGATTTGAGGCCTTCTGTCATTAAATTCATATTACTGTGCAATGAAGCTCTGCAACAACCTAGATTAAAATGAGTCATCTCAGTAGAAGCTGGCATTGAGATGGATCCTATCGATATTAGCATAATGAAGGCTTTCAAATAAACATTCAATTAGTCTGAAACACAGTGATGAAATGGCTTTGTATTAAGAGAAGCAGAGTAGTGTTAATATTGTCTGGTTTTCTGTTTGCAGGAGGATCCTGAAAAGTCTGCTCCTTTTGGGTTTGTTTGATTCTTAATAATGCCCTCACTGAAGAGCAAATAACACATGAAATCCTTAATGGATTTGCAAGTTAATAATAAAAAAGGATTGATTTAAAGCTGAACTGGCTTGCCCATTTAAATGCCAGAACCAAAGAAATTAAGAGCAGAAAAGACCAACAAAGACCGCACACGCCCTCCCCCCACCCCTATTCAGGCCCCATTACTTATGGCTTGCCTGAAGTAATAGCATTTCCATTTTTTGCAGCTACAGATGGGAGAGTGCCTAATATTAATTGCTAATGGAATTAGGTGACTAGTCATCAGAGAAATGCTCAGGCAAAGGCAATGTGTATCTTTGTAGCCCAAAGTGCAATGAAAAAGCTCCCATGGCTCTTTACTAGGCTGATGCAGACTCTGAAAGTGCATATATCAACTCATATATAGATGTCACTTAGCAACTTAACTCTTCAGGTGAGACCTCTTTGGACAATTGTAATAAGAGATTGGACTGTGAGTTAGGTACTTGAGTTAATCTCTGTGAATGCTAATTCAACCTGGGTTTTAACACACTACCAAGGGAAAACGGAGTGCATCTCACTTCTACTCACATCACTTCCCATCTTTGCTGCCATCAAACTCGACAAAGAATGAGAATCCCTGTGACTTTACCAATAACCTATAAGTTCATTTTTAGGTGAATAGCTTCTCTGCTTCCCATGGCAGAACTAGAGAAATGGGTTTTTTTACACAAATGTGCTTTTTTCCTTGTTCCATTTTAATTCTGGTCCCCTAAATTTCTGTGTTACAGAATTTTCATTCAAAGATTTCTATGCCTTTTTCAAGCATTAGCCAGCAAAGCCTGGAAACACTCTGACAATACAGGTAAGAATTACCCCTGTTTCACACAAAGGTCTACTGAGACTGGCAATACAATTCAAGTTAAAGTAAGTGCTTAGCAACTTACAGCACAGATCCTGAGACTTGTGACTCCTGTGTCTCACTTCTAATTAAAAAACAAACAAACAAACAAAACAACTCCAAAACCTGCCTTTTATAACATACTGCTGTTCCCACCAAAGTGTATAGCAATGTAAGTGTGAATTCCTGGGCCAAATTAAGTCAGTGATCTTTTGGATTTTGCTTCAGTGGTGTGGTGGGTTGACCCTGACTGGGCACCAGGTGCCCACCAAAGCTGCTCTGTCACTCCCCCTCCTCAGCTGGACAGGGGAGAGAAAGTATATTGAAAGGTTCATGGGTTGAGATAAGGACAGAGAGACATCACTCGCCAATTATTGTCACAGGCAAAACAGACTTGACTTGGGGGAAAATTAATTTGATTTATTACCAATCAAATCAGAGTAGCATAATGAGGAATAAAAACTAAATCTTAAAACACCTTCCCCCCACCTCTCCCTTCTTCCCAGGCTCAACTTCACTCCCAATTTCTCTACCTCCTTCCTCCCACCCAGCAGAGCAGGGGGATGGGGAATGGGGGTTGCACTCAGTTCATCACATCGTGTCTCTGCTGCTCCTTCCTCCTCAGGGAGCAGGACTCCTCACACTCTTCCCCTCCTCCAGCAGTGCACCCCTCCCACAGGAGACAGTCGTCCACAAACTACTCCAGCATATCTCCCTTCCATGGAGTGCAATCCTTCAGGAACAGACTGCTCCAGTGTGAGTCCCCCACAGGGTCACAAGTCCTACCAGCAGACCTGCTCCAGCGTGGGCTCCTGTCTCCACAGGTCCTACCAGGAGCCTGCTCCAGTGTGGGCTTCCCATGGGGTCACAGCCTCTTTTGGGCATCCACCTGCTCTGGCATGGGGTCCTACACGGGCTGTGACCCCATGGGAAGCCCACACTGGAGCAGGTGGGTATCTGCTTCTCTGTTACCTTCATGGTCTGCAGGGGGCCAGCCTGCCTCACTGTGGTCTTCACCATGGGCTGCAGGGGAATCTCTGCTCTGGTAGCCTCCCCGCTACCAAAACCTTGCCATGAAAACCCAATACAAATGGGAACAGCCTTTTATCCTCTAGACACCACTGCACTTTAGCTTGTTGCAAAGTCACGTATCCATGTAGACATTGCTCCCTCCTTGCAATGAGCTGGATCCTGGAAAATCTCTGGAGAAAGGTCACTTCATTAGATGAGCGTGAAAAAAGTGGTGAAAATCTTTTTGCAAAGAAAAGTTTCTTTAATATAGAAAGTGTTGTTTCTGGGGAATATAAGTGAATCTCTATATTTTTTTTATCTGAAAGCTTTGTATTTACAGAAAAATGCATGTGGAAATGTTGTTGACCCTCCCCATTGTATCCTGCTTTCTCCAGTTCAGTCGAGTACCACTCTTGTGCCCTGTAAACCTTGTGTATTTCATCTGATATCCACACAAATGCGATGCTGATGTACTGTACTTAGTGATACATGGTGTGTCAGAGGAAAAGCCAGCTAAAATATGGTGATGCTGAGGAGAGAACGCTAGCCCTTGTAACAGTATTTGTGTTTAAAGAGTTGTTTTTCTCTTTTTCCCTCCAGAGATCTCTAGCATCCTCAGCCAGGGATTCACCTGTGCTTCAGGCAGGAAGGAGGAGCTGTGCAAGCCTGCAGGCATCACTAGGTGGTGCAAGCAGTCCACCAGCTCCAGCACTTCTCTTCCAGCTTGAAGGAATACAGTCTTCTAGCTCCTGACCCTGGGCTGGACACCTCAGGGTGAGGACGACAAGCCCAGTTCATTTTGCAGAAGACCAGGTAGGCAAAGCTGAACTGGTTTGAGTTAGAAGGAGGACGAAACAGAGCTGCATTGCTGTGTGCCCTTGAACTAGTCATGCTTTACACTACAGATACATTTTAAATGGGTTAGAAAGTTTTTCTCAGGGTAAATTTTTCTCATGATGAAACAGCGTTTAAAGAAATATTTTTGGTTTGCTTAAAGATACCGGTACCAGATAAGAGAAGGATGAGCACTGGAGTTACATAACCAGTTTGTTGGCCTGCAGAACTGTCTTGTACTCTGTTAATTAACCATCTGGTAGAATATGAACTCAGCATCATAGTTAGAGCTAGGTTTCCGAGAGAGTTTGGTTGTTCGATATGTAAATGAAGTGTCTGATAATTCTAAATGTTACTATTTCTAATTCTTCAGTATAGTGGTTGTGGAAGGTGCACAGTACTGAACTTTGACACAAACCGGGAATCCATTGCATTTTTCACAAAGTTCCTAGTTAATTGTGTGAGTGGATCTCTTACTAGGCAAAAATAGTGTCAGAAACATAAGCATATTTTCAAGAAGCAGTGAAATTTCGCACATGAAGAAAATGAGCAGCTCTTATGAAAGGAATAATGTGTGTAGCAGAAGAGGTATATGATATGTTTATGTGATACTGAACAGGCCCAGCAAATAACCTACTCTGTTAGCCTGTCACGAGAAGTGAGAACATGGTACAGAACAACAGGGATATGTCATTTATTGATGGTGACAGTTTGTTTGTGTCCCCAGTTAAACTGAAAAGGAAATGCATCTGAAAGGAATTGCAACCTGGAGCAAACTTTCTCTGAATAACTTTCCTCCGAGAACATTCAGGAAACCAGAAGCTGTCAAAGCTGTGAGCCAAATGACCTCTCAGTTGGTTCTGAACTATTGGGTTTGCTTCCATCTGATGGGAATGTGGCTGTCAAAAGAAAACTTACCCAGGAAGGTCAAAGTGAGTGAGCAGATCTGGATGACTTTTTTTTTTTTCCCTCCTAAGGGATATTCCAATCTTTGAGCATTTGTCTTTGACCTAAAGTAGGATTTGAAAATGTTGAAAACTGTTGAAATCACATAGCTTCATTGCAATTTCCCCCAATGTGGAGTTGAAGTATTTATTGTAAAAAATACAATTTGGATTTTTGTGGAAGTGGTTTTCCATCAGGGAATCCTCCTCATGGAAAATTCCCAGCTGGTTCTTAGGGTTAGATTTTTATGCCCTGCTTTCTTTCATCTCTTCTGTGTTTTTTTTTCCTTTTTTTACTTCGTTGTGCCTTGACATTAGTGGGTTATAATGTTGAAGACCGTGAGCTTGCATTCTCATAGTTTTTATAGCCATCAAATATACAATGTGTGCTTGTTTCAGAAAGCAGGCAGATAAGAGCCTTGGCCGATAAGTAATTTCTTTAGCTCATTATGTACGTATCCCCATGTGAGTAACAGTAAGACAAAGGAAGCAGTTCTCTAGCAGTCTCTTGGGGCTGGGCAAATTTTTTCACTGAAACACTTTCATACACACAGTGTTCTTCAGTTATTCTAAAAAGCCCACAACATTAGCAGGAACAGATGTAGTTTTTTTTAGTGAAAATCTAGTAATATTTTTTCGTATTTTAAACAAGCTTTTAGTTGAATATTTTTAGAAAAAGGTAGTGTTAAAAATTCTTTTACTGACTAGTTGACTTAATTTTCTTTCACTTACCAGCTGTCCTCAAAACACTGATTAGACAAGCTTACAAATCTCTTGATAAAGTGCCTCTTTTTAACTAGGGTCAGTTCAAAGTGAGAAAAAGAGGCAGTGACCACATTGAGGATTCTGGGGCAGCGGACTGAGCCAACTAGACTCCAAATTTTGAAGGTCATCAGGTACCTATAGGATGTGAACACTTTAACCATCTGAATTTTATTGACTTGATATTTCAAATGGATTAAATGCCAACAGTTTCTTCCCCTAGCAGAGGATTTGCCAATGGCAATAACTCTAATAGCAATTTCAACTATATTTGTCCTACTTAGTTATAGTGAAAATGAGTGAAAGAAAACAAGGAGAAAGGTGGAAGAAGCTCTAGAAATGCACAAATTCCAGACTACTTCTGTGTGGGTTAATTTCCAAAACTTTGGAACAGGATCACACACTACTTTGGTCAATTTAGGTTAGATGTCTTAGGTTAGAGGTCTGTTCCTGGAAGGTTGGGCTAAGGGTCACTGAAAGACAATTTCTGAACAGCTGTTGGAAGAAAAAAAGGAAGAGAGGCCTTTGGTGATCAGGATGTCCCTGTCACCCTCTGCCCTGGATAAGATTTTACTTCTCTATGTATGTGCCAGGCCTGGCAACATCAGTGCCTTGACAAGTATGAACTGTGTTCTGTTCACAAGATCTTTCACAGGTTACAGAGCAAAATACCCCATATCAAAAGGTAAAGCTGGAGAGGGGCTACACATTTCAAATAGCAGCTGTACATGAGAAACAAAGCATTTTGGATTCCCGTGCCCAAGCTCTTCTGAGATGCGAAAGTATTCTTATGAGAGTAAAAAGGGAGGTGAGGTACTGACAAACCATTCGTGGGTCAGAAAGAGGATGTGGTGCTGACACTCATTTTTCTTTAAGGAACAAAGCAAAGAGTGGTAATTTATTTCAAATTTCAGCCCTTTAGAATGCAGACAGAATCTGCTCACATATGAAAACCTGCTCCTTGATTGAGTTGTTTCATTAGCTGTATGAAATGAGACAAGGAAACACTTGGGAAACCAATGAGGTTTAGAGGCAAAGAGTGAATTCAAAGAGATGATTTCAAGGTTATGTGGTAAAACGCTCAGTTTCTTGAACTAATTAGGGCTGCTGGGACTGTTGGGGAATGTGCAGTTTCTAGGTCATATTAAGTTTAAGAAGCTGCTTCTTTAGCCAATTGAAAAATAAAGATTGGCTGAACTGTTTTTGCAATGCAGTTATTTTCCCCCTAGGTTATCTATCTTCATTTATTCTTGCCATATACTTAGCAACAAAATAAGGTAGAGGCAGAAACCAAAACCACACCAGATTATTAAAATCTACAGTTCATCTTCCTTTCCCCTCTTGAAGATCCCCCAAGTGATTGTGAACTGTAAAACTTCATATATACAGAAACGGTGCTTAAAATGTACTTGTTCAGTTGTACCTGATGATGGCTGCTGCTGCTAAATTGCCCATGCTCTGAAAACATGAACAGAAGTCCAGACAGCACAGTCCTGGGGCTCTCAGTTCATCTCAAGAAGCTAACTGTCTTGGTAGAGAATGTGACCCAGAATTTCTAAATGGGAAGTTGTTGCTTAAGAGGTTTTTTCTTCTGCTGCAGTCATACAGCTTCTGATTGTTCCAGACTCAGGACAGATTCAAGTCTGAAATCACAACTGATCCTGCCATCCCCATCTTACACAACCATGTAATGCCTCTCTGAGGAACAAGTCATCATCTTTTTTGCGCCTCTGTCAAGGCTGGTTCAACCATTCACACCTCTGTGCTCCAGTGAGTTCTTCTCTAGTTATGTATCAGTGGCATTATCGTTTTTTTGCAGGCATGTGGCATGGCCTGCAGGCAGAGAAAAGTCTGAAAAGAAAACAGTGAGAAAATCCATCCCATTGAATAAAAATGCAGCCAGGAAGCAGTATTTCAGTTTCTTTTTTAAAAAAAAAGTCTATGAAAAATATAACTGTTCTTACTTTTGTTCCTTAATCAGGAGATGAGCAGGTTTTTTTCTGACAGTGGAGTCTTTATTTTCAACTGCTTCTGCAGTTTGGCTATTCTTTTTCTTTTTTAAGAAATCCAAAATAAAGCTGGCATTTCACCTTCCATTTGTTTTCATTCTGGATTTTAATAAGCAAATGAAAAGAAATTGCTATTTCATAATGAAATGGAAATGTAAATTCAACTTGTAAACAAGCTTTTTTTCTTTTTCTAGAAACTTTATCAAAGGATGTCAAAACTGTTACTTTATATTTTGTGAAACAGAAGTCTTTGGACTTTCAACCACCTTCCAGTCTAGTCAAGTAGGAACATAGCTCTCTGAGCCACTGATTTTGGTCTCATTCATGAAGTTCTTGACACTTTTTAATTCAAAGCCTTTTATTTAAAACTGGGGCTTTCGATTTCTTCACACAGCTACCTGAGCTATAGCTAGAGTACACAGTGCTCATTTTTCATGACATCTGATTTTTGCAGGAGCAGTACCCCTGCCTCAAATATGTCAGCAATGAAGGATGTATTTACTATCTGTTTCTGTAATTTCTGCAGTGCTGGCTCCTGTGGGCTGGTGGCAGGCAGGACATGGAGAGGGTGTCTCCTTAGGTACAGCCTGGAACACGATACAGGTCTTCATGCTGTATTCACATACTTCTAGAACCTAATCCCGCTCTTCCCCTGTGCTGTTTCTGGTATTGTCAGTGCAAGACAAGGCCTGTAATTACAAGGGCTGCACACGTTCAGGATCCCTGAGAGATAGTAAGCCAACTAACTGGGCAGTGCCACAGAGATCTGGCTAGGATTTAGCTCTAGTTTTCTCTCCAGGAACAAGAGTACACAAGGGATGAAAGAGACAGCCCCCACTCTTCTCTGGCTTTTTTTTTATGTACCACAATTCATGAAAGACAGTTATTCCTTTCAGACCTTTTCCTTTTTCTAATAAAAAGCCTCATTTCCAAGAAGGCTGGAGTGCAAATTACCTTCTCTATTATGTTACAAAATCTGATCACTGCCTTTTCTTTTTTCACCACTAATAAAAGCTATTGAAGTAAAGCAGTCATCTCTCGTTATGGAAAAGCAGGCAGTAAGTCACCTTGAGAATAAATTATATATTGCTATACCCTTTCTTGGGAATGTAGTGCAGTAATTGCTTAAGACAATGACAACAGAGACTAGAGGGAACATTGTGTTTTTGTGGAACATTTCCAGGGATAATGGTGAAATCTTCCACTGGTTTAAATCAGCAAAGCTCCACCATGCT
The DNA here is from genome assembly GCF_013368605.1 of Nyctibius grandis. Lineage (NCBI taxonomy): Eukaryota > Metazoa > Chordata > Aves > Nyctibiiformes > Nyctibiidae > Nyctibius > Nyctibius grandis. Next base: position 64,750,824 of record NC_090663.1, on the reverse strand, counting down.
GCTACTCTGGCTGATGTAAATTATCATGTCTTCATTGAGGCCAATGACCCAGCTCCTCCAGCTCTTGTAACTTGGGATATTTCCCTGAAATATAAACTATAATCCAGTTAATTTCTATGACTATAACAACCCAGGTGCAGTAGATCAGTAACTAATGTTCTAGGCTGTGTGCTGGGATATGCTCTTAGGACAGGGTAGGAATTTGATGTGGCCCTTGCTACCTGTGTAACAGGTTGAGGAACAGCCAAGCAAAGATGTACTGTATCTTCAGGCTGTCTTGCTGCCTGTCATGGCTGAAGTGGCAAACATCAGCTAATTACACCTACACTTATTCTGGAAAAAGGAAAAAAAGGGGGTTGGAGGTTGTTTAAGAGCAGCAGGATCTTGAATTCACAAAGCTTTTCTAATGCTTTTGGTTTTGCTGCAGTTCTGTTGTGAGAACTCAGGTGATCAAAGAATTGGTGAAGCAAAGGCTGGCTCTGGTGCTGTGCTATGAAAGTTTGAAGAAAAAAAAACAGAGACCTTGCCCCTACAGAGTGAAAACTAGAGACAGATCATAGTAATAGGAAGCAGAAGCGAAGAACAGGTTAGGGATCAAGTGTCACCAAGGGGAAGTCATGCTTAACCAACTTGATAGCCTTTTATGAGGACGTAACCCGGTGGACAGATGATGGTAAAGCTGTGGATGTGGTCTATCTCGATTTCAGTAAAGCGTTTGACACTGTCTCCCACAGCATCCTCGCAGCTAAACTGAGGAAGCGTGGTCTGGATGATCGGGTAGTGAGGTGGATTGTGAACTGGCTGAAGGAAAGAAGCCAGAGAGTGGTGGTCAATGGGACAGAGTCCAGTTGGAGGTCTGTGTCTAGCGGAGTCCCTCAACGGTCGGTACTGGGACCAGTACTATTCAATATATTCATTAATGACTTGGATGAAGGAATAGAGTGCACTGTCAGCAAGTTCGCTGATGACACAAAACTGGGAGGAGTGGCTGACACACGGAAGGCTGTGCAGCCATTCAGAGAGACCTGGACAGGCTGGAGAGTTGGGCGGGGAGAAATTTAATGAAATATAACAAGGGCAAGTGTAGAGTCCTGCATCTGGGCAAGAACAACCCCATGTACCAGTACAAGTTGGGGGCAGACCTGTTGGAGAGCAGCGTAGGGGAAAGGGACCTGGGGGTCCTAGTGGACAACAGGATGACCATGAGCCAGCAGTGTGCCCTTGTGGCCAAGAAGGCCAATGGTATCCTGGGGTGTATTAGAAGGGGTGTGGTTAGCAGGTCGAGAGAGGTTCTCCTCCCCCTCTACTCTGTCCTGGTGAGGCCGCATCTGGAATATTGTGTCCAGTTCTGGGCACCTCAGTTGAAGGACAGGGAACTGCTAGAGAGAGTCCAGCGCAGAGCCACGAAGATGATTAAGGGAGTGGAACATCTCCCTTATGAGGAGAGGCTGAGAGAGCTGGGTGTCTTTAGCTTAGAGAAGAGGAGACTGAGGGGTGACCTCATTAATGTTTATAAATATGTAAAGGGCAAGTGTCATGAGGATGGAGCCAGGCTCTTCTCAGTGACATCCCTTGACAGGACAAGGGGCAATGGGTGCAAGCTGGAACACAGGACGTTCCACATAAATATGAGGAAAAACTTCTTTACGGTGAGGGTGACCGAACACTGGAACAGGCTGCCCAGAGAGGTTGTGGAGTCTCCTTCTCTGGAGACATTCAAAACCCGCCTGGACGCGTTCCTGTGTGATATGGTCTAGGCAATCCTGCTCCGGCAGGGGGATTGGACTAGATGATCTTTCGAGGTCCCTTCCAATCCCTAACATTCTGTGATTCTGTGATTCTGTGATTCTGTTACAATCAGATAATATTTAAAAACTCAATAGAGCACCCTTCAAAGGTCAGGTTGTCTTATTAAGTATCTATGGAAACATTTCAGAGGTGGGAAAGCTCAAAGTAAAGGTTGAATGTTCAAGCCCTAGCTTTAAAAGGTTCTACATGCACCTTACAAAAGCAGACAGAAAATACACACTGGTAGTTCTCATGTGATATATGAAGGGATTTTTTTTCTTGTTTTTTAATCCATATTCATCCATATTTTTGCAGGTTTCTTTAAATATGAGATAATGATATACTGTTCTGTTTCAGCAACATATGATCTTCATTGCATTTTTGTGTGGCAGAGAATTGTTAGCTTTCAGACCTTACAGATCAGAAATGGGAGTGACTTGGCTAATTCTAGCAGTGTTAGCACAGGCAAACCTTTAAGTAGTTCAGCTTGAATTCTGAGATCAAGCCCTATAGATTCATATCCAGCCCTCATATCTTACCATGCATTAATCTTGTCCACATAATGAACACTAGCATAGTACTAATGGTTTTACTTTTCTTTCTTCACAATAAATTCATGACAAGCCTTCCATAGCAGTCTTTTAAAAACCGAAGAGTTCAAGTATGAGATTTAAAACAGTAATGCCTATTGAATTTCTGTGCAGACACATGTAGTCAGAGTGAAATCATGATATTTACCAATACTTAGGCTTATGTTTGTGTGGCGTTGGACTCTGGTGCCAATGGTGGGAGGTGTAGGGAGACAGAAGATAATTTTATTCCATGATTGAGGAGACAGCATTAAAGGGGATAATTCTGATGGAACTTTGCCTCAGCTTCTTTTAATATCTGCCCAGCATGATACTAGAAAGCCAGGGTTCTGGTTTTGAACACTGGCCCTGAAAAGCCCTGGAAGGACAAATTAATTTGCAGGCCTTTTTTTTTTTTTTTTTCTTTTTTTTTTTTTTTTTTTTTAGGCTTTTGCTTAGAGTGAAAGGCAGCTTAGGCCAGTTTCAGATGCCATGTAGTGCTCCCATGTGGTGGGTCCTCATTCTGAGACTGCCAGCTTCTCAGGGTGAATGTCTTTTGAAAGTCACATTCATACTCTATTGGCATTAGCCCTTAAAGCAAGGTTGATGACACCACCTGATCTATCTTGTGTGTATGTTCTTTGGAAATAGCCGTCTGATACAATGGGTCTTGTCTTTTGGGGTTTTAGTTGCCATGATGAGTAATGAATAGCACAGCTAGAAACATGAGTCCGGGTTACTCTGGCCCTACGAGGGGATCAGTTCTAAACTGAGCTCACGGCCAGGTTTCTGCTGAACTTGGGAAGGAAAACAGAATTACAGAATCACATCAGCCTCTCCTTGCTCTTTGTCTTGTCTTTGACAATTCATCTGTCCTTTTCATGTGCGTGCCCCGAGCTTAGGCAACAGAGTGCCGTTTTCATTTAGTGTGCAAGACAGAAATGCTTATGGTGAAAAATACTGATTCTGGAGAAGAAAACATTAACTTTCCTGTACATCTCCATTGCATTCTCAGCCTTGCAAAACCATCAGTTGGAGTCAATCATGTTGGCAATGCATTTCCTCCTTTTTCTCCCCACAAAAGAGCCTATTTTCTAATCTATATCGCAAAGCAGCTTATTTTATACTGAAGCCGGAATGGGTTCATTGATCAATGAGTTTTTCCTCTCTCCCTATATATATATATATATGTATAGGTATATAGAGTGATATACCCCATTCTGCCTTCATGCTGACTATGAAGGTGAAATTGAGATAGGGGTGGTCTGGCTCTCTTCATCTATTGCCAGGAGAGTACATTCATTCCTAAACAAGCAAACGCTGTAGTCGCTTTAAAGTGTATCCTGAGCTCTTTGAAGTTTGTCTGCTATGCCAGTGATTTGAGAAGCAAGTGGACCAGAGCTGATGTTTGCACGTCAAAGAGCCTGCTCTATTTTCGCAGTGAAAACTCTATTTGAAGTTCTGTGTTTAATGGTGTGGGACTCCACAGACCCCTGAATTGCATGCTGTTATTCCAGATGTGCATTGTCTCTATAGGAATGCAATTTCATAGTCATTAAACATTTTAAGTTCATCAAGTGCTAATTATAGCAGAGAGCATGACAGCAGAATCTTCAAAGCCCTGGTGGACAGAAAAGCCTATTGATCATTCAATTGATTTTTATTACTTGGTATTGAGCAGCAGGGCTGCCTGCTGTTGTATAATCTGGTTTTTTTTTCTTTTCTGATCATTATACTAGACTCATGAAATAGCCTAGCCTGCTCTGATACAGGGCATTGTTTGAGTGGCGTATCACCTGGTGTAGTGTACTGCATTACTGCAGCTCTCCAAAATACCTGTCAGTGCTATTTTCTCTTCTAGAGAATGTGCTGCTTTTTCTAGACCTTTCCCCTGGAGCTATATATCCAATGATGATGTCTCAGAGACTGAAACGAGTCAGCTTCTGGTGTGCTGATGTTGACTTGCACCAGCTCCACTGGCTTGGTGAGTTTCTGGTGTGGGAGGGGAAGGAGAATTTGGCAGTGTGCTGAGACATAGTCACTCACTGCAGTTTTGACACTGCTCCTGGGATTTACTGCATGTAATCTGAGTGTTAACTCACTAGGAGCATCGATCAATCACAGTATCAAGCCGCTCGTCTTTGCAATAGAAAATAGGCTGAGAAATGGTGTTTGCTCTACTAACCGCCACAAAGCTGTCAGGTTTCTGCCAAGCTCCTGGGGGACAGGAAAAAGGGAACAAGAGGTCCTGCCATTCCTGTAAGCTGCTTGCTGTTGTGACTTGCTATGGCTGATCTCTCCCCTCTTATACTCTTTTCTCCATCCTGTCTCTGTTAGCTGCTGCTTGCAATGGAAAGATAAGCACAGATACCTGCAAACCTGCCAGCTGAGGAGTTAAGTGCTCAAGATGAATTTTGATGTTAATGAGCCAGGGAGAGCAGGCAACAGGCAACCCCCCAGGATTCATCAGGGGCTTGTGCCAGACATCTGTTGAAATAATTGGAAAGATTTCCACTGACTTTAGTAAGCTCTGGTTCCCTTCCTGATTGCACCCTCCTGTGTTTCTCAGGGACTTGAATCCAGGAAGCTAGATATGCTGTGCTCCTGTACCCACAGCTCCCTAATGTTCTTTCAGTGCCAGGGCTCTGGAGAAACAGGGTGTATCCCAGCAGCACTTTGGTCTTCCGGGTTATGTACCTCAGGGCCTCAGTTTCCCCATCTGCAAAGATAATGATAGTTGCTTCTTTTAAAAAAATGCCTGAGGACTTCTCATTTGTTGCATAGAGGAGCTGATTGCTTCCATTGTTAGTTTGAGTGACTGGACAGGGAGAAAAGGTGATGAGCAAAACCAAAATGGATATATCTAGTATCAGGGCAGCTACATTGATGATCCTCTGAGATCCCATGTGTTGTGGCAGACAAACATCAGACCACTGTTGGGCCAGAAGCACTTAGCTTAGCTAAACTGTCTCTTTGTTCCAAACAGTATATATTTAGGATAGGATCTTTGAAAGCTGTCAGGATTGACCAAGTGTGATCACATTGAAATAAAGTGCCAAAACTCAACTGCATTAGGAGGGAATGTAGACTGCTGCAGACCTTTGTGGTAAAGAACATCCTGAATGCACAACCACTCTTTCATGTTAAGGATATTTCTGCTAGCTCCTTCTGTCAGTTGTTTTCTTTAAGAATACAGGGGAGAGAAAGAAAAGAAGAAAGTGCATTTAAGATGCAAGGAGACAAAGCCATGTAAAGTTTCATTTACAGAGATGAATTGGGAACAGGTGCTTCACATAACTAAGGGGGGCAACCGTTCTGCAAGAGCCCTTGAGAGTCAAGAGAAAGGAGTTACAAAGAGCAACGATATATTCAGAAAGATAACTATAATCAAGCCCTTTCCATGTCTGTTAAGGGGAAAAGACAACAACCACAAATGCAATGGAGAGATTAAAATTGACTTTGTAAAAAGCCATTTTTTATTTATTTTTTGTTTCTCTGAAATAACTTCAAAACCGAAGGCAGGAATAATTGAAGCATTTACAGAATATATCAATAATACCTCATTATCCAGCTTTGCTTCAATCCACTGATTTCAATTTTCTTTTGAACAAGCGGTGTTTATCAGAGGACTTAGCATATGAATGTGGAGGGGGAAGAAATGTAAAGTACATGCTCTAGATTTACATGTCTTAGGATGCCAAATAGCCATCAAAACTAATTGTTTCTGAAATGCTTTATAAGCCTTATCTTATGTGTTGACCCTAATCAGAGCAATTAATTTCATAATTAATTCTTTCTACACATGCCCTATCTTATTATTATCCTTAGTCTAAATTAATATCATGATAATAATTAGTAGATATGAAATTGTCTCTTTACTACTTCTCATAGCATGTGGGCTTGATATAAAAGAACAAGTATGACAATCAGAGGAAAACATGTCAGCTGTATTGATTGTTGTGCACCTTAACCCTAGCATCTGCAAAATAGGTTTTATTTAAATGTGAATATCTTTGATGCTCTCCCTCTATTTCTTCTCCTGTTTTATTTCAACAGTTTTCCTTCCTGCAAGAGGCAAACATCTCACCCTCAAAGCTCACTACAAAGATTAAAGTAGAATTTTAGGGCCTGATTCAAAGTGTGCTGATGCCAGATTTTGGTGCAAATGAGCAATAGGGACCTATGATTTAGGAGAGCATCAGCATCTGGAGATCCATCTGTAATCTCTAAACCCTTCTTGAGGTTTCAGACTTCCAGAAACCTCAGGAAAAGTGAACATCTTTATATCTCGGACTGTGGTTTTAGGGCCCCATTAAGACAAATTAATTTGAGTAGGGTGCTGCTGTTACAGTGACAGATCCATTCCTTGCTCTGCCTCACTACCTAACCATGGGAAGGTAGTGTGAGAGGGTAGTGGAAGTGCCCATCTTTAGAAGAGCGTAAGACAGACATGAAGCTACAGCCTTAGCCGTATTATTACTATTGCCATTACTGAATACTTTACTGTGTTTCAATCAATTACTGAAATAAGTCTTCTCCCTTCTCTGAAGGTAAAAATCTCGTTTTACAGGCATGGCTGTAAGACGATATTCCCTGTCAGTCCACAGCCCTACCTTTAGGCCGGGCTCTGTTACAGCCTTAGAATTTCCACTGTCCTTTATTCAAAGTCACTCTTCCAGCCTGTGCAGTCACAAGAAAACGTGACACACCTTCATTAACAAATTATTGCCTGAAGCCAACAGAATGAACAGAGACCAAAACAGGACAAGGCACATGGAAGAATTGCTTCAGAATGTTTTATTCATGCACCTGACTGATGATGTAGGGTCTACAGCTTTATGGTAATATGAAAAAAAAAAAAGATATTGGTTGTGCTTTGTTATTTTTAAAAAAAAGGTAATGATCAAGACCATGGAATATTAAGCACAAAAGGAAGGTCTTCCCTGAAACAGAAGATATTAAGTTACTTTGGTTGTTTAGTGCAAGCAGAAGAGCTCAACCTTAGCTTCTCATTCTGGAAATTGAAGTTAGAAGAACACATTCCCTTGATGCCATTTCAAAAAGAGATAGCTAACATTTCCCCTACAAAGGGACGTATTTTGATGTTTTGCAAAAAAAAGCCTGTGACAGAATCACATTGCTGACAGTCAAGATGAAGGTGCAGCTATCATGGAAAGAGAGTCCCTTGTGTGTTTTTTTTTTTTTTCCTAAATCAGTTGTGAACAGCTTTTAAACTATCTTTGTATTTTTGAAACGAGCATCTTGAAGTGCTGCCTCTGTCAAAAAATCTTCAATTCAGTGTGTGGGTTAAAATATTAAGCACAAAATGTGGTCTTAATATACAAACAGTGATTGTTTCTTTGTTATTTGCGGTACTGGTGTGAATCCTAGATCATCAAACCAAGTTCACAGTCCCCTTGTGCTTTGTGCTGCAGACGTGGGTAGTAGGAAAGATTCAAAGGCCCTCTTCTCTACAGACACCAAGGGTATATCTGAGATGTAACCATGACCTGCCTGATGCACCTTTCGTCTGAAATGTGAGGGCCTACTAGCAGCAAAAACATGGCACAGGACACAAACGCCAGAACCTTTAGGAGGAGTACTTCTACAGAAACAGTGGTCAACCAATCAATTTCTGGTTCATATATTTAGTCCTGACTGTTTTTCCAGTCTTCAGAAATGAAATTAAGATAATGGGTAACCAAAAAGTTACTTCACAAAGTCTTTAAGTATTTCATTTTTACAAACACTGAAAAGAAATGTTTCCTCACTTCTGCTTCTCAGGCCAAGAATATTTGCCAAACTCTACTGAAATTTTGCATTCATTTTGGAAAATGAGACAAAGTTAATTTTCATTGTGTAGAAGTGTTCACAAGCTTCTCTTTAATCTGAGAACAGAAGCTTCTTTGGAATCCTCACCTATTGCCTACCATGCTCTGCAGCACAGCAATTCGGAGTCCAGGCCTACTTGGTGGCAGCATGTCCCTACTGGCCTCTGTAACAGAAGATGGAAACAGAACTTACAGTGGTATCTGTATGTATAAAGCCAAATAGATTTCAATGTAAGTAGTATTCAGCCCCCAAATTTTCTCCCTCCTTTATTTTTTAATAACTTTGGACTAATTCCTGTGTCATTTGTGTGGTTATGTTGGTCCTCTTATGCTTTCATTTCACCTTTGGCTTTGGTTCAGAATATACAGTTCACACAAGCAAAGTTAACATGACATAAATGGGTTTCTTCTGGTGGCTATTTGCTATATGTAGCAACCAAAAGCTAGTTCTAGTCTATTTTCCCATCAGGTGAGATTTGGACATTATCCAAGGCACATCTTGTATTGTTCAAGTAACAGGGGCTGATCTTAGCCTCAGTTTAACTCAGTGGCAATAACTCCAGCTTTGGCTCTACTACTTAACTTCTGTGTATCAGTGCTGATTTAACCAGCTTGAAGGTCAGGTGCTCTTGGGACAGATATTATATAGAACTCAGGTCCAATTAAGGCACTTAAAATCTGTTAATGTTTTAAATAATAAGACACTAGTGGAAATAAGACACTAGTGGTCACTAAAAAGAGTGGGGTCTGCAGAACTGAGATGTTTGGGGAAAATAACCTGTCCATAATCTTGACAACCCCAGCTGTTCTGGTGGTTGAATGGTGTTGCACCCCATGGAGATTTAGGGACTTGACAGCATAGCTTGTGAATGCCTTTGCTCTCTAATCAGTGAGGTGAGTAGCCATAGAGTAAAAAAAGCGTGCAAACTTCTCTCTTAATCAAGCATCAGGCATGTCATTTTGGATGATCTCAGGCTGGAGTATTTTCTAAGTGACCTCTAGGCCTGTAAAATCTGTCAGGCACCTGAAACATCTCTGCAGAGCTGTAGGCAAGCAAAGGGGCTGAGAAGATATGGAGGAGTCAGCCCAGAGCATGTGTTTCTGCTTCAGTTCCACTAGAGTGCAGTTTTGCCACAGCCAAAGCTGAGAAGAGCAGCTAAGACCAGGGTGCAGCATGCAAATTCTCTCAGCATGTGCTTTATCCCACAAAGAGTTGTCTCACTGCGATTAGGATGCAAACTCTGTTAGTTGGTTTTGTACAAATCATATTCAGTTTTTGAGCAGAACTAATACTAAAGACTAAGAAGTCCTGTTAAAGACCAGTATTTTTTTTAGATTCAAATCAGAGATTTTGATTATACTCTGAAACCCAAGTTTAACATTGATTGAATTGGCACTAGACAAATGCTTAATGTTTGGTATATGCTTAGTTTTATGTGTTTGAATTAACCTTGCTGAATCAGAATCTCCTTTAATATAAAATACAGAAGTGGCAGGAAATTTGCCAGAATTGGGTAAGACATGGTCAACCTCTGAGTTGCACTGAACTGTGAATTATGTTGATGCTTTAATACAGAAAGCACAGCTGAGTTAGTATATTGTGTATCTGTTCAGTGAGATCAAAGAAAATTCCAAAATTAGATTAAACTTTTGAACTTTCTGCAAAGGAAGAAAACAAGAAGTGCTTAAGTTCTGATACTTTATTAAAGAGATGGTTGCTTCTAAGCATAGACTTTTTTGGTGTTTCCAAATACTGAATCATCAGTTCATGTAGTGCTTTTGTCATCTGTCAAAAAACCTTTGCCTTCCCTCCTCCAAAGTTTCAACAGGAGTATTTTTACCCATGCAAAACTGTTTCACTGAAACCCACTGATTTGTGCAGCTGTACTGTTTAGAGTGTTACTAAACATGTGCTGCATACCATGGTCATAAGGTGATTAAATTCTCCCTCTGAAAAATATATTTTATATCCTGGCCTCCTGTGGCCTGATTCACACCATTGTGAAAGTCGTAGAGTCTCCCTTCCTACTTTATGTACCTAGCGTTCCTGCATCAGTTCTTACATTCTTTTTGAATACTTATGACAAGTTCCAGAGGAGCAGACCTGGACAGAAATACTCTGTATAGAAAGCTTGTACAGAAAACTCAGCTAGTACACAAGCATGTCCCTTACACACAACTGAGAGAAGCTGACCAGGAAAATGAAGGGAAAAAGATTGTAACTTTACCTGTCTGTCTCAACTGCAGGAACAAATGACTGGTCAAACTGCACAAGATAAATGTGAATTGAAGCTGGTTTCAATCTAAGGTGAGTCGTGAGGTTTCAATTCATTTCATCTAGGCCTGTCAGGATATTCAAACAGCTGTAACAAACACTGAAAGAACTGTACTGTTTTTTAAGTTAAAAAAATGGGACTATAACTTTCATAGAAGCTACAAACTCTCTGTCTTTAACCAGCTCTGAAATATTATACCCTACAAATTTTCTATGAAATATCAATAATTGTGAAAGTGCTTATAGGGATGTCAGCGAAATTGTTTTTCAACTGCTTCTACTGGGGACCGTTAGCTTTGTGTTAGTACTAGCCACACTTGTGAAATAACTTTGCTACAAGCAAACTTTCAAGAACTGGCTATTTCAGGAAAGCATTTGAATTGTCCTCACTTGCGTCATTGCCTGCTGATTATTTATGTTGCTTTCTGATAGATTGTCTTCAAAACGGTTTGTCCTGCAGCCTGCCAGGCACGTGACAGGGAAGGCAGCTGGCCCAATGTCTTTTTGTAACCCTAATCCCTATTCTTTTAAAGATGTGCTGCTTTAAAGGCTATGCTATAGAGCATGCTTTCAAAAATAGCTGACATCTGCAATAACTTGAACACAGGATGAATCGAGCTTACTATTTAATTGAAAAAAGAGTGGGGACTAGCTGAGCACTTTACAGGGTAGCCTGAAATATCCTCAATGTTCAAAGAACCTTGAACCAGCTCTACGTTATTCAGAAAGCCAGAAACTCGTCCAAAGTATTTCCTATGTTGGGAATGCTGCCTGAGCTGCTCAGATAGTTATGTCATGTTTGCCTCAAGACAGTATCTCAGCTGGTTGTGAGCATTACTCACCATATCCTCTTAGAAAAACCCAGCCTTAAAAACTGGCAGGTGAGCAAAGGCAGGATGGAGAGAGGAATACCCTGAGGTCTTTGTTCAACAGAGTGGATATCTGCTGATTGAAATGGAACCAGTGAAAGCAAAACCTGCTTCTATAATAAATAGTAGCTTTCCTTATGCCTCCTAATAATGTTTTGCCCTCACCAAGAAAGGACTTGTGATTGTGACATTCATGGTACCACAGACATATTACTGCTGGGTTTAGTTTGTGTACCTAATTAAAGCTGGAATGGCTCATGGCTCACTGCAGCTTTCCATCACATGAAACCTCTTGACATTATTTATGCAACTGCTAAGTGACAGAGAAACACATCTCAGGGAGAAGCAGAGAGGAACAAATGGCTAAAGAAAGGTCAGGGCAATACCACATGGCTGCTTGACTGCTTCCTAGGAATGGAAAGAGCAATTCTGCTCCTCTTGAACCCCTCCTTTTCTGTTCTTTGTTAGCAAAATTAGTTTATGGGTTGTGACATTGAGGGCTTAATTTTCCTTTTATTGCTTTGGAGGGCCACAAATACACACAGAGCAATAAAGTAGAAATATGAATGTAGATGTTCTCTTTTAAAATTGCCAGCAGTTGGCTGTCACACAGACAGCATTTCTCTTTGTGCTTTATACAGCAGACACGCTCAGATCAGAGCGATGCTTAAACATGTTCTCTGTGTTTCAGAAACATCTGTTGGCATATCATCATCTGAGAACAAATTTGCCAGCCCCCATCAGAAATGCCACTAATACATGTTTATATCAAGAGCCCAGGCATGTAGCAAGAGCTCATCATGGTCTTGAAGCTAGGTTTTTTTGTCATGGTATACCAGCCTCTGAAATCTAGCATGCAGGAAAAGGTCTACAGTCTGATCAGTGGTACAGAACAGGTTTTGTAAGAGGAGCAATGTAATGGATGAGCAGGTTCAAAGCAAATACAAGGAAACGCTTTCTTATACAACACGCAGTTAATCTGTGGAACTCATCACCATAGGATGGTGTGGATGCTAAGAGCTTACTAAGGTTCCAAAAGTGACTGAAAAAATTCAGGAAAAATGGAAAAATTACCGGACAGTGCTAATCTCCATCACCACATCCCATCCAAGAGGCCTTATATCTTTGATTAATGTAAGCTTCAGTATACCTGGGAAATACCACTTCGATCTTGCTTTGGTCTTATCCTCGTACATAGGCATCTGCTACTGGCCACTCTCCAAAACAATCCAAAAACAAGTAGAGTTTTTTGTGTTACAGAGAGCAAGAAATTTCACAGATACTTATTCTGCATTTAGATCCTTAAAACCAAACAAACACTCATGCCACTTAGCATCATTTCACATACAGTCAGTCAGGAAGTTTTCATATAAACTGCAAAGATTATTGAGTGGCAGGCCCAGGCTGATTTATTTCTTTCAGCATAACATGCTGTTTCCTTTAAAATCAAACCCACATAAACAAGAAATGTTGCTTTATATTTTGTGGACTCAAAAAATATTGCAGTGACACAGGAATTTTCCAATCAGCTGAAAAATTCCACTCAAAATATCCTCCCTGTCCTGAAGGGCTTCTAGCCTTTAACTCTTTAGCTCTTCAGATCTGGGGCTCTTATGTATGTTGGCATGTTTGCTCTAGGTTGATATCAAGCAAACAGACACTGTGACAGAAGAGCTTCTTTTTAAGAAGCCCGTTATGAAAATATAGACCAAGAAAAAAACCTAAGTCTTTCCAGCTAAGGCCAGAAACACAGTAAAATGAGGTTTTGAAGGGCAAAGTCAGAGCATAAAAGAAAATAAGGAGAAGAGAGTGAAGGGAAGGAAGAGAGTTCAGATGAGGTTAGAGATGTGCTAAAAAAAAGAATAAACACATTAAAAATCATACCATGAAGAAAAGGCCAATGGTCTTGCTGATAGACTGATGGTTTTGCGGGGCAGAGGTGGGACTATGTTACACTTCATAGCCCTGACTTGACCTAGGCTGACTTGACAGTCTTTCTTTCCAGTTTCCCAACCATTAAGGATTTCATTTGGTTCATACTGTCTCTGTTCTCTCCTGAGTGTTCATTTCTTGCTATTTAGAAAAATGCCACATATCCTGCAAGGGCATCATGAAAAAGTCTGTGTGCAGTTTTGGTTTAGAACACAAAGCAATCCAGATTGTGACTGTCCATCTCCTTTTCAGTTCCAGTCTGCACAACAGGGGCATCTTTTTTAACAGTGAACTGACTTTGCTATACATGTTCTTTGCAGGACATGAAACAGTTTTGAGTTGTTGAATATAATGTGTCTTCAGTCTGCTAGAAAATGTGTACTGTGTAAGCCAAATGCAATTTGAAAATATTGTGCTTGGATATTTACATTTTTGGTCAAGATGTTTTGGTCTATATGTTATGCTGTGTTGCAAAGGTTCCAAGCCAGAAGAGGGCTTCATTGTACTAAAATGTCCTTGATATCATTCAGCTCCTAGGTGATGTTTAAACTTTAGCAAGAGCTGTTTAAGGCTAACATTGAGCCCAAATATGTCTAATCTGTTGAGTGAGACCTTTCAAAGGTAATCATTCTGTTAAAAGGCATGAAGGTCTTATGAAAATGTGCTTACTGATATCAGCTGATATCCATGGATTTTTGTCAGGGTTTGAGAATGCAAACAAGGGAAGCAAAGCATTGGAATGTATTTGTGGATTTAAATGTTTCTACTTTTGTTGTGAAACACAAACATCAGATTTCAGATAAACAGCTAGCCTCTGCCATAATCATAACCAAACAGCACTGCCTTAAAATGAAAACCAGGAAAAAATTGTGCTGGGATTTTCCAAGTCACTCATCTTTGGTGTAGCCCTTCTGTGAATCATGTCAACAAAATTAACACAGACTTCAGTGGAGCAGACCTCTCAGTTAGTGCTGAACAGTTATAATATAACCCCTGCTGCATACATGAGCACATACTGCCAGTTACATTTGACCTGAGCAATGGCATACACAACTTGGGGTCCTCCAGCAGGAGTTGTTAGTACATGTAGCTGTCAGAGTCTTTATCTCCTATCCTGACAGTCTAGCTTAATTCTTAGAAAGCTACAAGAGGACAAAACAGTCCCCATGCTGTGAATGAAGTTGCATGGCTTGCTGGTATCACCAGGATTTGATTAATGATTTTAAGCCTGCATGTGCTGGAGTAGGACTTATGGGAGCCAGTCACTTCACACTTCTGAAGAGGGAGTGTTAGGATTTCCCATACCAGGGAGTTGGTAATGCTCTCAACTGACTGCCATAGGCATGTGGTCCCTTCAGCCCTTTATCTAGTAGTTTACACTGCCTTAAGAATCATAAAATGTGCACCTATTATGCCCAGAAGGAAGAACCCACTGCACAAAATACAGTGGAAATTTTGCAAAACTCTTGCCTTGGTGCCCGTGGCAATTCCTTTGACGACAAAGCCATTTGTGTTTTGCAAGCAACAAAACCTCATTGCATTCCCTCCCACTTCTTTTCTCTTCAGCTTGCATGCACTTGCAGTTAACTGTGAGGAAACTACCCATTATCTTCCTACCAAGATCTCCCACCCTGTTCTTAAATCCCCATCTGACTAGCACCATGCAAACTCTAGGAGACACACAGGCATTCAGAGTTGCTGCCAAAATAAAGGGCCTTTCTCCCACAGTTAAACTCCACCTTCCTTGATTAGGAAGGCTTGTTGGTGGGCTGAGTCCTGGGTCTGCTGGCCCAGGTGAGAAATATTTCATTTATCCTGAGGTGTGAAACCAATTAGTAGCTGATATAGTTGCCCTACTCCCAAGCTGGTGTCTGCCCTGTAAGGCAGAAATCTTTGATTCTGAAAGGTATATGTGTTAAAACAATCTCTAGCTACTGTGTTCCCAGCATGGAGAGCATTTTTTTGCTGACTCTGTGGCCAAGCTTCTGAAAAAACTTTACAAAACAACAGTTCTGTCTGGCCGAGTGCTTTGCAGTGTGAATAGGGTTGTTCAGAACTGCTCTGATCGCTGCTGTGATCCAATGTATCGCTAAGGGGTATAGCGCTTGGCAGGGAACAGGAAACATGCCTTCTACTCCTTGCTGTAGAGAGGAGAGGGGGGCTTGGAAAAGATACTTAATTTAAACCCATCTGTAAGGTAATTACCTTCTCCGTAAAGTGCGTTGACATCTCATGGAAAGAGGTAGGTATTAGTATTATTAAATAAGGCTTAAAGCCTTTGGCTCTTTCTTGTTTCGAGTTGTTTGAGCAGTAATATGTTCATCTGATGGGAAATTCACCTGTGGTTTTCCCTGCATGAAACTTATATTAGGTTCTCCTAGGTGGATTCATAAAACATTCCTCATAATCCCCATTTATTTCAAGTCATTTTGCTGCTCTGAATAGCACCGTACCTCATAAAGAACGTTTCCTTTCATTCGAAAAAAATTTGCATTTTATTTGTGCCTCAGAGGAAGAACAATCCAAGCTGATTACAATCCACAGACACTGTACATAATGAAAAATTAATTGCATCAATCTTTTTGCTGTAGTGGTCTTAACAACTCATTTTCAACTGGTCACTTCTCCACCTGCTCACCGAGGCCCAAGCAGCTGAAGCAAGCGCATCCCTGACACTGACTGAATACCAATGAAGCTAAGGTCACGTAAGCGTCAAGTGAGTGGGAGAACAGCACCCAGCAAAAGATGTCAGTGTTTTGAACCAGCAGCAATCACTATGTGATAGAAAACAAGTAAGTAACTGGAACACAAATCTTAGTTGAACGCACATTGACGCACACATGCACACAAACGAAAAGTTGCAAGGGGAAAGAAGGATGTGTCTAAATCAGAACAGCAAACAAAGGTTGTTCTTGCTCCCTTCATCAGAGCCGTCACTTGGGAAGCATTGACAGTAGTCATAAATCAAGATTTGCATGCTGGCTCCCAATGCTAGCGATTTGTTCTGCCAGGTAAAGCACTCTTGCAGAATACGTATTTATCAAGACATGGTTTCTGCTTTCTACAATCAAAGCTGCTAAAATACAAAGGAAAAGTAACCATTAAAAATCAATGCTTTACAAAGCAAGAAAAAATGGGGAGGGGGCAGGGAATGACTCCTGCTGCCTGTCTGCAAGAGAATAACTCTGCAAGGGAGTAATTTTCATCCCATGCCTGCACTGAAAATGTTCTTTGGGCGCAATTCAGTGCGAGCCATATCTAAAGGCATTTTATGTGCAGGGAAATTTAGAGTATTCCATGTTGAACCATGAAAAATTACCAGAACTGGCAAAAGAGTGTAATTGCTTGATATTGGTTGAAATGGCTTGAATTTTACAAATTCTGTTATGACTTGATCAGAGTCCTCAGATAGGTTTAGGGGATGCCTGAATTTCAGCCATTTTAAGGAGTTTAGTCATCATCCACATAGCTGCCTGAGGAGATGCCTGTATTTATATTTCACCACAATTTCAGATTGTTTTAGGATGAGAAGAGTCCCATATTTCTCCAGCCAGGTTTTCTTTTTCTGCTTAGGTGTATGCACATTCTCCAAAGTAAACAAACCTGTGCTTTCGAAGGAGGATATTTTATCCATGAGAGGTCCAACATAACACATAGGAACTTTAAAAAAAAACCCCACAACATTCTTGAAAATACGCTGTAGCTCCCTGTGTAGCAGAAGAATTTAAATAGATTTTTTTTTTAATTGATTGTAATCATTACTTTTAATTTTCCTCTAGAAGGAGCTTGCTACAGTTCGATCGATAACGGAGGGTGGAAACAGCTGGTCTGTACGTTTGTGAGTGAGCAGCATTTAATACGGTAATATGTTCATTTTCTAGGTGTCAAGAATTATGAATTTATGCCAGGTCAAATTAATGCACATGTTTTCACATAGCACAGTGAAGAGCTCTGTAAGCAAGCACTGTTGTATTTAGGATGCTCATGAAACATCTACTCCTACAGGAATGAAAGGAGAGCCTCTGTGTTATGGAGATGCAGCCTTTTATAACAGAAGTGGCAGGTCACATCTAACCCACACCTCAGTACTCCCCCACAAAAAATCAAAATCAACATAAAGCTGCTGGCCATAAAAAATATGGCTATATCTGGTGCACAAGCCCCAGGCTCCCATCCTTCTACTACAAAGTGCCCTGTAGCATTTCAGTAATATGAATAAAACCTAATTTTCCTTCGTCTGCCAAGGCAGCAGTATGATATTGTGTTTGTAGTGTAGATAAAAAACAGATATCAAACTCTATTAAACTTTGGGCTAGACTTTTTTGCTTCTTCCCAAAACCAAATAGTAAATATTGACTGAAGTAGGTTTATCAATATTTATCTCACAGGGAAAATAAATATTCCTGTTTGCAAAACTATAAAGCAAATTTTATTAGGGAGAGAGATGACTCAAATGGTAAGTTTCCCAATAATAATCTCAGTGCCTTCTAGCAAACAGAGGACATTAAAAGGGAATGATCAGCTAGGGAACATCCAAAACTGACTCCCAGAGGCAACCGAATGCTAAGGCCAGGCAGGCACCCAACAAATAGATCCTTCTGCTTTTAGACACAGTGCCATTTTCAGCGGTGTCTCCTGAACTTCCCATTTAGAAGGTGACAATGCACTTGTGTATGTAGAGAGACAGGAACTGCATGATTTGGGCACCTGTTGCCCAGCCAGGACAGAGGAGATGCCTTGGGTGCAGGGTGTGATGCCACTCACCCCTAGCCGTTATTTACCTCTTAGGGTGAATGCAAGGAGAGATGTGCAAGGAGACCACGGGCTTCTGAAGGAAAGGGAGGATGGGGAAGGCAGAATTTATGTGGGCAGAGAAAGAAATTTACTTGTCAGCCCAGAGAGATCAAAGAGGGACAAAGAGGTGTGAGGAATAGAAATAGATAGACAGTCTGCACAACTGTAACTGGAGAGAAAGCAACTGTCTTTGTGCAGCTAATGAGATGTGAGCCAGTTCTTCTGCCAGCACAGGGAGGGAAGTGATGTTCCTAGTACCAAGGGCACCCTGACAGCAGCAGTGAATAGAGCAGGTGTAGTGGTGGAGGGACATGAGCTGGAGCTCCCTGGCCTGGCACACTGAGGACGGTGAGCAGGAGGTTCAGAAAACTGTACCAAGGCCCTAATTTCAGCTCTTGTATTCCTTTCTTTTCTACATAGCTCTGCTCTTTATCTCTTTGCCCATGCACAAAGGCTTAGTGCATTGATACATGTAAGGGAAAGGTCTGAGTCAGCCCTGAATTTGCAGACCCTTGGCTAGAGGAAGTAAGTTGCAGCACTGAACTAGATGCAGATGGTGTCTTGTCCTTACTGAGGTCAGGCCAGGATCTTGCTACCACATGTTTTTTGAGAGTCCACCCAAGAACAGAACAAGTTCCACTCTTTCTTCCACCCTCTCACTGGAAAATCCCATTACTCTCAGTGGTACAGACTGGCTTCTCCTTTCTCCCTATTCCTCCACCTCTTGCACAGGGAGGGGAAAAAAAGGATTGTCTTGAGACCAATAAATGATGAGTTCTGCCAAAATGATTTAATACTGACTGTATAAAGTGTCAATTATTAAATGTTCCATACCCAATGATAAGGAAAGGAGGAGATGGATTACCATTTCAGTGACACATTGCAAAATATACTTAGCTGAGATGAATACCTGAATTGTCAGGTTAGAAATGACTTCATTAGATAAGATAGGAGCATGTGGAAAGCTGCAAAACATAATCCTGCATGGGGCAGGAAGAGTTATTTGCATAAACCAGCTTCAACTAATGGTTTTAACAAGCTTATTCTAAACTATGCGCATTAAATTATTTCCTGTTGGCCTTCAGGACAGTGCTTGAGTATCAAGATGATTTGAGGGGCTCCAAAAGCAATGTGGTAACTTGCTTAGTTTTCAGCACAGAAAAATAATCTCTGACCCCTTGAGCTACTACTCACTGAAGTATATGCATCTGGGAGAAGTGGTTATATGAGGGCAACTATTTCCTTAAGAAATATTTTGTCTTTGGAAATTTTCTTTACTCTTTATATGAGCCTGAAATATGAAATGGATTAATGGTGGGATCATTGCCAGCTTCTGCAGGGTTAAAAAAAAAAAGCATGTCAAAGGTTGTCATCCTAAGATGTTAAGGTGATCTGGATAGCCAGTGTCCCTTGTTCTCTGTGTCATCATGAGAATGATGACAGTGGGATAAAAGCCTCTTAGTGCCTGAACACTAAACAGACGGTTTGCATGCACACATTTTAGTACTTGTGTGTGGCATAAGAGTGCCAGGATGAGTCACTTTCCCTTCCTATAAGGTCTCTCACTGACCTTTCCCACATTGATGCTGCAATACTGCAACACTACTTCCTACGTCTTTTGCATGCATTTGTGGGTGTGTGCTGTACAGGTGACGTAAGAAGTCTGCAGCTGTAACTCAGGTTAGTGTTAGGTGCTAGGATAGTACGCTGGCTGGAGACATCCTTCTGACTCCACTGAAAGGAGAGGCTTTGTATCTTAAGAAATCTGATCTTGTCTCACCTCCTTCTTTCTGCAGCAGTTGTTAGGAAAGGCAGCTGGGGTGACCTTTTCTCGCTGTGTGCTGTTGAATTACAGGCTTTTGGTTTCCTCATTGCCTCCAGAGTTCTAGCCCAATTTCCTCTCCTAGAGATCACGCTGACTTTCCAAAGCATTTCCATTTATCAAACTCAGTATCCTAAGGTTTGGTCTGAGAAAGATATCAGACCCCAGAACAATGCCTCAGAGATTTGTGCTTCATTTCTAAAGAAGAAAAAGAAAGCAACATGATCCAACTCTTTGTCCTTGTGCCACCGTTACTCTGCATAAAGATGATTGAACTGGCAGGATCTGCATAAATTGCTACCACAGAGAGGACACAGAGAATAGGTAGAAGAAAAAGCACATAACAAAATGAGAATTAATATTACAGTAAAAGAGGTACCAGCTGAAGGGGAGGAGCTTTTAAAATCAGTGTTATACAATGAAATGCAATGCTAATATTGCATATTGTACAGAAGACTTGCCTTAAGGTTATGTTCTGCCATGGCAGCATTTATCTCTGTGAGTGAGCAGCGAGGAAGGACAACTGCCAAGAGGAATAGCCACAAGTGAGTTACTCTGTCTTTCTGTGCTAGCAATGACAAGTGGCAGAAGGGAGATCCATCATCACTCTCCACGTAGCTCTCCAGGATTGAAGCTGTTTCACGCAGCAGCTGGAGGGGATGGGAGATGCTTGGAAAGGTGATCATGCAAGATCCTAACAGCTAAAGGTTGTAAGGATTTTCCCCAAATGGAGGAACTTTTTGAGGTGCACAACTAGAACTCCATGAAGGTCCAGAGTGTTCATCCTCTTATATAGGCACCAAATGTAGTGCTGAAGAATAAAACTACTAGGTTTCTATCTGTGAAAGTGCTATTTTGGTTCAGCACCATGAGTTGAATATCATAAAACTAAATAAGGTTATTTCAATGTTGGATATTCTTAAAAAGCAATTTCAAAAGCCTTTTCTGGTCCAACTCTGGATGCCTCAAGGACCTCAGATGAATCTCCAGCAAGGGATACCTTGGAAGTTAAAAAAAAAATTAAAAATCTCTTCTTCTCTAATCATACCTTCTTGTATCTTTTCCTTCTCTTTGTTCTCTTCTAAGTAGACTCACTGCTTGTATTTTGAAGCTTTCTCATCAAATTGAATACTTAATTTCTGTAAAGTGAAAGTAATTTGTTATAATACCTTCACACATATAGCTGTGGTGTGATCTATGAGTTCTCAGCAATGTGGCCCAAGTCAATACCAGGCTTAAGCTGTGCCAGAGGATAGCAAGAATCTAAAAGAGAAAGAAAAGATTTTTTTTTTTTGATAGAAGGGTGAGGATGGTGGTGGGAATATTGTGCAAAAAAGCTCTAGGGAATTATTTAATGCCATGCTTGTAGATCGAGGACTTTAATAAAATAAAAAGAGCAAAGAAAAGACTATGTGCATTCTGATGATGGATGAATATGCCTGCTTCAGTACTTCTGGGATGGATTAAGCTGTTGAAAAAGCATTCAACATTGGCTAAAGAACTGTAATATATGTGAAATTTCACAGTTAATGCATCATTAAATAATTTGCTGCAACTGATTTATAGGTGCAATATACTACACTGTGTCAAATCATGTGGGATAATAAATGGTATAACAAAAATATACTATTGAAACTTCTGTTCTAGTCGGTCTTTTGAGTTTTAGTAGAACATAGTTCTGCAGAATGGAATTGTCCTATTGATCCTGATAGAGTAATAGGTAAAAGCTTCATGCTACATGTCTTTTAAGGCTTTTTTTTTTTTAAGCAGTCTTGGTTGTGGTCCAGTGAATCAGGCACTGGACTGTGACTTATGGGACCCACACGCTGGTCCTTGCTCTGTCATTGAAACTCAGCTGCTGATCTAAGCTCTTCCAGGCTGAGCACTGTAATGCTCACTTTGAGATCTGTGCTCCCTCTTTCCATGGACACAATCCACAATCCCATCACCTGCCTGCATATATTGGGTGCATAGGGACAGGGATGTCAGAAGGGGAGATAACCATCAGCCTATGAATCTAACCTCCACAGGGCCTGGGTGACTTACTGCTTCTGGGGGACATCTTCCCACTCCCCATATTCACTGTTTGGAAGAGAAATGCTTGTTCTCTCTCTTCCAAAACAAGTTATTTTCTTTTGAAGTATATTCAGGGGAAAAAGCAACATGCACACACCCCACCCCACCCCGTTAGTGCTACTATTCAGTGGTTAAATTCTTTACAGAAGAAGCAAATAGGTTCAGTTCAGCTCTGAACTTGCCCTTGTCCTTCCACCCTCCACGTTCCAGGATGTGCCTAACCTCAGGGTTGCAGGGTCTTGCTAAGCAACATTCACAGTCACTCTTACTGAAGGAATGTTCTTACTTGTAGAAAATAATTATTTACTGGGCCAGGTAAGGAGAAGAGTAGTTTGACCTTGGCAGACTGGTGGTGGGACTTTCGATTGGAGGAGGTCCTCTCTCCTAGTCCCTATAGGACTGCGATTGTACTTTGCAAAGTCCCTTTTGGAACCAATGCAAAGAGCCCTGATGCTGGCTGGTGCATTTAGATGCTACCATAACACTAATGGATGAGCTAATTGTAATTAATAATGTCTTTGATTAATTTAACCCCTGCAATATTCTGTACTGCACTGTTTGCAACCAAGACTGATTTTTTCCATCTTTCTAAATTATTAAGCAGGTATTTTCTGCAGCTATATTTCAGCCTACAGGAAATAATTGCTAATACTCTTTTGAATCTGTTGTTCATACTGTGTGATTGGTCATGCTGTAATTAAAATCTGTATTCTTTCACGTTTTGTCAGAGTCCAGAGTGCACCAATGGGCTCTAATTATCCTAAGAGACCTCACCAGGTCCCTCTACCCTCACTGTCTGCTCATTGGCCAGGAGCTTCATTTAATCGCAAGCTCAGGCCTTCAGTCTTGGCCTGAGCAAAGTTGTAGGTGTATCTGTTCAAGTTCTGTTCCCAGACTGTTGCTCAGGTTTCCTGGGTTGACAGTGGACCTGACTTGTTACTTTCCCTTATGGTTGCTGGACTGTTGATAGAAGTTGTCGCCACCGCTCTGCCTGGGCTGCCCAGCTCAGACACTGCAGGACTGGGCCCAGTCGGTGAGGTCGCTGCCCTGCTCATGTTGTGGCCACCCTCAGCTCCCAGCTTGCCTTCCCTTGAGAAGTCACCCAACTCTTGCAGCTCCCTGATACATGTAACTATTAATGGAGTAATCCTGAGCGGAGTGTTTAATATAAAACATCAAAAATAATCTCTCCCTACTTTGGTTAAAGGCAGTATTTTGAAAAGTGTTAGGAGTCCTCGGAAGTCTTTTAGCAGTGATTTTGCTGTTTCAGAGAAGGTGGTATGTAATTAGTATATAATTTGAATGAAACTTTACATTTCTAAGTGCCTGACTGCAACAATGTTTGTAAGCATAAATTAGTGAGAACTTTTAAGTTTCATAAGTAGGAGGTGTCATTAATGTAAATACAGCTTAAACACTGGAAGGAAGAGCTTCAGTGAGAAGGAGAAGGATCCGTTATCTCCTGAGTAGATTGTTAATACTGGTGAAAACTAGACAGCTTTTGGAGGACCAGTTGTTTAAAAATCACCTTTAAGGGTAATCAAGTTTTGAGGTGGAGATGTAACTCTTGTTAACATTTGGGTGGTTTAAAAACTTCTGTCTAGGGGTCAAGAAGTCTTACTATTTAAGGACAAGATTTCTAAACGCATCAGAGTTGCATAGCACCCATGTCCCTTTGAGAGCTGATGGAAAGGGTGCTAGTAAAAGATGATATTCCACCTGGGAAGGGGAGGTGGACCCTAAAATGTTAGGTTTGGCCAGATTGAGCATGGCAGTGCCCCTTTCAGAATATATGCTGTACAGAAGTTGATGGGAGCACTCACCTGAATTACAATGGGACCAAGAAGTATCAGGCACCCTTGTGAATCGTAGAGCACACAGGACTGTTAGCAATTTTTCCTAAAATAAGACCAATTCTCTGCCAGTGTAAATCAGCTTCCTCTTACTGAAATCCATGGCCTCAGTTGCAGTAATCAGTATAGCGCAATCAACTTACAGGGAAGTACGCTACTTTACTGTGTATTCCAGCTGAGAATCTGTCTTAGAGTATGCACTAACTTCCCTAATTGACAGCAAATATTTCCAAGATGAAAGACTGACCTAAACACCACCATCATCTCTTTAATAGTAATTTTTACTGTATCACATGCCTGGCAAAAGACAGCTAGTGCAAGATAAGGCAAACTACTGCCAAGATGGAGAATCAGCTAAAGGAGTCACTTTTCTTTTAAGCCTTGAAAATACACTAACTCTGAGAAAAAAGGCACTTGCAAAGGACCTTGGTGAACTATTGTCCATTGTCAGAATTGTTGCAGCTAATTAGGAGCCAGAGTTTCCAGAGAGAAGAAACTCTGACATGATGGAATGGCTGTTTGCAGAGTCTCAGCCCATAGGTGTTTTGATGCTGGCACAGTTATTGATGTGACTTCTAAATTAAATTAATGCGTGAGCCACAGCACAGGGCTTCTAAATAAAATGAATGTTCAGCAGCTCATGCCTGTTTGGCACTTGCTTAGTGACCACTGCTTTTTCAATTATAGTATTTTCAGGAGGTGCAGTTATGGCAGAAAGCAAGATTTTATGGCCCTTCATCTGCTGTAAGTCACTTATTACTCCTATGAGTATTCTGTAGGTTGTGGTAAGAGTTGGAGACCTTGATCATTGCCTTTTTAAGCACAGAAGAACTTGTGTTTCTGTCCCAAAGTATTTGCACTGGGTCGTCCACAGCCTTCTCTACAGGTAGTGAGTTATCTCACCAACTCCAAAAAGCATAAGGCGGTTCATTGCTTATGTACAGTCATCTTCAGGATATCTCCTGTTGACTCTCAGTGAGTAAAGGTTGCCCGAATGATTGCTGTAGCTCTCAGACTGGCTGCTCCTTGAGATTCTGCTTTTCTTTTAACTGCAGAATTTTGATGCACCTTCCAGAGAACAAGAGAAGAAATGATGTAACTTGAGGTGAATCTTGGTGATGAAGCTATACAGCATGGAATGAATTGCCTGCCACCATCGGAAAATCACTTGTGTGAGGTAAAAGCATTTAAGCGATGAATTAAATATCACTGTTTTCTTTGCATGAATGAGCAAATAAAAAAGGATGGTATTGCCACCTAGCTTGGTAAATCTTCCAGTCTTCCCAGTGTACAGTCATGTTATCTCAGCAAAGACCTCTTTGTTTGCTTTCAGTTTCTAATTCCTGTTTCATCCTTGGAAGAGTTTTGTGTAGACATGGCAGCCTTCCTCCAGTAAACACTCCTTCAGTATTATCCATGCTGGATGTGATTCAGACTAATGAAGCAAAGATTATCAGCTTCTCGTATGTGGGCAGAATAAGCAGAATTGCTCCTTTCTCCTGGTACAGTTTACCTCATCAGAGGAGCTTTTCAAGAAACAATTTTGTCTTCTTTCATATTTCAGACAATTTTTCTTCATCCAGGTCAGTCTGCGCAAAAGGAGGAAATTGGGAATTAATTATTGCCACCTGTGCTCCTTTGAAGCTTGTTTCTGCAAACATTGTTAGAGCCTGGATTCCGTCCCTGTAATTGAAATGAACAATTGGTACTTTACTGACCCCATTTGCTCGTAGCTATTTCAGGAATTATGAACCCGAGTTCATAGGTTTGCCGCTGGTGATTCTCTGTGCTCTACTTTGCCAGGGACTGTGGTCACTAATGTTTTCTTTTGTGCGGCACTATGAGACCTCATATAGGATCAGAAATACTCTGTCTGGAAGAAAGCAGCTAACTCTAATCCATATCTGGTCCATGGCAGACCTCTTGCAATTGTTTCAGATGGTCAACAGACAGATGGTACTACAGCCTGAAGCTTGGCTCCCGGAGTAGGAACAGGAGTGTGGCTCTTTGAGCCTATGTACAGTGTGGGCTACCAGCACGTAAATGCCTGGAAGCAGTCCGTGCTGGTTTGGAGTTGCAAGGCCAAAATCTGCCTGCCATTGGGTGCAATGCCATCCTAGCAGACTGCTGTAGGCACACTGAGTGTGCTGTGCTTGTGTACATGTTTGGGAGCCTGCCATCCAGGCCTGACAGACTGTAAAGGTGGTGGGAATGGGGACTTCCTCTGCTGTACTGCAGTGAAGGAACAGATTGCAGAGTGGCTAAAAACACAATAAGCCACACATTGAGTCCCATAAACAGACAATCTGTGTCTTTCTAGGACCTTGTAGGAGATGTTAAATCAATGGCTACCCAAGTCTTGGCCTACCACATTGAGCACAGGGCTGCTTTCTCTTACTCATTGCATGGAACAATACATACTTAGTAGACTTTTTGTCAAAAAGAAAAAAATTAAAGGTGTCACAGCAATAATTTGTTCATGGTGCGGGGGAACTGCTGATTGAACACCTTTGAAGTGTCTTGGAGGAGCTGAAATAAGGGTTTTGAAGCCCTAACAGGGGCTGTATTCTTGCATGCTTGTAACTGAGGGCTGCACAAATTTTCTGTGGTACACAGCCTCAGGACTTTCTTGGCATCTCTGGCATGCCATAAGGCCATAGGTGAACAGGAGTGTGGCACGAACCATTCCCCCAGAACGGCTAACCGTGCAGTCACAGCATGGGAAGTGCCTTGCTTTATACAGGAATCACTTCTGCTGTGCGGAGCTGCCAGCTGTGTCACGTGAGGGCAGCCTCTGAGAGACAGGGAACTGAGCCTGCCTCCCAGGTTAGCTCTTCCTCTTGTGATTGCTCCTGTCTGCTATGGGAAGCTGTAACAGGCTCTCAGACTTGCACAGACTCTTAATTTCTGGCCTGAGATTTCTCTGTGCCGAGTTTAATCAATTTAGTGGGAGATAAACTTGTGGAATGTAGCTTCCAAAGCACTCTTCCGACAGCGTGTGAGTTACCCCCGCATTTGAACAAGCATGACAGATACAAACAAAATGCCTGCATGTAATCACAAGTTTTGTTTTTGAAAACTTTTCCCTTGAAAGAGGACAACTATTCCTTTATGGAACGATCTTGCACTGAAGGAAGTAAAATTTAGCCATGCACCCACATCATAAATATTAATTTGCAGTTAATAAGTCTTTTTTTTTTGGTGCTGGTAATTTGAAATTGTGCTACAAATGTCTGGCCTGTCACAGCCTGCATATTAATTATAAGTAAATGTGACTCCTCATCTTTATAAGGAAATAATAGTTTAATCTCAGGACTGTCACTTCTCATTGGGAATGATGAAGCCTGACAGCAGTGTTAAACAGCTTATCACAGCTGATACTTCAAAGGCTCTCAGGCTTGGTTAATTGGTGAAACAATAAAATAAGGAGACCGTCAGCAGCCTAGTGAGCGATTCCATTTGTATTTTTCCCATTCATGAGAGTCCAGGCTATTTTGTTGAAGAATTACTAATTTTTAGGGGAATACAGCAATTTATTGGGAGCCCTGCTTTTGGAAGATAATTAAAGGCAAGTTGTTTTTTTTTTATTAGTGTACACATAAATGCAGTTTTTCAGAAATGCACTCAGAAGTGAGGTGAGGTTTCCAGAATAATTTGCTTTCTACTAATGATATTAACAGGTCGATCAGCAAAGATCCTCAGCACATAGTAGGTGCCATTTTGGGAACCATGGCTAAATACAACGGAGTCTTGAAAACGTGGTCCAAAATAGGGAGGATTTGGGGTCGTTTTTCTCATGGTGGCTTTCTTTGCAAATCCAGCCAAGTATGTTACAGTTTATGCTGCAGGAACTTGCTTTCTGCCAACACTGCTTTGGCAGTGGAGATGTTCTTGAAAATTTGACCCTATGGTCTCAGTTGAAGCTGCCTTTCCAAGCTCTCTGGGGTTACGTCTGTAAAATATACTACAGACAGCAGTGAGTCACTCTGTCACTTGCTCCAAACCGATAATAAGCTCTATGAACAACGTTAACATGGCCCCCATGGGCTTCTGCTGACTAGCGTGTGTGCTCTCCCTCTCATCAAGGCTTATTAGCTCAATACCATGCTGTCAGCTCTGATGCCACATCTGTTGGCAAAATACTGTGTATAGACATCCATTGCCTAAGCAACAGCCTCCCCAGAGCTCTGAACCCAGCTGGTTTTCCCAGGTGCTTATCCCCAGCATCAGATTTCTTGTTTTCTCTTCCCTGGAGGTGGAACCTTACAGGTTTCCCTTTGAGAGACCAAGATTTGGCTACTAGAGACAAAACAGATCTGTTGTGACCATTTCTTAATATTTTCTGGGGTTCTCATGCCTGATTTTCTTAAAAACAAAGAATTTTTGTTTTATGAAGTTTGAACTGAAAAGATTTTTAAAAAGCTAGCTGGCAAGGTTAGTTTCATCTAACCTGGCACTTCCTCAAAGGCAAAATTAAGTATGCTTTCCTCCTTTGTGTAGGACCAAGGTACTATTGAGAAGAACTAAACTACTTTGGGTTCTTGCTAGGATCTGAAAGCCTCCCTGAGCCAAATTAAATCCCTCTTTCTGTGTGTCCCTGATCTTGGATCCATCTCATGTTTGAATTGTGTGAGCATGAATCACATGCTTCTACTTAAGTTCAGTATCAGAACCAGCTTACAGTGCAGTGCTGAGAGAGGAGTACCAGAATGCAATGTGTATATCAGAAATAAACCCATGGTATAAAAATTGTAAGGACAGGAGGAATAGCTTTGGCAATACATTCTGTCAGAAGTCCACAGTTATGAATAGCCTTTTAGGAGTTGGTGTTTCAGGCATGTACTCACTGCATCTAAAAAGCAGCTGAGGGACTAAAAAGCATATAAAGATCCACTTAGAAAAAGAACACCACTGCACATCAACTGGGTAGCTTGGTAGGTCATCCTTAAACATATAACGGCTGGAGAGCAGAGGCACTGTGCTGGTATTCATTGCCACTACTGCTGCGGTTTGTGTTCTGTTCCTCATCGCTCAGTGTCTGACATCCATCCCTGTGATGTTTTTGTTGTTACGCAGAGCAGCGCTGGATTTGTGGCACAGTTTTGCCAGCAGGTTTTTTCTGGGAATCTGAGGAAGATCTATTCTACTGCTGTGTGCTGCAAAGCAACACTGTCATTTCAGGCTATTGTGGTTCTACTGTGTGGCTCTCACTGGAAAAATATCTGCATCACAGGCTTTGCCATGAACTGTGTCTCCATACCAGCCTCTTTTTGTCCAGTGTACAAGCTATATATATTGCCTGTTTAAATTAAGAGTAGACGGGCAGCAGGCAGCCCTGCTGTGCACTAATAGGATCTAATTGCCTTGACCAGCCTCACCTGGGACTCCCACCCACGGGCTCCAGGAGCTCCATTTAAGCTCAGGCAGCCTATGGCCTGGGTGATGCTGTGGGTATACTTGTCTTTAGTCATGTCTTTGGACTTGTCTTCTGCTGCTCCTATCTGAATTCCCTGAAAGGACCACAGGATGGATTTGTGACTTTGTCTCACCTGCTAGAGGACCCTGCTGCCAGCTCCCTGCTCTGCCCACCCTGTTTGGGTGCTGTGGGGCTGCTCCCTGGTTGGTGAGGTCACTGCTCTTCCTGTGCTGTGGTCACCCTTGGCTCCTGGCCCTTGTTGCTCTCTCACAACTGGCTTTTCCTATTAAAAAAACAGGAGGCAGAGCTGGAAAACTGAAGGTGCTGGTTATACACCTCCTGGACAAGACCAATGCAGCGCATGCAGTGTTGCTCAGAGATGGCTATTTTTATGACTGTAGGCTCTAGAGGCTCTCATCACTTCAGTAGCTTCTTGTATTAGACACTGCCAATGGAGAGTGTCAGGGAATCCTGTAAAGCTCCCCGTCTCAAGATATGATGTGGAGGTTTAGGGTTTGGAGAGGGAGGCTGGGGAGTGATTTATCAGTGCCACAGAGAAAGTGGCACTTTCTGTGAAAGAGGAAGAGTTAGAGTTCAGCTCTCCAGGGACCTTGTATTTTTCCTCATTAATCATGACTGTTAGGGCATATGCAAAGCAGTGCAAGGCACTTCAACAGTTTTATCCTATAGTTATTCTACAGGGTTCCTGCTTCGCTACTGTGTCTCCATAGTTAGAAGAAACTTGTGAAATATGTAGGTGACTGAGTGTCAGCATGAAATCAGCAGATATGCAATAATGCAAAACCTTAATAGGCAAATATGTGAAAAGAAACTTAAATGCCTGTAAGACCCACTAGGTAAATGAAAGACCCTATTAAGACCCATTAGGCGAATGGAAGGCCCCATGCCTGGGCTTGTGCCAGAACCACATGCCGGGTGCCCCCTATTTGTCACCGAGCCATCGGCAGGCATGTGGCGGGTGAGTGACAGGCAAGCGTGTGAAAACCAGGGGAGGGACTGGCAGGCAACCGCAGTGTGGGTGTGCGTTGGCACCCGGGACAGCCCACTGGACACGGTCTGCCAGTGCTCGGTTGGCTCAATCGCTCTGCCTTGGGCTACAAATAGGGGAGGGTCGAGCCTGGCAGCTGGGGACTGGGACCCTGGGAGCAGGGCTGGAACTTTGTCACTCTACACTGCACCATCCCCCACTGGCTGGATCAACGTACTTCTTCCCCTCCATTGCTGGATCCAGGGAAGGTGATCTTCTTTCCTCTCTGTTTTTCTCCCCTTTCCTGTCCCTATCCTTCTACTTTCCTCTTCATTTCCCTTATAACAGTGTTCAAGTGTTAAGACTGAATGTCAATAAGACCCAAATTTATGCCCAACTTGCCTTTTGCCTTAATAGTTAAAAGCCTGGTTATCATAATAAAAGTTCTCAGTTCATGGTTCCCTAAATGTTGTGGTTCTGCATGCCTTCCCTCTTTTCCCTGACTCTCCCCTCTAGCTCAAGCAATGAACCAACTGGTGCATCCCTTTTGCCCAGTCCCTAACATGTCACTAACCTTAGACATAAACCATTGACCAGGTCTGGGACTAGGAGCAGATCCAGCGCACCTAGACTCCTCCCTGGGAAGGAGTTTAGAAAGCAAGGGGGTCTGCTCTGAACCTTGTGACCCAACGGGAGGGCCTCCCTAAATATCATCTGCACGCAACAATGTCAAAAGGAAGGGTTGTACATCTTCAGGATTTGACTCTTTCATCATCTTCACTGTTTAATACGTACCTATGGGTACATACTAATGTCTATGGGTAAAGATCAGGGGGAAGGTCGGCAGGGCGGACATTATGGTGGGAGTCTGTTATAGACCACCCAACCAGGATGAGCAGGCGGACAAGGTGTTTTACAAGCGGCTGTCAGAAGCCGCCCGGTCGCTGGCCCTTGTACTCGTGGGCAACTTCAACTTGCCAGATGTCTGCTGGAAATGCAACATGGCAGAGAGGAAGCAATCTAGGAGATTCCTCGAATGTGTGGAGGACAACTTCCTCATGCAAGTGGTAAATGAGCCCACTAGAGGAGGGGCCCTGCTTGACCTGTTGTTTGTGAACAGAGAAGGACTAGTGGGAGACGTGAGGGTCGGTGGCCGTCTTGGGAATAGCGACCGTGAAATGTTAGAGTTTTCGATAGTGGGGGAAGTAAGGAGGGGCAAGAGCAGAACTTCTGCCTTAGATTTCCGGCGGGCTGACTTTAGCCTGTTTAAGAGGCTGGTGGACCGAGTCCCTTGGGAGTCGGTCCTGAAGGGCAAAGGAGTCCAGGAAGGCTGGACATGCTTCAAAAGGGAATTGCTAAATATTCAGGAGCAGGCTGTCCCGGTGTGTAGGAAGACAAGCCGTCGGGGAAAAAGACCGGCCTGGTTAAACAGAGAACTTAGGCTAGAACTTAAGGTAAAAAAGAGAGCCTACTTGCTCTGGAAGAAGGGTCGGGTAACTTGGGAGGTCTATAGGGATGTGGCCAGGTCGTGTAGGGAGAAGATTAGAAGGGCCAAAGCTCAATTAGAGCTTGATTTGGCTGCTACAGTCAAAGATAACAAAAAAAGCTTTTACAAATACATCAACAGCAAAAGGAGGGTCAAGGAGAGCCTCCACCACTTGCTGAATGAGGAGGGTAGTGTAGTGTCAGGTGATGAGGAAAAGGCAGAGGTGCTCAATGCCTTCTTTGCCTCAGTCTTTAATGTCAAGACCAGTTGTCCTCAGGAGACTCGGCCCCTGGAGCCTGAAGTTAGGGAGTGGGGGCTGTGTGAACCCCCCGTAATCTAGGAGGAGACGGTTAGTGACCTGCTGTGCCAGTTGGACACCCACAAGGCTATGGGCCCAGATGGGATTCACCCCAGAGTAATGAAGGAACTGGCAAATGAACTTGCCAAAACACTCTCGATTATCTGCTGGCAGTCCTGGTTAACTGGAGAAGTTCCAGCTGACTGGAAATTAGCAAATGTAACGCCCATCTACAAGAAGGGCCGGAAGGATGATCCAGGGAACTATAGGCCTGTCAGCCTGACCTCGGTGCCAGGCAAGGTGATGGAACAGATCATCCTGAGTGCCATTACATGGCACATGCAGGACAATCGGGGCATCGGGGCCAGCCAACATGGATTCATGAAAGGCAGGTCCTGCTTGACCAACCTGGTCTCCTTCTATGACCAAGTGACCAGCTTAGTAGATGAGGGCAGGGCTGTGGATGTAGTCTATCTAGACTTCAGTAAGACATTCGACACTGTCTCCCACAGCATCCTCCTAGACAAACTAGCTGCCCGGGGCTTGGATGGGTGGACTCTTCTATGGGTTAAAAACTGGCTGGATGGCCGAGCCCAGAAAGTGGTGGTGAATGGGGCAAAGTCCAACTGGCGGCCGGTCACTAGCAGTGTTCCCCAGGGCTCAGTTCTGGGGCCGGTGCTGTTCAATATCTTTATAGATGATCTAGACGTAGGGATTGAGTGCACCTTCAGCAAATTTGCAGATGACACCAAGCTAGGTGGGAGTGTCGATCTGCTGGAGGGTAGGAAGGCCCTACAGAGGGATCTGGACAGGTTAGACAGATGGGCCGAGACCAACGGCATGAGTTTCAACAAGAACAAATGCCAGGTCTTACACTTTGGCCACAACAACCCCATGCAGCGCTACAGGCTGGGGGAAGAGTGGTTAGAAAGCGGCCCGGTGGAAAGAGACCTGGGGGTGCTGATCGACAGCCGGCTAAACATGAGCCAGGCCAATGGCATCCTGGCCTCTATTAGGAATAGTGTAGCCAGCCGGTCTAGGGAAGTGATCGTTCCTCTGTACTCGGCACTGGTGAGGCCACACCTTAAATACTGTGTCCAGTTCTGGGCCCCGCACTTCAAGAAAGTTGTTGAGGTGTTGGAGCGAGTCCAGAGGAGGGCGACCAAGCTAGTGAAGGGTCTGGAGGGTCTGACCTACGAGGAACGGCTGAGGGAGCTGGGGTTGTTTAGCCTGGAGAAGAGGAGGCTCAGGGGTGACCTTATTGCAGTCTACATCTACCTGAAGGGAGGTTGTAGTGAAGTGGAAGTTGGCCTCTTCTCCCGGGCAACTAGCGATAGGACAAGAGGACACAGCCTCAAGCTTTGCCAGGGGAGGTTCAGGTTGGACATTAGGAAGCATTTCTTTTCAGAAAGGGTCATTAGACATTGGAACGGGCTGCCCACGGAGGTGGTGG
Source organism: Nyctibius grandis (assembly GCF_013368605.1). Classification (NCBI taxonomy): domain Eukaryota; kingdom Metazoa; phylum Chordata; class Aves; order Nyctibiiformes; family Nyctibiidae; genus Nyctibius; species Nyctibius grandis. The sequence goes on along the minus strand of NC_090663.1, from coordinate 64,717,374 downwards.
AGTCACCATCTCTGGATGTGTTTAAGAAAAGACTGGACATGGTACTTAGTGCCATGGTCTAGTTGACAGAGTGGTGTCAGGGGAACGGTTGGACTCGATGATCCCTGAGGTCTCTTCCAACCTGGTTGATTCTGTGATTCTGTGATACCTGCTAATATAATTTCACACAGGAGAACAGCCATGGCTATCAAGCATGGTTTTTACTTGTTTCAGACTGAGAAAGACAGAAAGGTATTGAACAAAATAACACTGTGTAAACAACTGAACCTGTGGTTGTGCTTGCTTGATGTAGCAAGGTATTACACTCTCACCCAGCACAGAACAAGTCTATTTAGCAACCCCTGCACACTCCTTTCTCATTTTCTTTCAGAGCAATCCAGTCTCAGAGCATATTTCTTCTGACATCTTTCATTGCCAGGTGCCAGCATAGAAATCAGAACTTTCATGGCTTCTACCATTCATTTTCTTCTCCTTTTTTTAATGTTATTAATCAAAGGTAATTCATCATCTGAGAGAGGAGAGGGAAACTTGATTCTCAATTTTAAATTTAAATGTAGCTAGCCTTCCAAGGGTGGAGGGGGTGGTGGAAAGGGGAAAGAAGAAAACAATTTTTCTAGAGTACAGAAAGTCAAGCATTGCCTTATCTGGCTATTACCACTCGAAGGCATACAATATAGTTTTAGGATCACAGGGACACAAGACCAAGCCTATATCCACTTTCTTTAGTGTCCTGTCCTCCACAGCACTTATTATCAAATGCTGCTACAGAGGGAGACGGTCCCTTCCCACCCATGTCATTCTCGTACTTCTCCCTTGTATTTAGATGTTGGTATGAGCTGTAGAAAGCCGAAAGACTAATATTCCTCATGTTAAAAAAAAAAAGTAAAAAATAATAACTCCTTTTGGAGTCTAAGCAGACAGTGGGACAGGTTCGAAGCTGAATTTGGTGCTGGAGCCTAAGCCAGGAGAACAGCAAGGTCCCATTTCCCTCTATGGGAATGTAAAAAATCTCATTGCCTGTGACGGGCTGTATGGTCATACCTTACAAAAACCTATGTCTCCACAGCCCCTGAGGTGTGATTTTATTTCCCTAACCTTAATTCAAGAACCTTTCAGCTCTGCTAGTTATAGATAAAACTATTGTCTGGTTTCTCTTTTCCCACCCAACACCCCCTGCCTTTGCTTCTCTCTCCTGGGCTGCACCCAAAAACCAAACTGAAGGAAGTTTACCCAAAATATGCAAAATATGCAGTTGTTGAAAATGTCCCAGTCTCTACCTTCAAACAACTTGCTTAAAATGCTGCCTTAGGAACGTGGCTGACATGGACCTCTCTTGGGAACTTAGCCTAACTGTTCTGCTGTCCCCAGCCACAAGGAACACCATTTCTGACCAACACTTGTGGTGTTCACAGCCCCTCAGCCAGCCTGCAGTCAGGGCTGAGCCAGAACCAGGGCTCTGCTTGAACTCGAGTTGAAACCATCCAGCCTGCCAGTTAGGCTTGCTTCTGGCTGAACTCGGTGCTCAGACCCAGGGCTGTTGTTCCTAGTCCTGCTGTTCTTTAGGGCTGCTAAGGGAAAAAGTCCCATCCTTCACTATTTCCTTCTACTGACCAGTCCACAACTTCAACCAAAACCTCTTCCCTCCCCTCAAAATGGGAAGAATATTGAGGCAACTGTATTTGCTGCATTCCCTACCTGGAGGGAAGCTGCTCTGATAACCACAGCTGCTAAATACAGCAGGTCAATTATACATCCCATGGTGAGGAGAATAAGTGCAGAGTTGAAGACAAGGAGGAGTGTTTCCAGGAAGCCTTTTGGATCCATGTAATGATTCTCTCCTTTAAACTCTCAAATGGTGAACAAGCAACATGAGAAGGATACTGCCGAGATATTTTTCATCATTTTCAGCATTGTAGTTTATGGCCTCTGTTTATATTAATAACCCTTTGTAATCTTGACACTGAAATCTGTTTTCTTGCCAGGCGTGTTCCCCTCCATCACCCATGCACAAGCTCCTGGTTAATGGAAGGCTGCTGGCAGGGAAATTTGCTTTCTTTTTTTCATTTTGTTTTTTTCTTTCCACCAGTAAAAGCCGTGTCTCAAGGAAGACTTCCAGCCTCTGGAATACCCTCGTTATTCAGGGAAGGACACTCAGCACTGGAAAAACAAGGGGAAAGAAGGAGAGTCAGGTTGGTGAGATGTTGGCTGTTGTCTGCACAAAGGAGGAAAGGTGAGCCTTTTATGAATGTACGTAGGACTTGATGGTCTTGCGCAGAGAAGAGACCTTTCCCCCATTCGAATATCTTTAATCCCATCTTCACCTTTATCTGCAGGATCAGTCTAGAGATGCACACATTGCTGTGCGTGTTGCAGCTGTCTTTGCAGCTTATTCCCCACCTGGGCCTATGTCACAGAATCACAGAATCAACCAGGTTGGAAGAGACCTCAGGGATCATCGAGTCCAACCATTGCCCTGACACCAGCCTGTCAACTAGACCATGGCACTAAGTACCATGTCCAGTCTTTTCTTAAACACATCCAGAGATGGTGACTCCACCACCTCCGTGGGCAGCCCATTCCAATGTCTAATGACCCTTTCTGAAAAGAAATGCTTCCTAATGTCCAACCTGAACCTCCCCTGGCAAAGCTTGAGGCTGTGTCCTCTTGTCCTATCGCTAGTTGCCCGGGAGAAGAGGCCAACTCCCACTTCACTACAACCTCCCTTCAGGTAGTTGTAGGCTGCAATAAGGTCACCTCTGAGCCTCCTCTTCTCCAGGCTAAACAACCCCAGCTCCCTCAGCCGTTCCTCGTAGGTCAGACCCTCCAGACCCTTCACTAGCTTGGTCGCCCTCCTCTGGACTCGCTCCAACACCTCAACAACTTTCTTGAAGTGCGGGGCCCAGAACTGGACACAGTATTTAAGGTGTGGCCTCACCAGTGCCGAGTACAGAGGAACGATCACTTCCCTAGACCGGCTGGCTACACTATTCCTAATAGAGGCCAGGATGCCATTGGCCTGGCTCATGTTTAGCCGGCTGTCGATCAGCACCCCCAGGTCTCTTTCCACCGGGCCGCTTTCTAACCACTCTTCCCCCAGCCTGTAGCGCTGCATGGGGTTGTTGTGGCCAAAGTGTAAGACCTGGCATTTGTTCTTGTTGAAACTCATGCCGTTGGTCTCGGCCCATCTGTCTAACCTGTCCAGATCCCTCTGTAGGGCCTTCCTACCCTCCAGCAGATCGACACTCCCACCCAGCTTGGTGTCATCTGCAAATTTGCTGAGGGTGCACTCAATCCCTACGTCTAGATCATCTATAAAGATATTGAACAGCACCGGCCCCAGAACTGAGCCCTGGGGAACACTGCTAGTGACCGGCCGCCAGTTGGACTTTGCCCCATTCACCACCACTTTCTGGGCTCGGCCATCCAGCCAGTTTTTAACCCATAGAAGAGTCCACCCATCCAAGCCCCGGGCAGCTAGTTTGTCTAGGAGGATGCTGTGGGAGACAGTGTCGAATGTCTTACTGAAGTCTAGATAGACTACATCCACAGCCCTGCCCTCATCTACTAAGCTGGTCACTTGGTCATAGAAGGAGACCAGGTTGGTCAAGCAGGACCTGCCTTTCATGAATCCATGTTGGCTGGCCCCGATGCCCCGATTGTCCTGCATGTGCCATGTAATGGCACTCGGGATGATCTGTTCCATCACCTTGCCTGGCACCGAGGTCAGGCTGACAGGCCTATAGTTCCCTGGATCATCCTTCCGGCCCTTCTTGTAGATGGGCGTTACATTTGCTAATTTCCAGTCAGCTGGAACTTCTCCAGTTAACTAGGACTGCCAGCAGATAATCGAGAGTGTTTTGGCAAGTTCATTTGCCAGTTCCTTCATTACTCTGGGGTGAATCCCATCTGGGCCCATAGCCTTGTGGGTGTCCAACTGGCACAGCAGGTCACTAACCGTCTCCTCCTAGATTACGGGGGGTTCACACAGCCCCCACTCCCTAACTTCAGGCTCCAGGGGCCGAGTCTCCTGAGGACAACTGGTCTTGACATTAAAGACTGAGGCAAAGAAGGCATTGAGCACCTCTGCCTTTTCCTCATCACCTGACACTACACTACCCTCCTCATTCAGCAAGTGGTGGAGGCTCTCCTTGACCCTCCTTTTGCTGTTGATGTATTTGTAAAAGCTTTTTTTGTTATCTTTGACTGTAGCAGCCAAATCAAGCTCTAATTGAGCTTTGGCCCTTCTAATCTTCTCCCTACACGACCTGGCCACATCCCTATAGACCTCCCAAGTTACCCGACCCTTCTTCCAGAGCAAGTAGGCTCTCTTTTTTACCTTAAGTTCTAGCCTAAGTTCTCTGTTTAACCAGGCCGGTCTTTTTCCCCGACGGCTTGTCTTCCTACACACCGGGACAGCCTGCTCCTGAATATTTAGCAATTCCCTTTTGAAGCATGTCCAGCCTTCCTGGACTCCTTTGCCCTTCAGGACCGACTCCCAAGGGACTCGGTCCACCAGCCTCTTAAACAGGCTAAAGTCAGCCCGCCGGAAATCTAAGGCAGAAGTTCTGCTCTTGCCCCTCCTTACTTCCCCCACTATCGAAAACTCTAACATTTCACGGTCGCTATTCCCAAGACGGCCACCGACCCTCACGTCTCCCACTAGTCCTTCTCTGTTCACAAACAACAGGTCAAGCAGGGCCCCTCCTCTAGTGGGCTCATTTACCACTTGCATGAGGAAGTTGTCCTCCACACATTCGAGGAATCTCCTAGATTGCTTCCTCTCTGCCATGTTGCATTTCCAGCAGACATCTGGCAAGTTGAAGTTGCCCACGAGTACAAGGGCCAGCGACCGGGCGGCTTCTGACAGCCGATTGTAAAACACCTCGTCCGCCTGCTCATCCTGGTTGGGTGGTCTATAACAGACTCCCACCATAATGTCCGCCCTGCCGACCTTCCCCCTGATCTTCACCCATAAACATTCAACCTTGTCATCCTCACCATCTTCCTCAATTTCGACACAGTCTAAGCACTCCCTAACATACAGCGCTACCCCACCGCCTCTCCTGCTTCGCCTGTCCCTCTTAAAGAGCTTATAGCCATCCATAGCAGCACTCCAGTCATGAGAGTCATCCCACCACGTTTCTGTGATGGCAACCACATCATAACCTTCCTGCTGTACAGAGGCTTCTAGCTCTTCCTGTTTGTTGCCCATACTGCGTGCATTGGTGTAAACGCACTTCAGCTGGGCTAGTGGCCTTGCGCCCGATGCAGGCCGGTTGCCCCTAAGTTCATTTGTGGTTGCCCTGGTCTTATCCCCCTCCCCCATCGAACCTAGTTTAAAGACCTCTTAACCAGGCCTGCCAACTTCTGGGCCATAACCCTTTTCCCCTTCTGATTCAGCTGTTCCCCATCCGGCATAAGCAGGCCCGGTGCCATGAAAGCCGCCCCGTGGTCATCAAATCCAAAATCCCAGTTACGGCACCAGTCTCTTAGCCACATATTAATCTGTTGTACTTTAATATAGTCTTTTCCCTATTTTCACCAAACACCGAAGGAATTGAAGAGAATATAACCTGCGCACCTACCCCCTTCACCAAACGCCCCAGGGTCCTGAAGTCCCTTTTGATAGCCCTGGGACTTCTCTCTTCAATCTCATCCCTACCCACCTGGAATACTAATAGTGGGTAGTAGTCAGAGGGCCTCACCAGTTCAGGAAGCCTCCTGGAAACATCCCTTACCCGAGCCCCAGGGAGGCAGCAGACTTCCCTGTGAGTCAGGTCTGGCCTGCATATGGGGCCCTCCGTTCCCCTTAGCAGGGAGTCGCCTATAACAATTACTTTTCTTTTCTCCTTTTTGGAGCTGGTTGCAACCCTATTACTTGGTTGCTTCTGTTTACGTAGCCCTGTAGAAGGTCTTTCACCTAGATTCGTGTCTTCCTGACACTCAGGAAGACGCTCAGGCTCCAGCACCTCATACCTATTTTTCAGGGGGACGTGGGGAGGGGAGGAAGGTCGGGATGGGATTCGCCTGCCACCCCGAGCAGGGACCTGCCTCCATTCCCCCCCCATCCCCTAGGTCTCCTCCTGCTCTTTGTGGAGGAGGAAGAGGATCCTCCACTACCCAGGGAGCATTAGGCCCATCCGTTTTCCCCAGGACAGGCAGGGAACAGCACTGCCCGTCAACCTCTTCCTGGGATGCTCCTGCGCTCCTTAACCTTTCCACCTCCTCCTTGAGTTGGGCCACCAAGGAGATCAGGTCATCGACCTGTTCGCACCTCACACAGGTGAGGTCTCCGTTACCCTCGAGTGCCAGGGCCAGGCTCTGGCACTCCCTGCAGCCTGACACCTGCACCTCTGCATGCTTCCGCAGCAGGTCCGTTTGCGTTGCCATGTCTTTTCTGGCACCCGCAAGGGACTTAGGGCCCCGCCGAGTGGAAACCATACCTTCCTGCCCGCCTACCCTGCTCGCCCTGCCTGCGCGAACTGCTGCGCAAACTGCCACGCCCCTGTTTGCGCGCTCCTGTTTGCCACGCTCCGGGTCGCTCGTGCTCCCCAGGGGGCCCTTCAAATCTCCCATGGTGCCTCCGGCTATGCCCCCTCCTCTCCTGGGACGGGACTTGGGGGCTGCTGCTCGGGTGGCCCTGAGTACGGAACCCGCCCGGTACAGCCTGATCTCACCCTCACCCATACTCACCTGAGTCACTGTTGCTGCTGCCGACTGACAGCAGAAGATTCACAGCTCCTTGGCGCCTTCTTCGCCTTGTGCACTGGGAGAGAGTCAGCGCCCTCCCCAACGAGCTGCAAATGGCTGTGGCCTCCCCGCCCTGGGACACACACAGTCACTGCTTACACACAGTCACTGCTTTCTCACAGTCACTGCTTACTCACCCTCTACCCTGTGGGCAGGGACCGGTTCCTGCCCTCCTATAGGCTCCTATAGATCAACGGGGGTTGGTGCTACACCCCTCCTCTCCTGATTCGTTGCTGGGAACTTCTGGGTCCAGACAGGACTCGGGGCTGCTGCTCGGGGGGTCCCAGAGCACGGAAACCGCCCGGTACAGCCCGATCTCGCCCTCGCCCCGCACTCACCTCAGTCGCTGCTGCCGCTGCCGCTGCTGTCGCTGCTGCTGACTAACATAGAGGTGGATGCACAGGCAGGCACTATCTGCTCAACTTTGCCCCAGTGGCACAAAGCAAACATAAAGCAGGTCATCAAACGTGTGAAACTGAGTTCCTAGTCACTTTGCTGTGCTAGGTATGTAGCCCACAAGGTAGCAGGGAAATCAACCCACTGTCTTGTTCACAGTGCTATCCCAGCCGAGGATGCAGAAGCATCACTGCTCATTAGTAATTGTCTTGCTGTGACTTTGGGGTCCCTCAGTTCCCATCTGCTTGATGTTTCCAGTTTTTGCTTCTAGGTTGCTGCTGGAATTGCAGATTTTTGGTGGAAGGAGCCAATTCATCTTTCTGAGTGTTAATGTACTGATCTTGCTGTGCCTGGTGAATATAGCCCTCATTGGCCCTTTCTCAGCTGCTCCAGTGCAAATTGTGATAATTGTTACAGTGATGTGCCCGAAACAAGGAATTCACATCTCATGTAAGAAGAGAGATTGTGAACTTGGGATTTGGGTCTGGAAGTAGAGTTAGAGCTAGAACCACTTTCCACACACAAGTGTGAACCCTGTAGGACAGACTGTGTGGGTTCCTGATGCTCCTTCCAGCCCTGGTTCCTATTGTTCATGAGGTAGCATCTGACACACAGTCATCCAGGAGAGAGTTTCTGTATTTCAAACTAAGTCTAAACAGCTTTTTGACATTTAAAAGTATCTCCCAGGATGGAAATAACAACATTTTTGTGGCAGGATCATTTCAAGAGGCAGTTATTTTTCTCTTCTAAATTTGGAGCCCCTCATCCTTATTTTGTTCCTTGGGCTGAAATTTTCAAAACAAGCAAAAGATTCAAACACAGACTCTTGGATCTGAAAATAAACCGAGGATGATCTGAACATCCAGTTTCATGATGAGGCTTTGGAAATTTCTTTGTGTGATCTGTGGATAGAAAATCAGATCAGTTATTCAGCACACACCTGGAAAGGAAACAAAACTAAAGGGACTTTAAGCTCTTCCTGGATTTTGCCCCATCTGAACATGAAGAGAGGCTGCCAGCAGAGAAAACAAATGGATGGTCAGAGAGAACAATTTCCAGTGCATTAATGGCAAATTGAAAAAAATGCATCAGAATAGGAGGCTCCATGTCAAGATCATAATTCCCTTCACTCCCCATTTGGCTTGGGGAACACCCTTTGACAGAAAGCATCGGAACGAAGTGAGTGGCAAGTGGGGAATGGAGGTGATGCATAAAGGTAGAGTGGGAAAAGAGTGCAAATGATGTTGGATCCTCACCATGCGTCTTGCTGCTGGGATACAGTGGAGATGGATGGGATAAGGCAGGAAGAAATCATCTCCTTGATGAGGAGGTTGCTTAAAAGACAAATAGCTAAAGCAAAGGGACAATATACAGGCATAATAGTGAAATTTGATCAGATTCCCATCAGCTTTTTCTGGACAGTAACTCTGGCCTGTGTTCTGGTATAAACCTGATACCCCGTGCTTTACATCTCATTCTCTCGGCTTCATTTTCAGAGGTCACACTCTCTCCAGCAATGTGTTTTAGAGCAGTGACTGAGCTACTTGGAGACTTGGATGCTGTAGTGTTTCATTGAGTTAAACAATAGACATTGCTTTAAGGAGAGTCAGGGAGACAGGGTGTACAAGATCTTTATTGTTTATTTGTTTGGGAGATCCACACACAGGAGGCATGAGACTAGGAGGGCTCGTATAAAACAGGAAAAGAAGTCCAGTTCCAGGACTCAGAGCTGAGTTGGTTTGCCCAGCCATCCATTTGGATTCTGTAGGAGAGCCAAGAATGTAATCCTGATTTTCAAACCTCAGATGAGTATTTCACAAACAAGAACATTTTTCTTCTGTGTTTTTGCTTACAGGTGGCCTAAAATTCACCAACCTGATCTTGACTTATGACTGATCAGAAGCTGTTGCCAGCAGATGAACACTAGAGAGATGGAGAAAAGGAATATGATGAGTCTTGTCAAATTCTTCATGCATCAAGATGTAAGCAAGACACGGGGACATGGACATTTTAAAAGAACATGCTTTCCATGTGCATTTCTTTTTATCAGTCCTGACTTACATGACAACAGTGGATGGGGTTTTTAAATGATTTTTTAATGAGCGTAGATCTAGTTACACCAGATTCTAGCCTCCTATTCAAGTTGGTTTCAACTGCCTTTGGCAGTTCACTGGTACAAAAGGAAATACTGATCAGGAGATTAGTCGTAGCACTGTATCTTCCCATGGTAAATACAGTGGTGAAATCAAGAAGGGAATTCTGAGTAGTGAATTTCAAAAAGGGAAATTTTCTCAGGTATTCCAGCAGGCTCTGTTTTTCCAAACCAGAGAAAGTACTATGAAATCATAGAGAAAGTAATATCAAAGCAGCTATGTCATTTGATTGATTTTCTCCATGACCTTTCCCATGCTCCCACACCACAGTCAGCATTTAAGCTTTAGCTTAGAAGATGCTTGCAGCATGGAGATGTGATGCGCGCTCCCAGCTGTGCCATCTGCCAGCTGGACCTTGGCACGCTGCTCTTGAGCCAGCAAAGTGCTCTGGGACAGCCCCATTTTTCAGAGTTCTACCACCAACAGTATTCAAGGGCTGAGTGTTGATTTTTGATGGTCTGACATTCAAACTGCAACATTTTAATTTCATCTCGGAGCAGCCCAGCTCGCCACTGTTCTAAGATGATCAAATGTAGGTTTTTGCCTGTTGACCCCTGGCAGAGTGCTCCACGAGCATGCTCATGCCAGAAAAGCTCCTTTATCCTTGAAGCAGTCGGCTGGCTCTGTAAGTATCCTGCCAAATGAAGACTGGAAAGGCTGTGGTATTTATCTTGCTGATTTGTGGGCATCTCATTTTTCAGATGGGTGTCTTTTGTCCCAACTACACCATTGACAAAGATAAGCACCCACTGCAAGACTTTGTCAGATGAGCCTCTCCTGGATCTCTCAGGGTAAGCATTAAAAATTGCTGCATGTGTGAGTCATACAATCTCCCAGTATTATACAGATCCTCAAACCAGAGAAGAAACAGAAAAGCCTCTCCAGACTTCAAGAAAAGTTCTGCCTTAGTCTGGAAGGGACTGAAGGTTCTGGGTGATCCTTCTAGGGTACCATACAACAGGTTAAGGGAGGAAAAAAAATCCACCTCAGCCTTGTTTGGAAAATCAGGTGAATAAGGATTTATAGGCATTTCTGGTTTATTTGTAAATCAAGCAGTGGATGGTACCTGCATTGAGGGAGCCGGAGAGCATGAGGTGTCTAAGCTGGGGTGAGAATTAAGCCCAGAGTTTTGAGGAGTTGCATCCTTGGCATCAGGCCAAATCCTGCAGCACCAGAGTATGGCCAGATCTTACCAGGTCAGGTTTACCCACAGAGGTGACTTTATGCAGCTGGAGATACCAATACCTGGCTTCTGAGCCTGTTTAGAGAAGCAGTGACTCAGCTGGAGCTCTGCCATCTGCTTGTGCCTGTGAAATACAGAGGTAGGGGTGGACTTTTTCCTAGAGACTAAGAGAAAGCTGTCTCTTGTGCCAGCTTAATTTCCCTTTTGCTCCTTTGAAAAGCTCAGACTGTGTCTTCAGTCCTGCTCTGCAGGACTTGACAGTGGGGAATCACCTGCCTCACATTTGAAAGAAAAGGAAAAAATAATCGTTAGTCATCCTTATCTGTTATTGATGATATCTTCTTGTAGAAGACATGATTAGTGCTAGATAAGGCTAATCTGAGTCTGAAAATGGAAAAAAGCAATCGAGAAAATTGTGGCAGGAAATAAACTTTTGCCTGGCAAAGTCTCCCTGTTTTGGAAGGTCAGTAGATAAGAGATGTTGCAGGTAACAAGAGAAGATGCACTCAGCATGGCTTCACCAAGGGGAAGTTATGCTTAACCAACTTGATAGCCTTTTATGAGGACGTAACCCGGTGGATAGATGATGGTAAAGCTGTGGATGTCGTCTATCTCGATTTCAGTAAAGCGTTTGACACGGTCTCCCACAGCATCCTCGCAGCTAAACTGAGGAAGTGTGGTCTGGATGATCGGGTAGTGAGGTGGATTGTGAACTGGCTGAAGGAAAGAAGCCAGAGAGTGGTGGTCAATGAGACAGAGTCCAGTTGGAGGTCTGTGTCTAGCGGAGTCCCTCAAGGGTCGGTACTGGGACCAGTACTATTCAATATATTCATTAACGACTTGGATGAGGGAATAGAGTGCACTGTCAGCAAGTTCGCTGATGACACAAAACTGGGAGGAGTGGCTGACACACCGGAAGGCTGTGCAGCCATTCAGAGAGACCTGGACAGGCTGGAGAGTTGGGCGGGGAGAAATTTAATGAAATATAACAAGGGCAAGTGTAGAGTCCTGCATCTGGGCAAGAACAACCCCATGTACCAGTACAAGTTGGGGGCAGACCTGTTGGAGAGCAGCGTAGGGGAAAGGGACCTGGGGGTCCTAGTGGACAACAGGATGACCATGAGCCAGCAGTGTGCCCTTGTGGCCAAGAAGGCCAATGGCATCCTGGGGTGTATTAGAAGGGGTGTGGTCAGCAGGTCAAGAGAGGTTCTCCTCCCCCTCTACTCTGTCCTGGTGAGGCCGCATCTGGAATATTGTGTCCAGTTCTGGGCACCTCAGTTGAAGGACAGGGAACTGCTAGAGAGAGTCCAGCGCAGAGCCACGAAGATGATTAAGGGAGTGGAACATCTCCCTTATGAGGAGAGGCTGAGGGAGCTGGGTCTCTTTAGCTTAGAGAAGAGGAGACTGAGGGGTGACCTCATTAATGTTTATAAATATGTAAAGGGCAAGTGTCATGAGGATGGAGCCAGGCTCTTCTCAGTGACATCCCTTGACAGGACAAGGGGCAATGGGTGCAAGCTGGAACACAGGACGTTCCACATAAATATGAGGAAAAACTTCTTTACAGTGAGGGTGACCAAACACTGGAACAGGCTGCCCAGAGAGGTTGTGGAGTCTCCTTCTCTGGAGACATTCAAAACCCGCCTGGACGCGTTCCTGTGTGATATGGTCTAGGCAATCCTGCTCCGGCAGGGGGATTGGACTAGATGATCTTTCGAGGTCCCTTCCAATCCCTAACATTCTGTGATTCTGTGATTCTGTGATTCTGTGATTCTAAGATCACTTATGACACAGCTCTTATCTGAGCTAAATAAATTTAGCTCCTGATAGTGTTTTCACTACAAGCCTCTTCTATGGCAGCAGTGCATGTAAAGGCTGCCTCTCCTAGATCAGTCATTGGGACACTCCGTTGTCTTAAGCAGGACTGAGAAGCGTAAACTAGTCATTGCTCTTGGAATATCTCAGGAATATCTGATGGATGGAGATGACTGAGGTCCATTAAAGTCCTATTGGGGTGAAAATCTTTTCTATGCTCAGCACAACATGAGGAATGAGAATAAGAAGTGACATCCAAGCTCAAAGGAACATCCGGCTCTTGGTTCCCTTCACTGCAGCACTGTTCCGCTTCAAGCCGACCTCACTCCTGTTGTGTCTCCACCTTTCCAAAGCTGTTATCGAGTCCATCCCACAACCAGACAGAAGCCCTCAGTCCTCTGAGAAGGTTATTTTCCTTTTCTTAGAAGAGCCACAGCACAGCCAAATTCAAGTGCTGAGTACCTCAACCAAATGATTGCATTAAAAGCCCTCCTGGGGCTCGCCTCGCAGCTCGGTACTGTTGTCCTTAGCTGAGGTGGCCAGACTGTCAGAGGTGCTGGGTGTATGCACCAGGGAGTCTTTTTCATTGAAAGCTTTTGGGTCCTGAGTACCTGTCTTGCTATGCAAAGATTTAATTGCCATTTTTTTAATCAGGTGCCTTGGAGGCAAATTACTTCACAGGCTGAATAAATTTATGAATAATAATTATTTCATTAAGTTATACTGTACAATTAAGTACTTATCTTATTATATACCTTTTCTTTTTAATCGTGTCACTTAGTGTAGTATCTACAGAATTACCTACCACACTAGAGAATACTGTAATCTACCTGTTCCTAGAATTAAATTTATTAATTTGCAACATTAATTACATGTACAGGTGTCGTGCAACCCAGGTTATATTGGGTATGCTGCCTTAGGAACTGAAGTTTTGCAGTTCTTTCTTGGTTTACATCTTTTTCTTCCTAAGATGCACATTAAGAAGACATTAAAATGTACACTTCAGTTTGGACTTGGATGGAGCATCTCTGTGCTAACAGTAATTCAGGATAACACCTGATATTTTCACACAGGTCTTGGCAGTTTTTGAAGAAGGTGTAGAAGAGGAGAGAGCCGACGTGTCTCCTCTTAGTGGGCGACTGCTCTTGCATGCTAGGATGGCTCTGCAGCTGCCTTGAGTGATTGGCAGGTAAGGAAGCTGCTGGGTTACAACCAGCACCTCTCCAGAAATCAGCTGCTGCTTGGCTTTGGTGATGCCCCCTCTACAGATAAATCAGTGCCTCGTGCTGCAGAACTACTGCATTTGGCTCAGTCCTTTGAAAGTCACCTCACTTCTCTGGTGCACTTTTCTGGCAAGAGATTCACTGGAGACCAGGCTGCGCTCCTATTGCTTCTGGTCAGTGGTATCTTCCAGTTGGAGGCAGCCTCGTGGGTCAGCCATAGAGATAAATCCTGAAGCACTGAAAAAATGCATATTTGCCTTCCTACTCTCCACCCAGTTGCGCAGTATTGGTGTGCATCAGAGAGAGAAAGCATGGTGGGCACCTCAGGGAAGTCCCACTTCGTGATAACCAAGTGTGTGTCTTTCCTCAACAGGTCTGGGAGAGAGTCTCCTCCTTCACACGATGGCTGTTGCCTCTTCTGCCAGAGGTGTGGCATATTAATTCCTCTTTTAACGTGCAGTACCACTCTGAGCTATTTAAAGCTTTTTTGCCAGAAACAAAGCCCAGGGAGAGCAAAGTACAGAGAGATACTGAGGTGCACCTAAAGGCAGACGATAGCTGGTTAGCAAGTTCTGCAGATGTGAGAAGAGCCCTGCTGGCACAAGTAGATCACTTCAGCAAGCCCCTGGGAAAAACATGAGTTCAGCTCCTTCTCCACTGTTAAACAAAGAGTGAAATCAAGCATATTGTAAAAGTTAAAGTTGTTGGTGGGACAACTAGCTGAAAGAACAGGACCATTTCTGATTTGGGGGGTAGTAGAAAGAAATCCACATTGTTAGCCTGTTTTCAGCCAAAATGCCAACACAGGAAAGAGCGCATTTTGCCCCACACTAACACATCCTTGTTTCTTAAATGGTATTCTTTATGAATCCTCACTTTCAGTCTAACATCTGTAAGTATATAAGATACTGCCTTATTTCTGACTGTGCAGATTGCAGCCTTAACAGTTTGCACTCTCTTTGTGTAATGCTCAGCTGGAGAGGAGATTTCTTGAGTTTCCCAGTTAAATTGTTAGTTCTAAAAGGGACTTTTCCTTAGTTAAAATAAGTTAAATAAGTTTTTAGTTAAAATAAGCTTGGAGCACCTTGAAGATCTTCTCAGACGAGCTGTATCTTACAATGGTCCTATGCATTTAAAATAGCTGTATTTTCTTTTCCTCCCATGCATCTGGACTTATTTCAGACTTTTGTAATCCCTTTCTGGAAGCTGACAAGGCAGTAGTGCAACAGGGGTGAGCACCCTGCAGTGGCACAGGATGTTATCTGTGCTGCCTCAAGGAAAGAGGTTCCTCTGACAGCATTACTGTCTTTCCTCTTCTGAGGGGTTGGTGCTGGTGGTGGCCCAGACTGACAACAATGGAGCTACAGAGGGGGCACGTGCAGCCATGGGGGTTTGCAGCAGTGAACAAAACCAGGTGGTTTCTCTGATCAAAGTATGTTTATCTGGCAAGGACCAGCCCAACCTATGTGATGGAGCAAGTGTTAACAGCTTGTCCTCTCAAAGCATCCTTAAGGTAAATATATCAAGGGCAGGAAAGGTCTTGTAGACAGATAGTGGAAGCAGCTGAGGTTTCCACACACTACAGAGCTTCACCATCGTCAAACCTCTGCTTAGGGCATGTGACACGTGTGCCGGCTCTCAAGGCAGGCACAGAGATCCGGTCTCAGCCTGGGGTCAGGTCGGGTACCAGCAACTTGATAGCCCCACACCATGTCTGTCCCCACCAGCCCTGCCTGCTGGATCCTGGCAGCCCAGGGGCTCTGTGGGGCTGTGCCTCCTCACGCAGTGCCAGTAGCATCTTCCTCAGATCTTTTAATGCCCCTCGGGGAACCTGCTTGAGCTGTGCCAGGAGAGAAGCAAATGCTTCTGCTGGGGAGGCGACCTCTGCCCTCAGGGTCTGCACCGACTTGGGAGGGACAGGATTGCCCCAACCAGGCTGCTGGGGAAAGACCAGTTTTCTGATTCAATTTATGTGATTGGAGCTAAAAGAGGGGGTGTCCTCAACATGATCAGATGCTACTCTGGCAGTTCCCAGATTGCTGCTGACCCAGGCATCACTTCCCCTGGCTCAAGGCAGCAGCCGGAGCAAGGCAGGGCCAGCAACACACACTGTCCCCGTCTGAGCTCCTGGAAAGGCAACCACATTGCCTCTGGGTTCCCTGGCAGAAAATATCTTTACGTGAAAAGTTCTGCCACAGCCTCCCTAACTATGGCATGAGGGCGGAAAAAAAATTATTAACAGGCGAGGTCTGAGAGTAGTGTTTGCCCTGTGTAAATTGCTTTATTCTGAGTCGTTCCAGTAAAATAAATGGAGGAGGTCAGAGAGTGAGCAGTGCGCAGCTTCTTGATGAACGGACATGGCTGGAACTTGCTTTTTGGGTTTATTTTAGAAATGAATTCTGAAAAAGAAAAATGGAGTCAAGTGAAGTGGGAATAATAGTGGGAAACTTAGGAAGAGCATCTTTATTGAGTTATCTTGTTCTCACTTGGATAGCCTTGCTAATATTAATGAAAGACAGTTGTAACTTGGCTGTTGCTTTGTATGACTAAGAGCAGTGTTTCATGCAATACAATCTTGAACATTAAAGCAAGCCATTAGCGAACAGTTTATCCAAGAAAAAGAAAAAAAAAGAAAAAGAGAAATTAAATAGGAAAATGAAATATGTCTTCTAGCAAGTCCTGAAATAGGTCTTGCAGGCCACAGTGCAGATATTTCAAATGTGTCAAGAGTAGGCTGACATTTCTTTAAGTCAAAAGAAAAAAGAAACAGCGATTGCAGGAATCAAGGTGCAACACTCGCCTCTTCATCACCCTGAGTACAGCAGAAAGCTGAGGCTTATTTACTGGAAGCTTGAACTGAAACTGGTAACCTGTGTGTACCTTATTGATGTTTTGCTTCTCCCACAGGAGTGAGAACACCAGATTTCTCAACAACACCCACTGCTCTGTGAGAAGAGATCCACATGAATTAGAGTTCGCCAGTGTTCAAACAGATGTCCCCGGCTTCCTTTGCAGAGCATCCCCCAGCTGGGTGGTAATAGGGAGCTGGGGAAAAAAGCCCTCAGTGATTTTAATTTTTGCTTTTTAGCTGTCTCATTTCAACTTTCATTTATTGCTACATGCAAAATATGAATTGTAATGTCAGTCTCTTATCCATTAGGGGTTAAACGATGTAAGAGTCGGTGTGAAATAATCACATTGGGCATTTCTAATCTGGCACGCTTTCCAAGTAACAGCTGACCTCCTCACAGACCTGAAGCAAAACTAAGCACACTCAAATGGTTTGAATCCCTTTACCCCGCATCTTGCGTTCCCACGAGACTGAGCTCTGGGCGAGCACGGTACCTGAACTGGCTGATCTAAACCCAGCAGAGACATCTGTGATCCTTTGCCTGCACTGTTCCCCCATCTATCTTCCTCTGTTCCTCCTGCCTGCAAGGTATTGTTGCTTCTCTGCAAACGCAGTGTTTTTGTTGGTGCCAGGTGCATGGCGGTGGAAATTGCAGGGATCCTTTCCACACTGGACTCCAAGTCCTCCCTGTTGAGGGACAACTGAAGGCCCTGAGGACCTTCAACTCAATGATCAGCTCAAACTGCCCCAGGAGCTAGAGAACACTGGGGTGGATGCGTGGAAGCACACGCAGGTACGGGCATGCAGAGCAGCCCTGCGGCTTGTCCCATCCCTCCTGGAGAGGCAGGACTGGGGTGAAAACCAGTGTTTTGAGTGCTGCTTGCCAGGCCACAGTTTTGGCCGCATGCCTGGCCCTGTGGTGTGGCCGCCATTGCCTGTTGCAAGCACCGCAGGCGTCACACTCCTCATGCTGGGGACCAGCTGCCAGACCGTCCATCACGCTACTGGTGACGAATGGGCAGGGTCTCCAGGGGTCCCATGGGTCTCCGGGGGTCTTGGGAGATCTCTGGAGGCTGCCATGGGATGGTATTCCCGCTGTGCCCCCACAGCTGGGAACACAGCAGCTGCTGCTGCAGCTGGCACAGGCCCACCCTGGGCATCGCTGGCGGTGTGTTTCAGCCAGGGCGGGTGCCAAGGGGGCTGCCATTTCCCACAGCAGGGCATGCAGTGGATGCCAAGGGCCGTGTGGTGGCAAATGAGTACCAGGACACCACCAGGAGAGGAGTCTACGCTGTCAGGGACGTCTGCGGGAGAGCACTTTTGTCAGACAGGTGATGTAAGGATGGATGGTGGGGGTGGACTGGGGGCTCTGGCCTGCTCCTGCTCTGACTCTGTGATGTCCGAGCTCGGGGCTGCCAGCCTGAGAGTGGCAAGGGGACGAAACCGGGCCCTCACCCAAGAGGAGCTGGGGAGAGCAGGACCCCCCGCCGAGCGCAGTCCGGGCAGGGATGCGCTGGAGCGGGGACCCCCGGCGGGGCGGGGGGGGCTCCCTCCTGGAAGAGACCCAGAAGCTCCGGGCGGGCCGGGGACCGGTGAGCCGGGCTTAGCGGGAGGCAGACGGGGGCTGAGCCCTGGATCTCCTCCCGCCCCCGGGTGGGTCTCGGTCCCGGGCGGCCCCTCGGGCGCTGTGATCCCTGGGGGCTGGGCCGTGGGCGGGTGCTCGCCGCGCTGCCTCCGCAGTGTCTCCCGCCATCGCGCTCGCCCGGGGCCTGCTGCGCGGGGCGGAGCGAGCGGCCGGGTCGGTGTCCCCATCGTCCCCGGTGCTGCCGGCAGCGAGGCGGGGCGGGCGAGCGCTGGTCCCCTGCGACCGAAGGGCCGCCCCGGCAACTGACCGCGCCCCACCCGCTGGGCCCACCCCCGCGGAGCCACCGCCCTCGTGTGGGGCGGGGCTCCAGGGCGCCTGCGCGGCGCGGGGCCGTGGGGTTTCGGCCCCTGGCGGCCGCTATCAAGGCCCCGCCTTTCCCCTCCCCTCAGTGGGCGGGCGCCGGGCCGGGCCGGGGTGTGCACGCAGGGAGCAGCGGCGGCCCCGCGGGTGGGGAGGTCTGTCCTAGCCGCGCGCCGGGAGCCCCTGGCGCTCGGAGCCGCGGGGCGGCGGAGGGGTGGGATCCGCCCGCCCCAGGTGGGGAGAGGGGATCGGCCCGGGGGAGCCGGGGAGGGAGCGGCGGGGCCGCAGCCGGGCAGTAGGGGCGGGGCCCCATGGCGCCTGCTTAGGGCGGGGCCAAGCAGGTTTGAGCCCCGGCGGCCGCCGTGTGCTCTCCTTTCGTGCCTGTTGGGTGGCGCCGCGCGCAGCCCCGGGGCGGCAGCGGCCAGACCGCGCTGCACCGGCAGGGCCCAGGTGAGGCGCGGGGGGCTTGGCCCAGGGACCGGCCGCGCTGGGAGCGGGGCGCGGGGTCTTGTGGGGCTGCGGCCCCGGGGCGGGTCTCAGCGCGGGTGGGCAAGTGCGGAGGAGCAGGCGGGGCTCGGGGCGCCGGGGAATAAAGCCCGGAGGGCCGGAGCTCGGCGCCCCCCGTCCTCGCCCGAGCCTCCCGCGGCCACACGGGGCCGGGCCCGCCTTGCGGGTACCCCCACCAGTTCCCAAGCACCGCCCGGGGCTCCCGGGCCCGTCCCCGACACCACACGGGGGCCGGGGGGTTTGGGGCTCAGCCCCGGGGCTCAGTCGCGTGTTCGTGGGACGCGAGACCCGGCTCCTGGGGCAGGTTTCGGGGCTCAGCAGCACAGACCGAGCCAGGCGCTTCCCTGGCTTGAAAACGGAGCGCAAGTCCTGCGTCTTTGGGGCTGGGAAACGGGCCGCTGGGCTGGGCTGGGGGGTTGGAGCAGAGACCGAGTCCTGCGTGTTTGGGCTCAGAAACGGAGATCCAGTCGGCTGTTTCAGGGTTCAAACCCAGGGGCCAGGTTCGGCACTGGTGCGGGGGGGCGGGAGGGTTGTTGGGGATTGGGCAAAGTGGACCCTCGCTGGAGGTTGGGGGTCTGGTCGCACTGGTCCCCGAAGTTTGGGAGGCTGGCGTGCACTGAACTCAATCAATGTCTGAGGTGATAAGTCTCTGGGGGAAAAGGCACTTTTCACACCGTCTTTGTATGTCCAGCTCTACTTGAGGTGTGTACAACAGACGGAATAGTCATTAACTCATTAGTCCATATTTAGACAATGTACAGTTATGACAGTGATTTTCAAAAGCCAGGCTCGTTTGAAGAAGCAGAAGTGAACTGGAGCTGGAGCTGCAGAGCAACTGGAGCCAAAACAAGCTGGTGCTGAAATGAACTGAACTGAAGAGGAGCTGCAGACAAACTCGAGACGAAATGAACTGGAGCTGAAACTGAGCTGGACCAGGAGTGAGCTGGAGCCCTCCATGATCTGGATCTGAAACAAACCAGAACAGAAACAAATGGGAGCCATGAATGAGCTGGAGGCAAAACTTGGAACTAGAGCTGAAACAAGTTGGAGCCATCCATGAGCTGGACCTGCAAACAAACTGGAGCCCAAGCTAAACTGGAGCTGTCCACGAGCTGGACCTGAAACATACAGGGGCTGAAACAACCGAGCTGGAGCCACGAAGTTCCTGCAGCATCTCTGGGCAGCAGAGCTGGGTGGGCACAGGCAGGGCTGTCCCCAGCCACGTGCAGGGCAGGCAGTGTCATCCTCAGTACTGGCAGCCCGGCTTCTTCCTGGGGGTTCCGCACCCCATGGGGATCTCTCTGGCGTGGCTGGCTCCCGGGGTGGCTGGGGCTCCTCCGTCCATCCATCTGTCTATCCCTGTGCAGGGAGAGACGTGGGACAATCGGAGCTCCCGGTGGCATGAGTGCCAGTGGGGTCTGGGCCAGATCCTGACAGTGCCTGCTTCCGCTTCCCTGAATGCCCCTCGCAGTCACAACCCCGCCAAACTGCATGAGGGCTGCCATGCAGCACTGACCTGCTCCGGCCACAGCTCAGGGTGGGCTGTGGGGACAGGAATTGCAGGGCTCACCCTGCACCCACAAACAGCCTCTGACCATGGGTGGAACTCACCCGGGCAGGCACAGGCCCCGGCCCCATGGTGCTGAGCTCCCAAGGGATATGTATCAGCACCCACGGCCCTGCTAGTGCCAGGACCCCTCCTTCCCCGCAAGGGCCCCACAGGGAGCCCTGCCGGGGGTTGGCGCTGGCCCTCCTTGTCCCTCAGCCACCCTGCTGGCAGGATGAGGGGCAAAGCCAAAGTGCCCTGAGAACAAAAACGCTCCCTGGGCTTTGAGCCACCCAGAGCCACCCCGAGGCCCTGCCATGGCAGCACCCAGTGCTGGCATTGCCTGCAAGGATATCACTGAGCAGAGCTGAAGGGCTGAACCCCAGCAGAAACCAGTTACCCCCAGCAGCAGCTCCCACACTCACTGATTTGAGTTCTCCCTGTCTCTGACAGAGCCAGTGCCAGGCCAGAGGGGTTTATCCTGCTGGCAGCTGCTCCAGAAAAGAGCCAGAGAGAAGAAACCAGCTGGGAGGAAAGAGCCCAGTGGCAGGAGGGGTCACTGGCCACCCTGGGGACTCCCAGCCCTGCCAGGCCCCCTTCTCCCCCATGGGACACATCCCCCTAGCACAGCCTGGGGACACGGCCGCTCTCCTCCATCCCGCTGGGAGCCAGGCCCAGGAGCCATTGGTGTGATCAAGCAGGGGCTGATCCCGTGCTGGAAATCGGGAGCTGCTGGGGACCCGTGGCCCCAGAGGCTGAGCTGCAGCTGCTGCCCCTCTGAGAGGGGACCCCAGAGGGTTGGTTCCAAAACCCACTGGGAAAGTCACCGGGCCCCAGCTGGGCACCTGTGGAGGATCATGCACCGGGGGGAGAGGAAAACAAACCACTTGCCCATGGCTGCCAACGCAGGCAGGGCAGGCAATGCAGCAACAGCAGCTCCTGCAGCTGGGAAACCCGGCGGGCAGCAGCCAGCGCGGCGCCTGCCCAGCATCACCCGTGGATCCTAACAAGAGCCCCCAGCCAAGAGCCAGGGGTCCGGCCCCGGAGGGGAAGGGGCAGCACCACGCTGCCTGTGGGGAGGGGCAGGGCCTGCACCGACACCCCGGCAGTTGCCTGCAGGCAGGGCACGGACTGGAGCTTCAGGCAGCGCCTAACGGGCAGCGGCCGATGCCCCCGCTGCCACATGGGAGCCAGCGAGCGGCGGGAGAAGGGAGGAAGCAGCCCTGTTTAGAGCCATGGAATCATTTAGTTTGGAAAATATCTTAAAGGTAATCAAGTCCAACCGTTAACCTCGCCAACTAACTGCCAAGTCCACCACTAAACCATGTCCCTAAGCACTACATCTACTCGTCTTTTAAATACCTCCAGTGATGGTGACTCCACCACTTCCCTGGGCAGCCTGTTCCAATGTTTGATAATGCTTTCCATGAAGAAATTTTTCCTGATATCTAATCTAAACCTCCCCTGGCACAACTTGAGGCCGTTTCCTCGTATCCTATCATTTGTTACTTGGGAGAAGAGACCAACAACCACCTCGCTACAACCTCCTTTCAGGTAGTTGTAGAGAGCGATAAGGTCTCCCCTGAGCCTCCTTTTCTATAGGCTAAACAACCCCAGTTCCCTCAGCCACTCCTCATAAGACTTGTTCTCCAGACCCTTCACCAGCTTCATTGCCCTTCTCTGGACTCGCTCCAGCACCTTGATGTCTTTATGATGTAGTGAGGGGCCCAAAACTGAACACAGTATTTGAGGTGTGGCCTCACCAGTGCCGAGTACAGGGGGACGATCCCTTCCCTAGTCCTGCTGGCCACACTATTTCTGATACAAGCCAGGATGCTGTCAGCCTTCTTGGCCACCTGGGCACACTGCTGGCTCATATTCAGCTGGCCATCGATCAACACCCCCAGGTCCTTTTCTGACAGGCAGCTTTCCAGCCACTCTTCCCCAAGCCTGTAGCGCTGCATGGGGTTGGTGTGACCCAAGTGCAGGACCCAGCACATGGTCTTGTTGAACCTCATACAGTTGGCCTTGGCCCATTGATCCAGCCTGCCCAGATCCCTCTGCAGAGCCTTCCTACCCTCAAGCAGATCAACATGCCCACCCAACCTGATGTCATCTGCAAACTTAGTGAGGGTGCACTTGATCCCCTCATCCAGATCATTGATAAAGGTATTAAAGAGAACTGGCCCCAATACTGAGCCCTGGGGAACACTTTTTTGACCCGGTTTCCCCCGGTTCCCTCGCCCGGCCCCGTCCCGGGACCCCCAAGGCCACTGGGGCGGCCGGGAGGTGGTGTCGCCCCAGTTCCCGCCCGCCGGCTGCGGCCGCCCCGCGCCGGGATCGTGAGAGCCGCGGCCGGAGCCGCCCCGAAGGAGCCTCGGGGAGCCGGGACACCCGGGCCCCGCGCGGCTGCAGCCGGTGGCCGGCACAGCGGCACCCTCGCACCGGCCCCGGCCCGGAGCGCGCCCGAAGGCGCTGATGCCCGCTCGCCCCCGGGCGGAGAGAAGAGGAGGCTGCACGATCGGGGCCCGGGTGTGGCCCGAAAGCGGCTCCGGCAGAGGCCCCCGAGGCTCCTGGAGACGAGCCTCGAGGGCTCCAGGCCCGGCAGGGCCCCGCCGGCCGGAGACCCGGGACCTGGCCTCGCTCGCGCCATTCCCGCCGCCGCAACCGCTGCGCTTCCCGCGTCCGTTCCGCGGCGGCGCCCTCTGGCGGCTGCGGATGCGGCCCGGCAGCGGGAGGACACCCGCGGGAATGGGGCAGGCGGGAGATTTCGCGATGGGAATGGGAATGACGATCCCTAAAGAAGCTTTGCCCTTGCCAGAGGTCTGGGGCAAGCTGGGAGACGGGGCAGGCGTCTGCAGATGCTCTAGACAGGAGGGGCACTGCTAGCGGGGCTTCATTTTCACAGAGATGACGCTGGATAGTCTGTTGGCGGCAGCAAAGCCCTCCCCACGCAGGCACACGTGCCCCACGGTGATATCTTTGTGCTCAGGTGTTAGGAAGATGGTGTTATTTTTACTAATTAGTATTAATATCAACTCATTACAGCTGACTGACACTGCAGACAGAGCAAATCACGAGATCCCATGCAGAATAAATCCGTATCACCTGGCTTTAAATACCAAATGGCGTAAACCTGCCACAGATCGTTGCCAATTTTATTAATGAAACTGTTTTGAGGGAAATGGCCAGCAAAGAAACATCTCCAAAATACCCCCCTCAACTACAATAACCTTTAATCTGGAGGGAGCTGGAAAACCCAAAATTGCTTTCTCCATGCTGCAGCGGTGCCCTGTGCCACCCCAGGGACATGGGACAGAGATGTGGGATGCTCTGCACACTGCAGGGCTGCCCCATCCCCTGAACTCAGCGCTGCAGCAGAGGTTTTCCCACTTTCAACCCCCTCAGCTCCCCAAATCTCCTGCCTTTAGGTCCAGTCCAATGTGGGCACAGCACCCAATGCACAGGCAGGCAGAAAGGGGTTTCCACTGCCAGTTACATTGCTGGCTCTGTCTTGCTGGGTGGTTTCCCATCTGTTTGGCCTTGTACATGTATATACTGCCAAACACTGGGAACCAATGAAAATCACAGCTTGGCACATCCCACATCCTCACAGGCCAACAGCGCCTGAAGTTTTCATCAAGCATAAATGGAGTTACAGGCCAACAGCCCAAGGATGGAGGAAGGAACTCACTCCTTAGCAAGATATATTTCTTCCACTTGGCAAACACACGGAAGTTTTCCGGCTTTTTTTGGGATGACACAAGCCTCCTTCTCCAGGGGAAAAATGCTCCTGGGTGGGGGGAATCACCCACTCCCCCCCAGCAGTCACAGGGCTGGATACCTGCTCTGCAGGGCGGTGATGTTCCCCTGCCCTCTGACACCTGGGACCATCCCCTGGGGATCCTGCCATTCCTGTGGGCAAGATCTGTGGGCGGCACCTGGATATGGTGGTAAAAAGCTGTTTCTGAGGATGTGTCCTTGCCCATGGTTCTGCTGCCTGCCCCTGCCACGGCTATAACCTCTCCCAAGCAGGAACCATCCATGCTCATGCAAAGCAGCCTTTGTCTTCATTTAAAAGGGCTGGCATCTCCTGTGCTACCAATAATAATTACTAATAACACTGAGCAGTGGGGATTAAATCCATCTCGAGCACTTTCCACCCTAAGGAATAAGCTTGCAGAAAAATAATCTGAGATCCTTTGGCTAAACCCATAATCCTGCCTCCACTCTGGAGGAAAAGCAATGAGAATTTGGTAATTTCTTGCCTTGATATCTGGCAGGTAAATTAAGCAATGTAATTTATAGCATTATAGAGCTCCGCAGCTGATCAGGGTAAAACACGGCTCCTGTCTCGCTACATGGGGCTTGTGTTTTGTGGGACTTTGCAAAGCTTTACAAAAAGGCAGTCTTATAAAAAAACTCGGGGGTTTCCACCTCCTGTCGCCTCTGCTGACAGGAAGCTTCCGCACAAGGGATGCTCTAGCATTGCCTGCCTGCCGGCAGGCTTTCAGCAATGGGTACTGACCTGGCTTTACCCAGGGGCTTTTTTGGACCCTGCATGCTTTTCTTCATGCCATTTTTCTGTTCCTTTTGCACCCCCTTGTCTTTACCTCTCTGTGAAAGCCCCTGTTAATGGCAGATATGGAAAGCCACCTGCATCCATGCTTGCATTCCCAGCAAGGAGGAAGCATCCAGCGTCGCTTCCAGGCAATGTGGAGGTGTCCAAAACAGCTGTGGTCGACACTGCAATGGTGCAAGAAGATGGGGTGAAGAGGGCTGGAAGTCACAAAACCTTCTCAGTATTCCTCAGCCTTGCAGGGATTACTCCAGCATGAATGCAAATGCTGCTAATGCCTCTTCCTTCTCCTCCTCTGCTGACATTTCCCGAGCAGAGCTCTCTTCTTTGACCTCCCTCTGTAAACATTGACATTGCATTCACATGGATAATAGATTTCTGTCTGCTTTTACTGCAGCTGAATGTTTCCACCGGGACTGTTATTACTTCTTATGGCTGGAAATGCACCTGCACCAGCTGTGAGGCTCAGTGTAAAACCCCTGCCAGCCCAAATCCCCCAGTCTCTTAACAGACCACCGCTGCCTCATCACCATGAAGCCCCCATTCGTCTTGAGATGGTGGGGAAGAAATATTCTCCTGACCCTTTCTCTTCCAGGAGAAAATAGAGGAAGTCCCGATTTTGCCTGCCTTCCTCTTAAATCACTTCCTCTCTCTGAAGAACATGGTCCCAAGGCAAGTATCCATCCCGAAAAATGACCTGCCCGCCACACACAACCCACGCAGCCCCCCTGAAATAACCCCACAGTGATGCCTGAGCCTCCCAAAGGAGGAACAACCCGGGGCTTTGGTTTTCCAGTAGCAATCTAGCTGTTTATAGCTATTTCTCCCCAAAATGAGATCATCCCCCGTCCCTATCACCCAGGGATTAGCCTCAGCACTTGCGCTAGTGCTTTGCCTCCAGCAAAGCATCGCTGCAAAGCATCGCCCTCCTCTTTCTGCTCAGTGCAATAGCTCTTACCATGCCAGATAGACTCCTTTAAAAGCAAAACGGTTTGGTGAAGCCTAAAAGGAGCTTCCTAAGTGAGTCTCTACTTTCCTTAGTATGAACATTTTGAAGGCTCTTGGAGGGCAGCTTGAGGCAGGGCTTCAGAGACCAAGCGCTGACTGGTGTACAAGCACTGAGTGGTCTACCTGAAAAAGAGCACCCAGGAGCTGGTTTTGCAAAAATACCTGATTTTCCCAGTTGCCTCAGCCCCTTTGCTGTCATATTCAGCCCTTTTTTTCCCCTCTCTCCTGCTGTCTGTAAGGTGCTGGAGGAAGGCCAGCTATCACCTGACCAGCATGCATGGGGCACTGCTTGCCCTGTGATGCCAGGGGGTCACTGCTCCACTTTTTAAAGATACCTTAATACCTTAAAGATACCTGATGGCCAGATTATATCCTCCAAGTCTGGACTATACAGCGTCAACTCACTCCCTTTGCACACACCACTTGGGCTATGGCCGCAAGGAGAAGGCAAATATCTTTAACAGCATCTGAAGGGCTCCATAAATGCATCCCATCGTGACGTGGCTGTTGCCTTTCACAGGGCCAACACGACACGCGCACAAGAGGTTTGGTGTTTAGCACAAACCCAGCTGTGTGAGCAAGATGATTTCCCCCCCTGCTTTTCCTCACTTCAAGCTCCTGCATGGAGGCAGTGCATTGCAGGGGTGCCAGGAGCATCCTTCCCTTGTCACCGGCTCTGGATCTGCACAGAGGAATAATCAGCAGCAACAAACATCCCCCCTTTTTTTTAAGACATCTGGCATGTACTGGACAGGAAAAATACAGCAAGCTGGAATTTCTTTCACTGAGAGAAGCGCATGATGTTATTTGGGCCAAATCTGAAGTTTCTCACTTATGATTTTTGCATATGAATGGGAATTCAGGCTTGGTCCCTGGCAGGACTGTCATTATATGCATTAACAGACAGCTGGGCTTTAGAAAAAAAGGGAAAGCAGAAAGAAAATAGATGTTTATTCTGTACTTAGGCAAATTCACAGGAGGGGAATTATCTCCCATTCTTGCCACTGCAAACACTTTGGTCTCTATGGATGCATTCACTCATCAAGCCGTATTGAGTAGCTGCTTATTAGCACAAGTTTAACTCCCTTTCTGCATCCTCAGACAGATACACACACAAATATAAGTCCTCAGCGTGGCAGGCCTGGAGAGATTATTTTGTTTTCCCTTGTTTGGGGGAAGCACAAGATCATGCTTCTAGAGCTTTAACTTCGATTTGATAAAGGGTGTTTTTTTATATACTTTTAATATATATTTTATACTTTTAATATTTTTTCTTTTTTAATATATATATTTTTTTAATATTCTCTTATAGATTTTTACAACCTCCCTCCATGCCGTCCCTTGTCAAAGCTGGGGTGGTTGCAGTGCCCTATGGTAGTAAACCTTCCTGGGGAATATAAAAGGGCTTTGCCAACGTCAGCTTCAAATGAAGTTAAAAATCCAATCAAATCACGGGGCTTGGGGAACCAAAAAAGACCCTGTTTTTCCATTCAACTCCTGATTTATCAGCTCCTACAAACTCATCGCTTCATCAGTGGGATGTTTCTGCAGTGCAAAAAATAACCTGGAGCACAGCTAAAGTCCCCTTAAACTTTGTTTTAGAAAACAAGACACCTCCTTCCCTTGAACAGGTGAATAAGATTGCCGAAAAAAGGGCTTGCATTGGGATGACCATACCCAGCCATCTCCAGGGACCAGATGTCTGTAGAACGCCATTGCTGATGGAGGTGTTTCAGCTCGCCACTCGGCTTCCTGGCATTTTTCCTCCTTTTGCCTTTCTTGCCTTTTTTTTTTTTTTTGGCTTGAGGGGAGCCTGGTTTCAAAGGGAGCTGTGCCACATTGCACAGCCACCCACTCCAGGGAAAGGGCCACAACCTGGCCCTTCCTTTCCCAAACCTCAGCTGTACTCAGGCTTTCCAGATGTACAGGGATGGAGGGGTCACCAGGGCGATTAGCTGATTTTTTTAGTCTTATTTTTACACCCAAATCCACTGCAAGCCATCAGGCTCTATATCTCTTTTTTCCCTGCCTCTTAGCAGTTTTGGGGTGTGCACATCCCCAGCCAGCAGCTTGCAAAACCCCAGGGCCCTTAAAAACACCCCCATTGCAAACCCCAGTGGCAACACCCACAAAGGCACCCGCAATAGGTTGATTTTTTGAAGGGAAAGGTCTGGCTTTAAACAACTAGCATGCGGTGCCAAGAGGACTCACAGCATCCCTGGGTGGTACCCAGGGGTCTCAGCCACTCATTACAGGGATGCTACCATTGCTGGAGAAGCCAGGCTGCTTATCAGCTGCGGCCATGAGGATCACTGGAGCGTGGATGATTAACTAGCAGGAGGCAGGGCTCTTTTCTGTTCCCATACCCACTGCGTCTAAAGTCCCCATCTGAACATGCTCTCTTGCTCTAATTTATTTCTCCATTACATTTCTGACCTGGGCCCCGGCTTTGCCACTATCGCTGTCAGCCTTTTGCCCCTCTAATTATGCTAACAGCAGCACCTGAATGCTAATTGCCTTCCCTGATGAAGAAATCACCTGATTTCAGGGTGTTAGGGAGGGATGGATACTGTGTGGGGGCTTTGGCCCCAGCTGGACCCCCTTGTGGGATGCAAAGTGCAGGGGCCAAGGGTTCAGTGTCTCTCCGGCTGCTGCATAAAATGGGCAGGCAGCACAATGGCCCACAGCTCTTAGTTAGAGCTGGGAGAGGAATAAAATTATCACAGGGCTGATTTCTGTGCCCTGAAGCAACTAGTCACGTTTATTTGGGATGCTGCACCCCTATCACCGCCCTCCCGAGGGGCATCCCAACCTTGCCTCTGCCAGAGCCACCAGCCTTTCCCCATACAGAAGATTTACAATTATTTTAGATTTTATTCTATTCTATTTTATTTTATTTTATTTTAGTTTAGTTTAGTTTAGTTTAGTTTACTTTTTTCTGCTGCAATAGGAGAGGTTGCTGCTACAAAAAACCCTGTGATTTTGGCTCTGAAGCCCTGTTCTCCAAACTCTGGGTTTCAAAGGAGTGGAGACACCTGTCACGCTCCTTTCTCCCCTTGCTGGGCTGAGGGAAGGACCCACATGGGCATGTTCAGGCCTTAAAATCATCCAAAATCAGGTTTTAGAAGGTGCCAAGCAAGCCAGTCCCTGTGCAGTGCTCAGTGCGCACCCAGCTGCTCACAAATCCTGGCTGCGAAAGCATCGTTTTCCACCATGAAACACTAAAAACCCTAAAAAGGGCCATTGCTTCCAAGCCAAAGAAACATATTCCTTCCCTAGCCGGGCAACAGGGATCGACCTGTCTGCGAGCTACTTCCAAGCCCAAAAGCTGCAGCCAAGCCAGGATGAAAGCCATGCCCGTGGTTTCCCTCTGCCTAATTTCTCCTAATTTCTCACCAAATACATGTTCCCAGCCTGCTTTAGCGGCTGGCAGCTGCCTGGTGGGATGGATCTGGGTCCCTTCTGTGGCCACCCCAGCATTACCTCCCTCCCAGCCACCTGTCTAGGATCGTGAATTGAGGCCAAATCCTTCCCAGTGCCAAACCTTGATGCCTCCCATTTATCCTCCCCACCTGGCCCAAAAGTGCCCCTTTTCAGCCCGATCTAGTCTCACTCCCAGGCTATTTGCTGCCATTCATCATTTATCAGTTGTGCCCTAATCCTTGTCTTAATTAAGAGTTTATCCCTCCGTGCTTCTGCATGCATGTGCATACATTTCCATCCATCCATATCCATCCATACGCACACATCCATACACACGTCTCCTTTCCCCTCCTCCTACAATATCTGGGTCCAGCCATTGATTTTTATCCCATGTGAAAGATATTAGCAAGCCCAGCAGTCCTGAGCTCCTACACATCTCATGGAAAGGGACCATAGGACGCCATTTCACTGCCATTTTTCCGACCGGATGAGAGAGGTTGTTCCCTATCTTCTTTTTTAAATGAACATATCATTTCCCTATCTTCTTTTTTTTTTTTTCCCAATGAAATATCATTTTTACCTCGTATGCCCTTTCACTCAGCAGCTCCACACACTATTTCTTGAGGAGTAAATGATTAAACTTTGGTGCCCGGAGTTTTGTGTTTAAATGTCAAGCTTGAAACACAGCACTTCAGAAGAGAAATCAATAGGATTTCAATTTTCTTGTAATAAATATGGTCTTTATTGGGAGCAAACCAAGAAAATGGCTGGCAGCCTATCTCACAGTTTTGCTGCTTTTTTTCAGCTTGGAAGATTTTTTTCTTTTGGTTTCGTAGTTAAAAAAATAAGCTTTGAGAGAAATAAATCATCTTCATCAGCACAAATACATCCGTCAGCCACTTATGGAGGAGCTCAAAGAGTTTTGCGGTCAAAAAATATCCCAGTTAGAGCTGCTAATATGTTATCAAAGCAGCATGTCAGTGTAAGAAAGCATCTTCTTTCTTTTATTTTACTTTATTTGCTGAATGTTACTAATAGCTGATGCTATGAATAGCTGAGCTGACCCCAACTGGAGGTGAGGAAATGATGGGGTAAGAAAATCACCTACATGGGCAACTTGGTCTCCTCCATGGCTGGCTCATAAGCCTTTCCGTGAGGAAAATAATGAGCCATACATTAACGGGTTATCAAAGGTCACTGTAATGCAGGGATCTGCAGCCACCAAAATCCAGCGGGTCCCAAAGGACTTGCTCCAAAAGCTTCAAATGGAAGTCCTGTTATAGAGGCAATGGGTATCTTCAGTGAGCATCACCCCTCACCCCCCAATTTCTCCAAGGGTTTTTCCCTGGAGACACACCCTGATTTGCTCTCAGGGGTGCAGAATGAGCAAAGCCTTTTGCTGGCCACGCTGCTCTGGCTCCTGTTTCCTACCCAATCTCAGCCTGGGATTTCTTCCTTGATACCCATCTTCGTGTACATGAGGTTTGAGCTCTGGCAGCGGATGCATTATTAAAAATGCACACTTGGAAACACATGTGCAGCTGCTGAGGGGACTGCCACAGGGAATGCCACCTTTCCAGCATTCTCCCTGCATCCCTGCATTGAATTTTCCAGTGTAGCCCTTCTTTTCCTGTCCTACCCTGTTTTGAGCTGTTTCTGTGATGCCTTGATGCCGGTTCACCTTCTGTACTGACCTGGCCGCTGGTGCAGTAGTTTGTCCTAGCATCTCCCCAAGTCCCACACTGCACCTGAGGCATTACAGATGAGGTAATCTCTCCCCTCCTACCCACCCATTTTACCAAGCAGGTATGACGTGTACCCTTCTCCAGTCCTTGGGGTCCAGCTCCCTCCTCGTGTTGGCAAAGATGAATCACCCTGAGATCAGGCTGTGCTGTTTCGGCTGCTTCTTAATGCACTCGAGGGTGACTTTCATCAGGCCTTGCTGACTTGAATAAATCTATCTCATTCTTTCATCTCTTCTTCTGCTCACTGGTCCCCTTTTTGTGGAAGTATCCGGTCACAGTTTGTGCATTGCATGCTATTTATGCAGTTCAGCCCATGAAAAAAACATGAAGAGTCCCTCACTCTTTCTCCCCACGGCTTCATAAATCTTGCATCACTTTCTGCATGGCAGCTCTGCTTCACAGGGTGATGGGGAGCAGCCTCCCCGCTGCTCCTGCCCTGGGGCCACAGCATCTTCCAGGGATGTCAGCACTACTGGCTTGAACCCTGCTGGGCTGGCAGGGGTGGGGGTGGGTTCAGAGCCCTTCCAGCCCCGTTTTTAGGTTATTGGATAGGAAAAATAAGTCAGAGGTGTTGTTTCACTGCCCTGCAATATCGCCAGCACAGGGGTCATCTTGCTTTGCAGTTTGTTTCGGGTTTACTGAAAACAAGACTGATGCAAAGAATAATATTACCCTCTTCATGGCTTGTTAAGCATTGTTGAGAGTTGGCATTTGTGACTCAAGATGCAGCTGCACATTTATTGCAGGGACTGGACAGAGGCTGTGCAGAAGAACCACCCAAAAAATGTCAGGCACATGCTTAAGGACCTGCTTTGCAGGTAAAGCACCTTACCTTTCTGAGCAGGTAAATTTATTAGTCGTCGGCCACAGAGTGCAAGTGCCTCTTCTCACACTGAGTCCAGCAGCCGAAAATAATAAGCAAATCCTGATTCAAGATTTGTGTAAGGGGTGGTCCCAAACCAAGGTGGGCACAAAGGCTCAAGGAAATTGCCTAGTTCCTTAGCTCTCACTTAAAACAGAGCATTACAGAAGGAGTCTGCAGACAGCTCTCATCTTTACTGCCAGCAGTAGCAAGTTTTGGCCACTGGCATCCTAATCACCCTCTCCCTCCAGCTCATGTTGGCTGAGGAACTGGGACAGGAGGCAACTGCTTTCATAGATGTGTATTCATGAGGGCACCATCCCTATTTCTATGGCAGCAGAAATCAGGGAGACCTTGTTAAACACCCTTGTTCCTCAATATTTTTGCTTGCCTTCTTTCATTTTTTTGCATTGAAGCTGCTAGAGGAGGCAAACTTCCCCATTTTCCCCATGAGCCCAGCCTCGGCTGTCCAATGCCTCCTGATCACCTGCAAAGCTATTTCGCTTCCAGTTTCTTTAAAGAAGTTTCCGCATTTTTGTGTTTTCCCCTTAGCAGGCTCTCTGATTCCACGAAGCTATCAAGCATGCTGCCTACATGGGGCGAGTTAATACTGCTTTTTCCTCGTCCTCAGAGCCCCTCTGATCTGTCCTTGTGTCTGTCGCCATCATGGTCCAGCAGCAGACAACCCTGGGCTGAATAAGAAAACACTGCATGGGGACTGAAACGTCAATCCAGAGAGATTTTGTCCGAGTTGATGACATCAGTTTGCTAATCCAATTGACCTTGTGCTCCCTTTAACATATAAAGTGGTGCTCCTCTGCCATCCCAGCCTACCACGCCTTTCCTGGCCAGGGTACAAGTGTACCACCCATCATCTGCTGTGGCTTCCCATGACATCAGGAGAATCAGCATCCTCATCCGCAGCTCTCCCCTTTGTCCTCCAGCAGTGGTCACCTCGCAGGAGCCAGAAGATGCTGGCTGCCCGCCACTCCCTCCGCTAGACCTTTCCCAGGCCCATCTTTTCTCCCTTACCCCTCAGCCTTTCCCATCCATGGCTTTTCTCACCTCTCTTTAAGGCTGGCCCGCGCCCCTTTGCAGCATAAGGTTGCCCCCAAATCCATGGGGCAGGGGAAGAATGGGGGTGGGGATGTGGTGGCAGGCGCTCTGGCTGGCCACGGGTCTGCTGGGGTCCCCCCTCAAAAAAAAAATCAGAGAAAAAGAAATCAGCTCTTGGAGGAAAAAAAAAAAATCACAAAAAATTGTTATTTCCAAGGGATGGGGGAATGGTGCGGCCAGGAGCTGTGCTAGGGCTCGGTCGGTTTGGCAGGTGCTTTGCCCCATAAACCAGACTACAAAGCAGCTTTCCCCCGCAAAATAAAGACAGAGGAAACAGCCTGTAACAAGGTAGGATGCCTTCACATGGGTCTACACGTCTCCCTTGTCCCAGAGGCCCCTTTCTCCCCCAGGGACCACAAGATTAGCATCAAGTCTGTGTTTAGGAGAGAAAAATCCTGACGCTTCATGGAAAGCCAAGGGGGCACGCGTGCACGTGATCCACAACTGGATGTTGCTGTTAGTCAAAGGTTTTTATTTTTATGAAAAAATAGAAAATTTCATATCTTACACTACAAAAAAAACCACATGTACACAAACAAAATGCACAGAGAGCATCCAAGGAGGTGGTGGGGAAAGGGGAGGAATAAATACAGCAATGCTACAGCCTCCTGTGAGTTAAAACACCTGTGCAAGGAGCTGACTTGGATGCTGCGGCTCTAGCAGCACTGGATGCACCAGCTCCCGCCCTACCTGCCCTAAGGAATTACAATAAAGGACTGGAAACTAAGCGTTACTCTTAAGACTGCTACTGATATATCTTACACACGCCTTAATGACTAATTTCAAGACCACAGCAGTCCAAGGAGTAACAATTTTTTGACCACTGGGACTTCTACATTATACTCAACACTGAATAGACAAAAAAAAATTACCTTCATTTTTTGTTCTTCTCACCGTTAACATATAGAAAGAATAAATAAAATTTTAAACTTTTTTTTTCTTTTAAATCAGTCTTCCTTGTTTATGCTCAGGTAATTTTTCCAAACTGTAGCTACACAATGGAAGGGGGTCAGTCTACACAAGCCATGCTCAGGGACGCTTCCTTCTCCCAAAATGAAAAACTACACCGTAAAGAGCCTTTTCACCTCCTAGACCCTTGAAATACCTTCCTTGCAATTAGCAGCAAAGTACACTGGAAAAAAAGTATTTGTTGGACCAGCCACAGCAGTATCGAGCTGTACAAGCAAAGTGCTCAGACTTGCTGTAAGCAGGAAATCCATCTACAGCCCTTAGAAAGACCATAACCAGTGAAATATTACTGTCATCTCCTGCTGCACCCCAATATATAAGATCAAGCCCAAAATAAGAGTACTCGTATTTCTTGGATGGGAATCGAAAACCTCTGCTGTCTCTGGAATTTGCTTACAGACATAGAAACTGTAAGTTTTGGACCCTACTCATTAAAACACCATTTTATTTTATTTTTAGCTCCAAGACAAAGCTTATTATACAGAGATCTGTAACAAGAACAGCTCTTGAAGTAAATAGAAAAGGTTATTTATTTATTTATTGGAGGAACTGAGAAGAGATGCCCTATTTACAAACACAGCCTGACTTAAGAACAGTTTATTTTCCACTGGTTCATCATTCTGAAGGTTACTCCAGCATCTGTTACGCACCCCAGCCATACCACATACGCCTTTAAAACCCCACAAATGGTGAAGAGGGGATTTCGCTGTTAAAAGTCCATAAAAACAGATGAAATCAAACTCCTCCCACAGAGCCAACAAGTAAGGAACAAGCGGAGATGGTGGGCAGAAATTGCCGCATATTGGCTAATAGCATCTCTCTCGGTGCAGCCGATGGATGTGGGCAGCAACCGAATGATACCTCCCAATGAAAGGAGTTGTTTCTGTCTTCCTATGGGTTATTTTCCCAAGCGCTGCAGGCAGGGAGGCAAAAATAATCCCAAGACTGTTCTGCTGACAGCTCTAATAATCTTATTATATGACAAATCTCTTTTCCACACCAAAATTGTTACGTCTTGATCCCCCCCTCTTCTTTTGTGGTCCGGTGGCTGCCAAAATGAAACAACAGGATGAGAAATCACACCATTAAGATTTGTCAGACCTCATCGCAGCTCCTCTCTCTCCTATTTCTCCCGATTCCTGAGGAGCTTGGCAGTAGCTTGCAGAGAAGGAGGCGGCCATTTCAGAACAGGCAAATATTGTCTGAAGAAGCCCTGGTGAAAGCAAGCAAAGCCCTGCTGCTAAGAAAAAAACCCACCCAACCCTCTCCTCCTAGACTTTCCTTTTCTTTAGAAACCATTCTTTGTATCAAATCTTATTCAAAGGCTTGAGCGAAATGGAAGAAAGACCTTTGAAACAGCTGAAGGTGGCATTAGACACCTGCTTCTGCAAGACTTGAAGGACACAGCCCTCCTTTCGGCACTGGATGAGGTCCTCGGGCTTGGCTCTGCAGTGCTGGGGACAAAGGGAGCTGTGGCAGTCAATATGTCGATGTTATCACCAAGGAAGGATGCTACAAGATGCTACCCAGCCTCTAAGGAAGCGACAGACCTACAGAAACGGCACACATTTGCCATCCGCTGAGCCATTTTTAAGTCCTTATCTTTACCAAAGCCTTCAGAAAAAAAAAGCCCAACCTATGAATATAAAATTAACTGTGCTGATTAATCCTATCTACAACAAAAAGAGGACAGACCCAAAATTTTTCTCGGTGGGATTCCCAGGGGATTGGGTTGCCCTCAGGTCCCTCTGAAAACAGCAGCCGTGAGCTTCAATGGACATACTGAATCCCAGCTACAACCAAGTGCTGACCCGAGCTGTGTCAGCCCCAGATGGATGGGACCTTCTCACCATGGGATGCCACCGCTGTGACCACGTTGGGCTGCTCTGCTCTTCCCTCCTCTGCACTCTGCCCCAAAGTGGCCAGGTCCGTACCCAAACGGAAAATTGCCCAGAGAGACAACCTGGGACAGCGCAGCTCCCAAAATAATCCCACCACCACTTTAGGGGAAATACTGCAAAATCTCCATGCTGGATGACCATGGGCTCGCCTCCACACCACACCCCAGGACTTAAACCCCTGTAATGAGAAGAGGAAGAGCAAAATCCCTTCCTTCCAGCTAAAACCACCTTGTGGTTTCTCTCCTGGGCTCCAGAGACAGGGGTGAGGGCTGCACTGGGTGGTGACTACCAGGCTGAAATGCTGGTGTGGAAGCAATCCCACGCTACTTTTGGGCAGAACTCATACACACCAAAACCGATGCCACATTGTCACTGGAGGCCACCGAGAACCAGATGTTTTACTTTTCTTCTTCTGGACGTCCCCAGCCCACGGTGGAAAGGAAGATGGGGTGACATCTTTTATTTAAGCAGACTCCTTCTACCTCATATACATAATCAAAACTCCTGAAGGCTTTATATGTTGCTCAAACCAAACAGCAGCAAAAATACAACGCGTAGTGGTAACACAAAAGGGAGAACAAAACAAAGTGAAAGAGGGGGGGGAAAAAAGAACAAACGAAAGAGCAAGCCCAAATCTTGTACCTGATGCTTAGCAAACTGTACAATATATACATCTTCATCATGTATTATCCTCCCAGAAGAGCAAACAAAAAGAACTTGGTAACACAGAGGGAGGAAAAAAAAATATACACCCTGTATTGTATTTGCCATGGAGCAAGCAACATATTTATACATTAGTCTCTATAACTTAATGCTGTGTAACAGCATTTTTTTCTTTTCTTTAAATTTACAAAACAAAATATCTATCAAGAAATAATCTAATCATATTGCTCTTCAATACACTTCTGTAGACAAGTAAGACTCGAAGTTAAACTTCAGTAAACTGCAGCTTTTGGGAGCCCAAGAACGGCTACAAAACTCCTCTGCTCAAGTCAGTCCTTGGAAGTATTACCATGTGCTGCTGTAATTCAGTATATAAAGGTGCTATATATATATATATATATATATATAACCCATGTACAGACAACGTGTGGTGGGAAGGCTTGTTGTCGTCGTTGCTGAAGCTTAAGAGACAGGTTAACCTCACATACAGCAGATTCATTTCCATGTTCCATGCATCTTACATTTACTTCATGAAAATGAGGACACAAATAGGAAGAAAAGGAAAACTTTAGTCAAACACTGCTTTAGAAACACTGCAGCAGAGGCCAATGTCCTTCAGTTACAGAAACCACTGAATTTCCCTTTTTATCTTTTCTCTTTTTTTTTTAGTCAAAATAAATCTCAGGGCTAGTGTACAAAGTGCAGGACTGACCCACTTGAGGAAGCAACTTTAAAACTGAGTTACAATGGCACCATCCCATTCACCAACTGGACCTTCATCTCCTGAAGGCTGTTCATTATCTTCTTCTGGTGACCAACAAGTGTCACTCCCAGCCGCCTCAAATCCCTGTGGGAGAAAGCAGACGTTGGTTCCAGGGACCGCTCAGGCACACGCCACCGCGCACAACACGCGCCGCATGCGCCAATGCTGCTGCCAGCGCCTACCTCTTACCATTGGCGGCTCCCAAAGCCAAGATTAGTTGGCAAGTTTAATTTTCCCCATTTTTTTTTTTTTTAAAGGCTGACAGCATCTTGGAGAGGCGACGTGATTTGACCGAGATCACCTCACTGGCCAAGGAGAAAAGCCGGACAGCAAAGCATCAGCATCACCTTTGGCCAAGGACTCTGCTAGGCATGAAAAGTCCTATTTCCAAGAGAAAAGCCATGTAACAAAGCCTGCGTTGCAGTTTCCTCTTCTCCTGGGAGAGGCTGGTATTTGATCTCAGATATCAGCAGCGAGGTCAATCCACACTTCCTTCCTCTTCGGATGAGGCAAAGCCAAAGATACCCAAACCGCAATCCTAGAGCCAGCTCCTACAGAGAGCTGAACAGCAAAAGCCTCAAGCACAGCCATCACCCTGATGACCCCCTAAAGTCAACAGGAACTGGGAATGCAGTTCCCCTCTGGGCCTTTGCAAATCTTTCCATAAACTCACGTTTGATTTTTTTTTTGTGTGAATTCTACAAGCCAGAGGCATTTGTGTTGAGTCTGTCCACTGGGCTGCCAAAGCAGGAAAGCTGTAAAATAAGATAGTTTATGTGAAATGCAGGATTAGGAGGAAAGATTGTTATCTCAGAAGCTCAGTCCTCTAAAATTTAGGTGTATAGTTGAAGGTAATCACCAAGGTTCATGTTGATGGTGTGAAAGAGGTACCTCCAGAGGACAACTTATCCCATCCAAAGACAGGAGTGGGAAAAGTCGTCCCCTGAAGATACTACAGCAGGACCTTGAGTGATCAGATTCAATAACACATCTAAAGCCAGGTAAGACCATGGGTTATGGCAGAGTATAATTGTAGGGATTTCTTTCTAGGAGGAAAAGTGTTAACAAAGAAACTGTAGAAATAAAAGCTCAGAAGAAACATCAAGACAGGTGCATCTGTGTTTCCAACACAAGACACAGAGACTGTTAAAGAAGCAGTTCAACTTAGTGGAGACGTGGTGTTTTGTCTGAAGACTTCCACTAGAGAAAATTCAGTCCCTCCCTTTCTACCTCCAGGCTGGACTGAATAAAGGATGTTTTCAAAGTAGCGCTCTATGGTCTTGCTAATACATGCGTGAATCCCAGAGCTGCTGACACCCTATGTGCAAGTCTTTTA
This sequence comes from Nyctibius grandis, assembly GCF_013368605.1. Lineage (NCBI taxonomy): Eukaryota > Metazoa > Chordata > Aves > Nyctibiiformes > Nyctibiidae > Nyctibius > Nyctibius grandis. Next base: position 64,678,640 of record NC_090663.1, on the reverse strand, counting down.
GGAGAAAGCTCTCCACCGAAAGCCAGAGGGACATGACCTCCTTGAACACGCAGACGCAGGTGCTTTTTGGAAACCACATTGGCAGGGCTGGCATGTGCAAGGGCTGGGGATCACAAGCAACACTTGGGAGCCCAACCATCACCTGAAACATTGCAAACCTGCCCTACAGCTCTCAGCACAGCTGCATGCTGGACTGCAGTGAACACGTGCAATGATCACCAAAACACTTCCATGTAACGATGTGTGAGCTACCCATGGAGGCGTACCTTTCTCAGCAGCTTCAGGTTCTGGACAGTCTCCTGTGTGAACACAACCAATTATCCATGTCCAAAAATTACATAGATGGACATTGCTTTGAATAAAAAGCAATCCTGAGTGAAGGCTGATACGTTAACACATAAGCTGGTTGAAGCCAAAAGCTAGATCTGTTGCTCTCCAAGGATTGTCACGCTTCCAGCCTTTTGATTTGGAAAATACCAGATTTTCTGCTCCAGGCTAACCGCTTCATTTCATTATCGTACCCTTTTTTGGCGATACATCTTGCCGCTGCATAGGGGAAATCACAACATAAGGGGCATGGAGGAAGGGAGGTCAATGAGACACGTCAACAACGCTCCTTACCTGGCAGACAAAAGGCTGCAGCACCTGCAAAAGGTGTCTACCTTCTCAGGGGAACATGCTTTCATTTCTGCCTCCACTAAATTGTGAAACTAGTTCAGCAAGCCATCTTAATAATGAAGGAAAATGTAGTAATGCTATTGTTACATGCAATTTATTTTATGTACACAGCACAGTTGGAAGTTCACACCAAAGATCAAAAAAAGCCCAAAAAGTCAACGCAGTATAGGACCTGATTTTTAAAGAGCCAACGTCCATCTTCCCCCTGCTGAGTGCTGCTCTGCTGGCACTTTTTGAAAATTCAGCTTGCTTTTTTTCCAGTGAAAGCTGAGCTCTTTTGAAAATCCAGCACCACGTATTTCACAGATGTATCATTTTGGATACTCTTTCATGTTATGCAGAAAAAAAATAGCCTTAAACTACGAGAAAGGCATGTATGTCTTGGCATTTCACACGCAACTCCATCAGTCTAATAAGAAAAACAACCTACTTGCTACACAGCTTTTTTTTTTTTCTCCTTATAGTATCCCCTTAATTCAATATCCTTGAGGAGCGCCTCACTGATTTACAAGAAAGAAAGAAAAAGGAGTTTCTGGTTTCAATCCATTAGCTGCTCACCAGGGGATCCAGTCTATTTTTTTGGAATACCAAATCCTCTTGAACATGGAGCCACTGGCCAAAAGCACGGGACCTCCTCAGAGCAGGGACAAAAACTACCATGGGGTCTTTCACCTCTGCAAAGATGGACCAGAAGACAACAGCTCCTGAGCCAGATGTTCACCTAGTATCAGCAGCTTTATTCAAAATCACAGAATCACAGAATCAACCAGGTTGGAAGAGACCTCAGGGATCATCGCGTCCAACCATTGCCCTGACACCACCCTGTCAACTAGACCATGGCACTAAGTGCCATGTCCAGTCTTTTCTTAAACACATCCAGAGATGGTGACTCCACCACCTCCCTGGGCAGCCCATTCCAATGTCTAATAACCCTTTCTGAAAAGAAATTCTTCCTGATGTCCAACCTGAACCTCCCCTGGCGAAGCTTGAGGCTGTGTCCTCTTGTCCTATCGCTAGTTGCCCAGGAGAAGAGGACAACTCCCACTTCACTACAACCTCCCTTCAGGTAGTTGTAGACTGCAATAAGGTCACCTCTCAGCCTCCTCTTCTCCAGGCTAAACAACCCCAGCTCCCTCAGCCATTCCTCGTAGGTCAGACCCTCCAGATCCTTCACCAGCTTGGTCACCCTCCTCTGGACTCGCTCCAACACCTCAACATCTTTCTTGAAGTGCGGGTCCAGAACTGGACACAGTATTCAAGGTGTGGCCTCACCAGTGCCGAGTACAGAGGGACGATCACTTCCCTAGACCGGCTGGCTACAGTATTCCTAATAGAGGCCAGGATGCCATTGGCCTTCTTGGCCACCTGGGCACACTGCTGGCTCATGTTTAGCCGGCTGTCGATCAGCACCCCCAGGTCTCTTTCCACCGGGCCGCTTCCTAACCACTCTTCCCCCAGCCTGTAGAGCTGCATGGGGTTGTTGTGGCCGAAGTGTAAGACCCGGCACTTGTTCTTCTTGAACCTCATGCCGTTGGTCTCGGCTCATCTATCTAACCTGTCCAAATCCCTCTGTAGGGCCTTCCTACCCTCCAGCAGATCGACACTCCCACCCAGCTTGGTGTCATCTGCAAATTTGCTGAGGGTGCACTCAATCCCTACGTCTAGATCATCTATAAAGGTATTGAACAGCACCATCCACCTTGTGTGTTGCAAAGCTGGCAACAAAACTTTCCAAAACTCACCTAGAGAACGCAGGAGCTTTAATTCCCATTTTTCAAGCATGACTTACAGCACGTTGAATGCTCCTGTGCATCCAGCACTGAAGGACTTAAAGCAGCGTAAGGCAGAAGCCAATTTTAAATAAAATCAAGTGTGCAAACCAGCTGGTTTTGGGACAAAAAAAAAAAAATCAACGTCTGTGCCAAAAGGGCTGCAAAACAACTGTTCTCAAGCTCCAGCCCAGAGCTGCCTGGCCCATGTTACCGCAGCCGACTGGTAATTTCACTGGGCTCAGCTCTGCAGAAGAGATGTGTGTAGGTATCTACTGGGGCTCTGCAACAGAAATGTGCGATTCCCTGCAAGAAAAGGCACAACTAAGACCTGGGGGAAAATGACACTTGCAAGCAGGATCCAGGCTGCACCTTGCCACGCAAGTGACCCGACCCACGGTGTTGGGTTTTGTGTGCACCGCTGTGGCAGCGGCACGGGCACTCCCCAAGGCCATGGAGATACGTGCACCTGTGTGCTGTGGAGTCTCCCTGCTTCAAAATACTTGACCCCCCAACAATGAGACAACTTTTATTCTTGTTTCAGGAAGAAATCTCCCCTTTTCACTTCTCTTTCATTCACATAGGGCTGAAAATGGAAACAAGCAGGAATTCAAATCACTTGCCAACACAGTACTAAGAGGCTGACCTAAGTTGACCAAAAAGCCAAGGAAATAAAGGGAAAAACTGGTGCCAGCTCATCCCAAACAGCCTGCACACAGCTGCATGCATGCTGTTCTCTTACCACCGCCTTGCACAAAAGCCCAGCTGCAATGTGCCAGGGACAACATCGTATCCCCTTCCCTGCAATATCCTCCCTTTGCAAGGGTTGAATTCACAGTTTCCACGTTGTAAGAAATATATTTAAAACATTTTATTTACAAACAGAACTACTAATACGCCATGGACCAGTTTGTCAAACACAGTGTAGACTAGGACTGGATTGCCACATAAAATACAACGCCTCTCACGAGCAAGCAAAAGGGCCAGATTCTTGAAAGATCTCCATGGCTGGCAGCTGTCAACCTACCACAGATATTTTGTATTTCATCTCCCATCCAAGCCAGATTTCACCACTCTTGTAACTCTACAATTGCCCGTGCAGACTGGGACTACTCACATAGTTAGTTAGTTGTCAGTTTGAATGAGGGGAAAGAAGAGGAACCTCAAAGACCTTCAGAAGACGCTAAAGAGAGTGGAATCCACTTGCTAGGGACTTTTGCTTGAAATGAGGACTTAAAAAAATTTCTTTTAAGAGTTCATCTGCTCTTATTCATTATTCCCGTCCTACTTGATTACGAGATGAGAATTGGTTTGTTCAGAAGTAGATGCAGTATCACAATCTCAAGACTGAGATTTCAGGTTAAGAATAAGCATCTCAAGCAGGTGAACTCTTAAATGCTCTTCATCCAGTATAACTTTTAATAAATAATTTATTTTATTTTAGAAGAAAAAAAATATACAATGCAAAGCAACACAGCACATATTATTACAAATATTCAGAGCTCTTCATCGGATAACAAACAACAGGGTGTCCTGAGATTCAGTGAGTACAGATCTTTCAAAAGGTGGAAGTACATTGTCCACATGGTTAGTAATTGGTCCAGTAAAGGGTCAGACTGAAACTCATGTCATGGATCTATCTATTCTTGAGTATTGTCCTGGTAAAGTTATTCTTGCAGTGGATTGAAAGAGCTCCAGACACACTCAAAGTCACTAGGTGGTCCACAAGTTTAAAGAGCAGGTCTGGTCCACTGGAAAGGTTGCCTTCAAGTTTGATATCCCGTTGGAAAGAGGGGGTGGAGGGTGAGGCTCCACTTTTCACAAGGTGATTCGTCCCTTTGCAAGAATTAGAGCTAAATGTAGAAATCACTCTTTGTTTGAACACATATATTTCAGGTCTTTGCTTAAGCAGGCAGAGCTCAGGACTTGGGGTGATATTCACTGGTTTTAGCTTTTTAATCTTTTGCTTTCAGAAATTTGTCACTAATACTATGCTTTTCTGGAATAAATGCATCAAGCCATCAGTTTGAAAGAAGCAGGGCAGTAATCAGGATTTTGCTTTGCATGCCAGGGCAGGGTATTTAAAAAAATTGCTGAACATCTACCATCTCAACCAGGTCCTGTAAAGAGGCCACAAGCTGGGCACCCACAGTCACCAGTCCCCTCAGTATTATGGCCAACGCCTCCTACAGCACTAGTAAATTTTTTTCAGTAGACCTTAGGAATTCTTTACATTAATAATTTTTTTTTTCTGCCTTTTCTGGCAGCAATTATCCAGTTCTCCTTTCTCCATCTAATTTCTACATCTGTCTCCTATGCAGTTTGAATTTGGGGAAGATCATTTTGGATGGTATTTGAAGGCAACCTCTTAAGTTGTAAAGAATATTTTACTGATGTCATTTGGGGAAAGCAAGCTACTTTCAGATGTTCAGATCATCTTTTCACCCGATCCCCCCAAGTCCCAGCTCTGGAATATATTGAACAGTTGCCTCTATTAAAAATGACAAGGAACATTGAACCTGAATTTTCCTTTGCAGAGTACAAAATATTTTGTTGTTCCCTTTTACAGGGAGAAAAAAATGAAAACCTCCAGAAAACCAAAACCCCCAATATACTAACCTTTAAAGAACTTTGCTTGTTCCGGTGTTTATTTTCTGGAGAACCCATGAGAGTCTCAGCTGAGCCCACACAGGAGCCATTTCTCTCCCTTACTTTGTTGATTTTAAGGGCTACCTGCTAGTTTACATCAGCCTGAGCACATGGTTCAGGTCTTCAACAGGACACCTTTCCTTTTAAGCCACTACGAAGGTTTATCCTTTTTTAACAGCTGAGAATCTGGTCTTTTGTTTCTTTTTAATATATCTGAGAGGGATGAGAAAAGTCTTGATTTGGATGGCTGGTTGGCTTTTTAATGAACCTTCCACAGTTTTCCCAAAAATACACCCAAGTGGGGTCAAGCCTTCTTGATAAGCCACCACTGCAATGCAAAGGTGCACGTGTTGAGCTGTTCAAGAATCAAGCCTGACTCAGGCAAGCATCTCTGTCCAAGGCAGCTGGGGGATGAATTTCTTTGCTTGCATGGATAACTAACTAGTTGGAGTTAGTTTCGACCTTTTTTTTCAGTTTCAACTGAAAAACAGCATGGATTCATAAAATGTCTCCTTTCAGCTTAAAAAACAAAACAAAACAAAACCCAGAGGCTCCGCAGGCTCCCAGGCATCAGCTCTGCTGCACCACCCTGCTGCTGTAAAAGCCCAGAAGAAAGCTGAAGCTGAGCAGCTCAGGCAGGTTGCCTCCACTGGGGCCAGTGAAGGACCAGAGCAGAATGACATTTGTGCTATATAGAACATACTGGGACCTGGTGGAGGGGGCCTTAGAGGTGGTTTGCAGCTCATGAGGGTCAGAGCATCGCTGGCAGCTATAATCTTATTTAAAGACTTTTAAACCAACTTGCCTTTCTGGCTAGAACTGTACAGATAATGGATTTCTTGGTTCACTGCTAATTGGAAAAAAAATTTGAAGTACTTTTTGGGTAGCCTGAAAAGACTTTGGGGGATACTTTTGAAATTTCTGGAATAACAAAGAGTAAATATAGGGAAGTATTTAATTTTTTAAGTCAAATTAAGGAGATAATTTCACAATTTGAAATGTTGCACTCAAGAAAATGGGAGGTTAGGAATAGTTTCATCAGTGGGATGGGATGCTAAGACTGTTTAAAGCTACATGAATAAGTGAACTTCTAATTTACTGTCAAAAACAACCATTAATTTGGGCTTGAACTCAACATTTTCTCTGACCCAAACAAAAGCATTTCACTTCTGAGCACTTCTTTTAGAGCTCTTGAAATAGCATAAATTTCTAAAGAGCAACTGGGAGCTTTTGTGAAACCTGATTTTCTTTTTTACTAATTCAGCCAAACAGCAGCAAGTCTGTGAAATATTTTTAGACAATCTGCATTTTCTATCAGAACTTGCTCTGGTTATAAGACTGAGGTGGCACAGTGGAAGGGTATGCTCACAAATTTTCCTTTTCTCTTAAATTACTGCCTCATCCTATCCCTCCTCTTCCCACTCACCCTCTGGTTAGGTCTTTCTGCTGCGTGGACTCTGAACACCCTGGGGATGGATCTCTTCCTTGGTCAACGCTTGTAGATCACCAGTGTAAATGGAGCCCCGAAGCCTGGTGTTTCTGGGCAAGGCCATATCATGTGAGTAGGTGAGGCGTCCTCAAAAGCCAAAGCGACATGGCATGTAATTGCAGGACTAGGCTGGGAAACAGCATGTAAGAGTCTCAGGCACCCAAAAAAGGATCTAGGTAGAAATCCATGCACCCTGACTCCCTAGACAGTCACTAGAGAGGATTTAATCCCTAGCTCAGGGTTTTCACGTGAATGCCTGAAGACAGACTGGATGATTTCAGGTGTAAGGGACAAATATTAGTGATGCGAGTGAAGCAAATAAAATCTGAGTGAGAGCAAATACGCTCCTGCACTCCCTCCATGCATGTAACACAAAACTGAACTCCATGGAGATGTTGTGCAAAGGACCTCCTACCCTGTACTGTGAGCTCCGCAGCAAGCCCTGTGGCAGACAGGAGAAATGCTGCAGTTCTGTGGGGTGTAGGGATTTTTCTTGTTTTATTCCTAATCCTCAGCACCGATTCTGTATGTGCACTGTCAATCTGCATGTGGTTGGAGGAGCCACACCTTCTCCAAAGCAGCACGGAGCATAATCCTTCCCATTCTGCCTTAGCGACTGCAGTAAACTAAGGTCAAATTAAGCCAGCTAGAAAAGTAGGCTTCGGGGCGAGTTTGAGTAAGCGGCAGGAGGAAAGTACAGACGTAATTACACAGGCAAGGCAGGCAATTAAAGGTGGAGCATAACACATCAGCAGCCCCGAGGCATTTACCAAGTCGAATGTTGTCACCCCAACTGCAGTCATACCCACATGCAAAAACCAAGGGCACATTCAGAAGGAAAAGTCTCAGCCAGGGAGCCTGTCCCCTAGAGCTGTGGGTTTGCTGATGCTCTTCTCTTGGCATCAGTTGTACCTATGCTTATTTCTGTTAATGTTGAATACTATTTCCACGCCTTACCGGGCTTGACTGTCCACTTGGTTATGTCCAGATCAACCGTGAAAACAGCTAATCCGGTGTAATGCCAGTATACCTCAGCGGGGACTCTAGCTCCTATACATTTACTAGTAGGGTAGGTTTTTTATTTGTCGGTAACCCCAAATAATCAACTGCTATTATGTTGAGAGGACAGCCTGGCAATTATTCAAACTCAAGCATTAATTTCTGTGAGTACAGGAGTCAAAGTACCAGCTGCCAATGTAGTGACCATAAGTTTTAGTCTTGCCTGCACTTGTTATCATCAATAGATGCTAACAGAGAAACTGCTGACTGCAAAGGGTAATGATTTCCCTTTCTGCAGCCTCATCCCTACATATTTTTGAATGGTTTGTCTTTCTGCCCTCTGCAATTCCAACAAATGAGGTGAAAAAGATCTGGGCATTACTCACTCTAGGGTCACTTGAGCCACAGCATCCATCGAACTGTATCCGTTCTCCATGAAGATCTCCGTGTATCGGCCCATTTTGATGGCTTCCAGCCACTCACCCACCGACCTGTAGGCACCACTCCCGACTGGACTGTGCTCTACCAACAGATTTGATACTCTGAAGACAAGTAAAAACAGAGAAGCAAACAGAATCAGTATTGAGATGTACCCAATGTGACTCAGTTGCTCTCATTTTTATGTGGCAAAGATGATTCTTTGGTTGCATTTTCAGTGATTGCTGCAGCCTAAAGACTCCCAGCAGGCTTGATACACACCACTTCACCTGTAACTTAACCCGCTTTTGAGTTAGTTCCTGCTGTTTCTGATCCTCACTGCAAGCAGAAAGAGGAGAGGACTAGTGTCCATCCTCATTACCTCTCGCCCATAAACAGGCCCCTCTTCTATCAGGCTGCCCCAGTCACTCTTACTTCAAAGTCTTCACTTTCACTCCTCCTGCTCTGTTTTCCTCCTCCTCCTTTAAAGCTCATAATTAACTTAAGATAGCCCAGAGTCTGGAAGCTGAAACCCAAATTACATCTCCCAGCAGCAGCCATCAACAGCAGGCTGCTGTTAACACTTCAGGAGCTGCTCCGGCAGAGTCGGGTGGGGATTTCAGATGCGGGCAGCACCCGGCGAGCCCTGCAGACAGCAGCAATGCTTCCACCACGCTCCAGCCCTGAAACCAGAGGCAGACTCCTGCTCCTGCACCCTTGCTCAAGACCTTGACATGGCAATTGCTACTGGCTCGGTTATGCCACACACGGAAGATGCAATTCAGGCAAATAATAACCCTTCACTGTGGCAGAAATACCGATACAGGACCTGGCATGAGCAACCCATGCTGCGTACAGGTCCACCACCCTACTAATGATGCACAGAGAGCAAACGGGGCTTGTCCAAAATCAGTCAGGAAAGAAACTAGATTTGCTCCCTGCTTTGTAAACCAGGACATACAGCTAACATAAGTCATAAAATCATAGAATGGTTTGGGTTGGAAGGGACCTTAAAGAACATCCAGTTCCAACACCCCTGCCACGGGCAGGGACACCTTTTCACTAGACCAGGTTGCTCAAAGCCCCTTCCAACCTGGCCTTAAACACTGCCAGGGAGGGGGCATCCACAGCTTCTCTGAGCAACCTGTTCCAGTGTCTCACCACCCTCACAGGAAAGAATTTCTTTCTAATATCTAATCTAAATCTACCCTCTCACAGTTTAAAACCATTCCCCCTCATCCTGTCACTACTTGCCCTTGTAAAAAGCCCCTCTCCAGCTTTCCTGTAGGCCCCCTTCAGGTACTGGAAGGCTGCTATAAGGTACCCCCAGAGCCTTCTCTTCTCCAGGCTGAAGAGCCCCAACTCTCTCAGCCTCTCTTCATAGGAGAGGTGCTCCAGCCCTCTGATCATCTTCATGGCCCTCCTCTGGACTCGTTCCAACAGCTCCAGGCATCTTATGTTGGGGGCCCCAGAGCTGGACGCAGCACTCCAGGTGGAGTCTCACAAGAGTGGAGTAGAGGGGCAGAATCACCTCCCTCGACCTGCTGGTCAAGCTGCTTTTGATGCAGGCCAGGATATGGTTGGCTTTCTGGGCTGCAAGTGCACATTGCCAGCTCATGTTGAGCTTTGTGTCAACCATCACCCCCAAGTCCTTCTCCTCAGGACTGCTCTCAATCTATTCTTGGCCCACCCTGTATTTGTGCATGGGATTGCCCCGACCCACATGCCGGACCTTGCACTTGGCCTTGTTGAACTTCATGTGGTTCACACAGGCCCAGCTCTCAAGCCTGTCAAGGTCTCTCTGGATGGCATCCCTTCCCTCCAGCGTGTCGACTGTACCACACAGCTTGGTGTAGTCGGCAAACTTGCTGAGGGCGCACTCAATCCCACTGTCCATGTCGCTGACAAAGATGTTAAACAGGACCAGTCCCAATACCGACCCCTGACGAACGCCACTCATCACTGGTGTCCACTTGGACATCGAGCCGTTGACCGTAACTCTTTGAGTGTGACCATCCAGCCAATTCCTTATCCACGGAGTGGTCCATCCATTAAGTCCATGTCTCTCCAATTTAGAGACAAGGATGTCATGTGGGACAGTGTCAAATGCTTTGCACAAGTCCAGGTAGATGACATCAGTTGCTCTTCCCCTACCCACCAGCGCTCTAACCCTGTCGTAGAAGGCCACCAAATCTGTCAGACATGATTTGCCCTTGGTGAAGCCATGTTGGCCGTCACCAATCACCTCCTTGATTTCCGTGTGCCTCAGTATAGTTTCCAGGAGGATCTGCTCCATGATCTTGCCTGGCACAGAGGTGAGACTGACTGGCCTGTAGTTCCCTGGGTCCTCCTTTTTTCCCTTCTTGAAAATGGGTGTTACATTTCCCCTTTTCCAGTCAGTGAGAACTTCACCAGACTGTCACGACTTCTCAAAAATGATGGATAGTGGCTTAGCATAAAGATTATTACCCACAGGTAAAAAAACATTTTCTGGGACAGCCTCTGACGGTGAGAATTGCACTTAAAAGACTTTCAACTGGAAGGAGAGCTGGGATATTATATTATTATAGCACTTCAAGAATCTTCATATATTTTATGAGCACACTAGTATTATTTGTTTATTTAACAGCAATGCTGAAGGGTCCAATAAAATGTGAATACTTGCAGTACCAAGAACATAATGGCTTCCTGTAACATTTTATACACGAGGAATGCAAAACTCCTAAGTAATCATAACGAGAAGTGGATTTTCATCACTAATGTCAGGAGGTACCTACTGATACGCACACACTGTAATGTAGAGAGTGACTTCCTCCTGTATTTGCATTAATGAGAATTTCCATAAAGAATACATTACATATATTAAAAAAACTCTTTACAGCTACTGTATGTTGAAATTATGATTCATTTGAATTACTATGATCTGGGCATGGCAATCTATCATTATAGAAACATAGACCCAAAGCCTGGCTGTTCAGGTGCTCCATCCACATTGAAAATACCCACAGCAGCTCTGAAAAGGAGAGGTTTGTAATTGCATGGACCTGTCCATGGAATAAAACACCAGCAAAGTGCTTAGCAGCTCCAGGAAATGGTTTGCTGCCTATTTTCCTCTTATACAAAACTGTTGCGCCAGAAAAAAGAGTGCACGAACCACCGCATAACAGACCTGGAAAATTACTGTTCTGAACTGAAAATAAAAGAGAAGCATCACATATTTTGTGCTATCATAAACCTTTTTCTGCAGGTTTGCTGGGACTGACATTACATCTAATTTCTAATAAGAGTAATTTCTTCTTCAGATGGTAAATGATGTATGTAAAATAGCCTGAGGAATCACATCTATCTTGTATCTAAAAATTAACAGAGATTTCATGTTTTTTCTCTTCCAATGCACGAGACGCCATGTGTGGGGACACGCCAGCACAGGGGTGTGAAGTCCAGCTGCAACAGGCGAGATGGGCCACATGCAGCTGTACAAGATTCACTTGGAAGGTGCGGAGACAGATGGGTCTAGGCTCACAACAGTACATCTGCTTTGGTCCACACCACCAGTCTAACATATCTTACATCCCTCTCATTCCTGTCCAAGGAAAACTATGTGTCTTTTTTTTCTTCCTCTTGAGAATAAGTGTTTCTGAAGGGCCCCTTCCAGTGTAATCAGGGGAACTCCACTGCCATCAGTGAAGCAGCGATGATTTATATTCATTGCTCATTCATGACCTTGCAAGGGACTGAGTGATTAGCAACACAGATGGTTCGGAAGTAATACTTGTGTGCTTACAGTGAAAAAAGAAAAGCTGTAAGCACACAAATATTGAGACTCCAGTATGGTGGAGATCCCAATAATAAAACTCACTAAAAAGTATTCATCTCTTTTCCCCAAGCGCAGTTTTATTTCTTGACCGTATTTACCTTATTTGTAGCTGTGTAGCTATTCAGATTCATGTTTAATTGCACACTGGTTGCTCTATTCACTTAACGTGGTTTTAGCAAATGGTTTGTGTACAGCTCTTTGGGAACCACAGACATCCTCTCGTGATTACCAAGACTGTCAGAACAGGCGGTGGTGGCTAGCACGCCTGGGAATAGTTGTGGGAGGATGCCCTTGGACATCCATGAGCTTTGCACATCTGAAGAGTTTCCCAAGAGAAGCTCTTCATTTGTATTACCAAGATAAAGTCAACAGGCAGACAATTTGAGCAGCATTTACTATCTACTTAATGCACTCAAGCCTTGCCCTCTCTAACCTTGGGGTAGATCTCAGGTTGCTTTATCATAGACCTATAAATACCGCTAAAACTCCTGTTTCTGAAAGACAGGCTACAGTAATTTTCTTTGTGGCAGGAGCACTGCATTTATAGAGTAACTGAATTGCTCACCTGCCTGCCAATTTCAACAGAAAAAGTTGATTTGGGAAAACTCCCCTGGACATAATGAAGCTGGAGGAACATCCACCCGTGGATGCATGCAGGTTAAATAATAAGTGGTAATTCAGCCCCAGGGGATGGGTATTCAGACAAGGATCTTGCTCTGAGAAATGGCTCTGGCCTGAGTTTGTACCTGCTCGATGCATTAACCAACGTCTTCAAGCTGCTTGGGTTACGGATGAGCTTGTCCAACATGCTGACAATTTCATCAAACTTGGGCCTGCTGTTGCGGTCTTTCTGCCAGCAGTCGAGCATTAACTGGTACAGAGCAGCAGGACAGTCCATGGGACTTGGCAGGCGATAGCCTTCTTCCACGGCTTTAATCACCTACGTGAGATAAAACATGAGGCTGATGGGTTGCTTTGCTTCCTCTCGCCTTTTCCCAAACGCAGAATGACTTAAACAGAGAACTCTGGGACCAGCAGTATGCTCACGTATAATCCCACCGCCCTCCAACTCTGCACATAAGAGGCAAACCCAAAAAAATCCACTACCTTTCACATTTTCTACAGGGTGGGTTGAATAACTTAATTTTTGGTCACTGCAAAATGAGTCTAGAAATGAAATCTAGTCACCGCTGCAACCAAGGGGTCAGATTAAACTTGTTCAAAGCTTAGCTGAGGTCTGTAGGTTATGTATACCAGGAAACTCCCAGAGCCTACCCTAAGTCCACAAAAAACAGACTAGGGAGCTTTCTGGCATCTTCTTGGAGTGCAGTGATTTTGTTTATTCAGATGTTGGCTTCTTTTTAAATGAAAAGGCATGTGCTAGACCACAAATTTGTATTACAGTAATAAAAGTCTGACTATTTCACAAGAGACTTTGAATGCTAATTGATGGATGGATTCAAGGCAGAGGCAGAACAACCATCTCATATATCATTCAATACTGTCTGGGTCTAGTCGTTTCTTAGTGTGGCCACATTTCTGCCAGGAATTTAAAATGTCAGCCCAAGAGTATGTAAATTAAAACCAGGGAAAGGTTGTTGCACTGATTTCAAATACAAACCATGTACGGTTCTATATCTAAAATAAGTGGTATACACATGTGCTGCCTGCCCTCTTAAAAGGTAGAAATGAATAAATGAGGGCAGAATTGAAGAAAGTAACTTGTTTTCCCAAGTTTGGGGCAGATTTACAGCAGGGCTCCAAGCCCAGCAGTTCCCATTTTGAACCATTACAATTTTCAGGAGAACACAGTTCGCATTTCAAGCCACAAGGGTCTGTGACCGCGCCATGAGTCCCAGCGGCCCATCTTCACACCCTCTACTCCCAGGACTCCTTGACCAAAAGGAGCTGGAAGCAGCTGTTTGCTGTGTGGAAAACCACAGCGCTTCACTGTTGGACTCCAAGGACTGCCTCAGATGCCATTCATTCTAGGCACGGTCTCATGGTTCGAAAACATCCTGTGTTTAGAAGGAAGGCTCTGTGGTTAGAATGGAAGTTGTTTTCTTGATCTTTAGTCCTTATACAAGCAGTACAGGAAGGGCTGTATCAGGCTGGCATTGCATTTCAGAAGGCTTTGAAATTCAGGACCGCATGGATCACTTTCAAATTGTCCTCCACCACATGGCTTTTTGCCAAGTGGAAGAGTCCCAGGAACGATCCGGGCTGGCTGAGCAGCAGTAGTGCGAACCTCAAACTCTCTAAGGACATACGTAGTAGAGAAGTCAGGCGAGGCTTTGTAATCTTCTTCAAGGGTAGCGAACACATCTGAAGATCTGGCCCACAAGACACGCAGTCCTTTTGCACCCATCTAAGATTTCATCTGTTGGTGAAGCAGTTGCACCACTCTCCACCCAACCTGCGCTTGCAAAGCAATCTCTTCTACGTCCTGGCTTTTGCTCACAGCATCAAAAACCAGCGCCACCACACTACGCTATCTGCACTGTCTGTTCTTCACATCATGCTTTTCAGCTGGTCCCTGATACCAAATTTGCAGCTGCCCTATAAAAAAAAATCCTCAGCACGGCACAGCCATGAGAATGTTATTTGCTGTGTCCACGTCTGTATTTATAACAATAATGGATCATCCTCCAGCTGTAGCAGAAAGAAAATAGACAAGGAAAGAAAAGAAGACAGGGAGCAGACCATCTGGCACCAGATCAGAATATCTGAACTACATCTGCAATGGGGTTATGCATGTTTGATATTCCTGGCAGTAACATCACAATCAATAGTGTTAACTCAATTTACAGGATGTCGTTCGTTCTGGCAATACAATGTAAATGGTATCAAAACACTGCGATGAGCTAGGACACTGAAATACACTCTTGCATCTGAAGGTGCTTTGGGGTTCAGGCAATAAGAGGACCAAAAGACTGAAACAACAAAGACCGAGTCACTTGTAGACACCACAATACTTAGAAAATAAGAAAATGGCACATTCGCTGTTCCATTCATTGGTGTGTACTGCTTTGTAAGACTTGAAGAGCTAAAATACCAATAAGGAGGCATTTTTGTCCCTGTTCCTCTTCTGGACAAGCACTACTCACTTATGGATTGGGGTTACTGAACTGGATGTTTGGGAGAGGACGATTTGGGATAGTCTATTCCAGTAAGCCAAAGCAACACTTTTAGCTCTGTGTTTTCATAAAACCACCAGTCTGAAGGCTAAAAAGCAACCACTGTGATAATTTAGCTTAGTAACCTGTGTAACACAGGCCACAAAATTCCTCTCAACAATTCCTGCATCAAAGCCTCATCTTGTGATCGAGTCAAAGCATATTTTCAGAAGGCCATCCAGAAACCAGCACAACTTTAAAGCATGGTTTGTAGCCTTTGCAGTTACAACGCTGCCTGCCCTAAGGCACTGCACCTCCTTTAAAGCAATCTGACTGTAACGTGATGAGAATCATTTTGCTCATCACCTACTGTGCTTGCAAATGATGTGTTTTAATTACAAGCCATGCAACAAGAAACTATTGTGCAACAGATTCCGTGAGCAGAGGCCCCTGGTCCTCCGCGTGAAAGCCAATGCTGTATCTACCACCACTGATTCTTCTGCCAACACAAGCAGGGAAGGAAAGAAGAGGAGGCCTTCAGAAGATGAAGGAGGAAGGCATAAATCGCATGAGAAACATGCCACAGCACTGAATTAAGTTTCCTAGGCTACCACCATCCAGGCACTTGCCACCTGCACAGAGGCAGAGAGGTAACCCATGCAAAGCCTGAGCAGGAACTGATGCTCATAAAACACCTCACCAGTCCTCTCCTTTCTGCTGCTAAAGAAACCAGTCCCCCACCCGCTTCTTCTCAGGCAAGTGTGAAATTCAACCTGTGCCCTACAGTGCATGGATGCATTTGGGCTTTTCGGAACAGTTCCACAAAGTGCGGATGTTCATAGCGCTACGATCCAGACAAGGGACTCCCCTGGCCATGGAGCATATTTTCACTGGCACCAGCCTCACTCTTAGCCTGGCATTTACTGAACAACATCTGTGCTATGCCGGTGCATCAGCACTAAAGATAGTTACAGTGCTCAGTGTGACCGAAAAAGCTTGGCTCTCAATTGCTGCACTCCCTGCACAGGCTAAGGAAAAAAGCACCTGTATTTGATTGAGATAAATCCCTGCATAGATGCATGCTGCTTTACCAAACTCCCTGCAAACGTGACAGCCTCAGCAATGCAGAAGCGGTGGGACATTCGTGCCAAACAACATGCTCATCTCCCTGGCAAGAAGTGTAAGTGACCGTCTCAAAGGTACCGCTTGTTTCCGTGTCTGGACTTGAAGCGAGATGAGACAGCAGCTCGGCGTGACAGGTAGTAACATCCACTGATGGCAAGGGCCCGCAGACAAAACACAGGAGAAACAGAAGGCTCAGGCAGAGCCTTTGCTGCCAGCGAAACGGCAGGAAGTCACAGGGACAGGGATGCTGCTCAAAAAAGAAAAAAGGATGAAACATCAGGTGTTGTGACCAGAGGAAAGCAATGGTGGAGGCAAGGACCTGCTTGCTTTGCCCGGCCAGCAGCAGCATCTCTGCAGGCGGCAGGGCTGCAGAGGTGAAGTGGGAGGAATCAGGAATGACTCCATTTGCCACACGCAGAGTGGTGCATTTTCCTCATCGCAGAGCTGCTTTGGGAGCCCGGTGTGCCTCATGGTGACCCCGACCTCATGCACTAGCTGACATCCTCAGAGACCTCCACATGTCATGGTTGTCAGAGATGTGAAGAGGAAGGAGGGGCCTAGAAAATCTGGCAACCCCAGCTTAAATTTTTTTAGCCTTAGACAAGGACAGATGTTTATGGTGAGCTCAGAGAAGGAGGAAGCCCTGCAGTAGGATCAAGAGATCCTTACACATGCTGAGATCAGAGCTGCTGTCAGGAGGGGAACAGTGTCCCCAGGCATCATCCTGTTTGGATACGCTTCAGAGGGTGGCCTTGAGGTCAGAGGCTCAAGGGGACACTGGGGCCCAGAGCAAGGGGACACAACTTGAAGGGTGCTGTACAAACGAACCATGAGAGCTTGCATTAGCACAGACTTACAAGGTGTTCACAACAGGAGCAAAACTATGCTCTTGAGATCAGCAATGCAAGGGCGATCGAGACGCAGCTCTCTGGACTGTCTCTAGATCAAATCACCCAGCTTTTGTGCAGGGAAACAAAGCCCTTACCATGACTCTCTTGAGTTTCTCCTTTACGTGGCAGCAGGGGTTTGAACACGCAATTGAAATGCTGCTAGTTATTAGCGTCTATCCCCTGGCAGACCTTTGTCATTAAGTAGAGGAAGGACAGGCTCCACCTCTAACAGCATTAGTGAAGCTCCAGCGGTCTGCTGGGGAAAGCAGGCTTGTCTCTGTGCAGACACATTTCCCTCTGTGCACAGCCTGTTCTGGGCTGCTGCTGCAAAAAAAGAGCATCAAACGAGAAGATCATTTTTGTCTGGCATGGGGGAGCAAAGCCATTTTTACAGTGGCTCTCCTCCTCTTGTTCTCATCCTGCCTCTCTGATTGCAGAATGAATGCCGAGCCCTCAAAGTCCCATCACGCAGTAGTTCTCGCATGTGCTTACGTCTTGATTTGTCATTTCCCAGTAAGGCCTCTCGCCATAGGACATCACCTCCCACATCACAATGCCATAGCTCCAGACGTCGCTGGCCGATGTGAATTTGCGGAAGGCGATCGCTTCAGGTGCTGTCCATCGGATGGGGATCTTCCCTCCCTAGAAGGAAAAGGAAAAAAACCCCAAAAAACAGATTGCAGAGGAGGGCAGAGAACATGCAAAAAAGGACAAAACAGCACTTCTTAGAGCACTGAGGGATGTTATTTTCTCTCTGGAAAGAGACATCGAATTTTAAAGTAAATTTGTTTGACAGCATGGGGCCCCTTTCCACATTATCTCATCCCATAAGCATTTGTAGGCTGCCTACTAATTGGCTGTCCTGAAGGTTTGTTGTTTGAATGCTGGGACACGTATAGGATCAACATCTCAATTATGTTGCACGGATTGGTAGGGGAATAGAGTTCCTCAGTTTCTGAGAGTGAGCCGGGGAGGAACAGACAGCTCTGAAGCCGAGGAAGACTTTGATCTAATGAGGGCTTCATGCAAATTTCTGTGGAAGTAATGCCCTTTTTTCCTTTTTTTTTTTTTTTTTTTAATGCAGTACCAATCCTGCAGAGAGATCTGTGTAGCGGGTGCAGAAATCTGTGTGTGCGAAGACCAGCCTGCTTGGCTCTGCTGTGGGACTGAAAATGACGCTACAGCTGTCAAATGTGCTTTGCTGTTTCCTTTTCCCCTTTCTACCATTTTAGAAATCAAACTTCAGACCAGCTCTGAGAATGAAGAGGGGAGGGAAAGGGGAGTTTGGATTAAGCTATACTTTTCTCATTGGGTTTAAAGAGTTGTCACCCTTGATTTATATCAAAATATATTTCACTGTGAAGTCCCTTCCTCTCAGTGTTGAGCTAAATATTGAAGGTCTCCCTGAATGCCCCCTAACAGTGTTTGTTATTGGAAAAAGGTAGAATTTGGAACACATTTTCAAAGCAAATTTTAAAAAGTCCCTTCTTCCAACAATTATTTATTCATAGGCTTATCAGCGCATGCCTTAAGTGAGGGGCCAGATTCTCAGCAGTGCCAATTAGCACATGGCAGCACGATGCAGCCGCAGCAGGGCTGGCCGAGAGCCCTCCAGCCTGCAGGGAGGCTCCAGTCCAGCCGTGCACCAAGTCCCGTCGCGGAGCCGTGACTGCCAAGAGCTGAAAGGCCCTTTCCAGATCTCCACAGGAACTGGGAACATGACCCAGACAGCTCCCACCACCCTTGGAAAAACATGCTAACAGGATATGTCCAGGCGCGCCAATCACTGCCATGAATACTGGAGGCTCTCTCCAAGCCTCTGCTGCTAAGGGTGGGTCCTGTCCACCCCCTCTCCGCAGCACTGGGGCCACGTGACATCGCTCTGGGATGGGTGGATTGATACCCTGAAAGGATGGATCAAGGATGGAAAGGGGCAGAGCACTGAGGCTGGAGCAGCTCTTTCTCAGGTTGGGGGAATTTACCCTCAACATGGTAATGTGCGTCATTTGCAACAGGCATTACACACTTACCAATGCTTTAGAAGGGTCAAATTTTCCAGAACACCATGGCTTACATCTCTGCACAGATGCCTAAGCAAAGGACTTGCTCTTGCTCTTTCCTCCCTTTGGTATTCACCAAAGAGCACGGAATAGACCTGGGAGCACAGCACCTTTGCAAAGTTTGCTATTTGACTCAGGTACCCAACATGAACTTAAAATTTATTAGGTAAGTTCTGCCTTATTTGGCCATCCCCACTACAAAGTTACAGGCATTTGCAAAATTAATATGATAACAATTAACTGGTAACATCTGGCCAAAACCTTGTGCACAGTTTAGAGGCTCTGGATTTGTAGGAACCTCTTTGCTGGCGAACTTGAACACCAAAATGCAGCAGGGAATGCATTTTTCTTGAGCTCAATCAGTTCGGTATCCTCATAACTCACCCTGGTTGTGTATGCTGCTTCAGGGTCATCTTCTAGCACTCTGGAGAGGCCAAAGTCTGATACCTTGCAGACTAAGTTGCTGTTGATTAGGATATTCCTGGCGGCCAGATCTCTGTGTACGTAACCCATGTCAGACAGGTACTTCATTCCTGACGCGATGCCTCGCAGCATCCCGACCAGTTGATATGACCCGTGAACTGCCCATCGTTCTTCTGCAAAAGGAAGGAGACATTTGATCAGCTGAAAGTCTCTGCACCCTCAGCATTGCGTGTGCATGAATAAAAATGCAAAGGCAAGTCTCCAGGGAACTAAACCAGGGAAATTAATAATTCATTACTCTCATGCTCTGACCATGAAGCTTTTCAAAGTTTCACTGTTTGGATTAGGATCTCTAGAGGACAAAGCTAAGGGAATGTAGTAAAAACTGGCAATCAAGGAGGAGCTATTTCCACTGGTGACTGATAAAAAGACTGTGGACTGGAGTGAACACATGTAGTTATGTGTATAAAGGCCCAGGGTGGGCTGTCTCCGAGTCAGCCAACTGAATGGCACCAAGTAGCATGGAAATCCTACCTGCAGAGGTCCATGTGTGATATTTGGGGGTAGGGGCTTCTTCTCCATGTTGCCACACCACATTTCTAACCAGTTCCCCTATCCTCCCCTTCTCTAGCTCTTACGTTTCATGGAAAAACTCTGACAAGTCTGGGGTTTGCCATGATGCAGTGTGGATGTGCTCTTGAAACATATCAAATTTTGCAGGATAAGTTAATCATTTCCATGCAGCAGACTGCGTTCTAAAATAAACATAATATCCTCCAATTTATTCTTATCTGTTTGTATCAATGCACAAACCAGGTCCTTCATGATGCTGTATAAATATAGATCAAACAGACAACTGAGCTTCCAGACAGCATCAATAGCTGGACCAGCACCCAGCAAACATTTTCATTGATATTAACCGTCTGCAATGAACCCAAACTTTAGCAAAGGTTAAACTCTGGAAAAAGGATCTAAGTATTACCTTTAAAAATGTATCCAGAGAACCGTTCTCCATGTATTCAGTAACTATCATTACTGGTTTGCCTAGAAAAAAAAGTGCATGAGTTTGTTAGCAATTTATTTAAAAAACATGAACAATAATGAAGTCTTTTCATAATGCACCTGAATGTGAATATACAGCCACGCAACAGTAAATCTACACTGAGACACTGCTGTCCCAGCAGGATGACAATAGTTTTTGCCAGAATATATGTAGAAATAGGGGAATTGAGGAGGAGGGGATGAAAAAGTAAACCCATATTATGGGTGTGGTACCAAGCCCTAGAGTGTTTAGATGATGTTTGAGAAAGAGGTTGCAAGCTGAACCCAAGCAACCTATGCACAGTCTTCTCCTCATCTCCATGAACAAGTTGAAAGCTTGCAGAGGCCAAATTGCACACAGCAACCTCTTCGGACTCTTCCCTATAGCTTCAACACCCTGAAGTAACAATGGGAGCCCAACAGGAGCAAGCAGGATGATGTGAATTATCTGTCTGAGCTTGCTAGCCACCAAAACCAAGACCAGAAAAGGCTGGGATTACATCCCTTGTAATTCAAGTAATCCCATGTGACTACCCTTGTAAACACATCTGGAAGTAAGCAAAGGAATATTTATGCTGCAGAACAAAAGTGAGTTAAGTATGGAATGAGTGCGAGTAGAAGACAAAATAAAAGTTCTTAACAAAGACCTGGTCTATTGTTGACAGGAATAATAATGTTTTCCCAAATCCATTTGATTAATTTTCATGCCCGAGTCATTTTAATGGTAATTATATATAGTTTTTGCTCAGTTGTTATATCTAATTTCTCACCAGCTTGCCACAACGACATAGCAATAATTAATGTGGTGTGCTCCAGCCCTCGTAAATTCAATGAAATCTTATAAGAACACGTAAATTATTTTTTATTTAAATCAATTTCCATTAGCTAGCATGAAGCACAGACAAAAGAGGAGCTGTCAATTATTTGTAAAGTGCACTATAAATGTCTTTCATTGGATTGACAAACAAGAGCTGCTGTGTGTCATAACGTGCATGAAGGCAAATGCTCCTAAAAATCAGCGCATATTCTACCATTTAGACTGATCTTAATCTTCCCACTTTCCCATTACCTTAACTATTTGCCTAATTTACTGCTTAATTATCTACATAATAAAGGTAATTGTGAACATGTCAATCAAAACACTCATTGTTGTGCAGATACTACCTTCGCAGTGTGAGGGACCTGCACTGCTTCAATTCTTTTGAGTTAATATCACAGCTATTGCCTGAGCTCAAAGCTTGACAGAAGTATTACTTTTGATATGAGAAATGCACCTCGGGGCCATGAAAAATATCGTTGAGTCCCAAACAAAATAATGGACTCCATCTTCAAGGATGACAACTGTCTGTGTATGCACAACATGGGCTGCATGCAGGATGGAGGAGAGATCACGGGTGATGTTGCTATAGGTTGGCAAACACATCAGTGGCTATGCAGGGAAGGAAAATCCCACATATATATCTTTTTCTTTTATTATTTTTTGTTTTCAAACACTAAACTCCCAACTGTAGCACGGGGTCTCTTATTTCTGACACGTTTCAAGGTAGCGTTGCAGCAAGACTGGCATCTCGTTACGCCACCACCCTGGGGGACCTCCTTCAGGCTCCTGCCTTTGGTTGCCATCAGAGAAAAGAAAATAAGATTTCTGGCACACTTATGTTTCACTATCTGACTGCTGCAGATTGACAGTAATCATGGAATAAATTAGCCCCATATCCAAAAACATGGAAATACAGACACAAATAGAGTAACTTTCAACAAAGTAAATTAAAAGTAAACATTGGCCCTTCTAAAGCGTTGGGCTGATTCTCCGTGTCAGCAGGGCTCCCTCCCACTGGCATTACGGGGCCATACAATATGTGTAGATGTCACTCATATCAATGTGCTAATGCAACGTGCACACCATCAGCACAACCAAACAGGATGTGAATGCAAACAGGACTGTCATTACCTTTGTAAAGCAGAAATAGCTAAGGGCTTGTCTGCATAGGGACAATGAAGACGATTAATCCAAATTAACTAAGGTGTGCATTTGAACTAGATTAGTCAAATGGTATTAAGCTGCTGTGCAGATATTCTCATTCAGAATTAAAAATGGCCTAATTCAATTTAACTTAATTTACTTCCAAAGTAAATCATGATGCAGCAAAGACATTTTACCCTAAAGATCTGAATCTATGATAGGCCACACTGAAGAGAAAAAGAAGTTAAAAAATACTTCGAGATAGCAGCATAGTTTGGGATTCATAAAGGTTGTTTTGGCCCATTTAAAAGAAAAGAAAAAAGCTGGGAAGATGCTCCAGATGCCCAATGGAAAAAATTTTGAGTGCAGTAAACAAGAATTTACTGAGCTAATGAGGAGCTCAGGGTACACATACCCCCCTGCATCCAAACTCCAGTTGCTCCCAGTTCAATTTAGAAGCAAAGCTCACAGTGTTTCCATGGCCTTTGGAACCAATGGCCACTTTATATAAAAGGCAGCTTACTAGGGAGGCACACTGTCTCAAAAGTGGGATTCCCACCCATTCCCTGAGACCCGGACAGCCAGAAAGACTCAAGCCCGTGGCAGCAGCAGCAGCTTTTGTGGATGTATAATTGTCACTCACTTCCTGTCCAATATCCCACATCCCTGCAGGGATAGAAATAGGAGCTTTTATGTATTAAGGGCTACACAAGGTCATCCTGAGAGATTTTGATATTTATTCAATTTTTGGGAGAAACCTATCTTGGTTATTTTTTTTCTTTTCCTAAAAGTTTTAGGAAATGAAATTTCACGGGAAAAAAGGAAGCAAAGGCTGTTGATTGCAAAATAGCATTGATTTTGAGTAGGTTATCAGGATACGAACAGGACAAACAGCTGGTATCTCTGTACCTTCTCTACTGCAGCTCTGAAAAAGAACTAATTTTGGAGATGCTGTCTCTAATGAATGACAAATGGTACTAACAGCAGCCACATGGCCCCAGACGCAGGCATTTGAACGATAGTAGCTAAGCTCTGACATTACCAATCACGAAGACAAGAGGAGAGACAGTCATTCACAGTTGTGAGGCTGGTGCTTCTTCAGCTAGCAAAAACTTTCCAAAACACCTAAAACATATCTTAAAATAAAGGAGTAGTTGTTTTCAACAAAAAAAAACCCTTGATGTAAATAATGTAGATCCTCCAAGGCTTTAAAATGGAAAATTAACAACACCTCTGCACCTTTCCCACAGCCTCAGCACAGCACGAACAGCCAGAGAGACTTGGGCTGGACACGTTCGGATGTGCCGTCCCTTCCTCTGCCCTTATCTTTAGTGCATATAGTAATTTGGAGAAGAACTGGGCTGGGAAAGTTATGGAAGGTTATTTTGTGAACTGAGCAGTCAGACCTCAGTAACTCTCATGCTGGGATGTTTTGCCAGCCATTTCACATCTTCTCCAAGCCCTCAACCCCCTTCATAATCTATATGCCAGCACCAGGGGCAACTATTACTATGGGCATCACTAGCAGATGCCAGAGGGAGCTTGCCTTAATCATGATTTTATACAGTCCTGTTGTCTTCAGCTACACTCCTGTTCCTCTTCCCTGCTTCTGGAAAGCAAGACTTCAGCTAACTTCTTGCGTTGCTCACATCCCGTGTGAGTGATCACAAGGCTCAGCACTACCCTCCTGTGGGCTTTGCTTCAGTGGTTTCTCAAAATATGATAGCTGGAAATCATCAGGGATTGTGGTTTTGGTTTCCCCCCCCCCCAGACTCTTGGTAGCAAAATCCTCCTTGTTTCCCTGCCAGGGAAATCGCTTCCCACTTCTTGGCACATCTTTGCTCACCCTGGGGCTCATGTGGTTTCAAAAGTAAACAAAGGCAGCAATAAGAAGTGAGCCTGCTCAAAAAACTTAGCGGGTGGCTCGGTATCACTGCGTTCAAAATGCTCTTGCATTTTGCAGGCAGTAGGTGCTGCTGAACTACTTGCAAGGCAGCAGTCAGGCAGCACACTCCACCGGCATTCAGACATGCCAGGCTTACTGCCATCTCCATCACCCCACCCACTGCCTGAGGCTGACCAGGCATATCATCTCCTATTTTGGTCTCATTTAATTTTGGGCCTTTGAAGAGGAGTTTTCTCTTAGCCCATGCCTATTATGCCCAGGTGAGGTAAGGTTTGCAGAGGGAGTTAACGTTTTTTATCATTTTAGCCATCATCTATCCATTCCAGATGGAAGAATGCTGAAATCCTTTGGGCAAAAACCCCCTTTACAATATTGGGAAACTTGTTCCTGGCTGAACCTACAAAGTGTGACATTTCAGGCAAGGGAAGTTCACTGTTTTTTGAGACATTATGAAAGGTGCAGTCAAAATGAGTTACCCAAGTCTTCCTCCCCTAACCAACTCTCCCATCAGCCAGAGTTCAAGGACAGCAGTCCACAGCAACTTGTACTTACTTTTTGTGACGACGCCTTCAAGGTGGATGATGTTGGGGTGGTCGAACTGCCCCATGATGCTTGCCTCTCCCAAGAAATCTCGCCTCTGTTTCTCTGTGTAGCCCACCTTCAGGGTTTTGATAGCCACCGGAAACTCACGCTTTCCCTGCAGCTTCAGCCGCCCACTGCAGACTTCCCCAAATTCACCTTCAGAGAAAACCCAGAAAGAACGGGATCACAGCACATCGAAGGAAGGCACAGTGCGTGTTCGTCTACAGCACGCAGCCCAGCCCCCATCGATAGCTGATCAAAAGCACGCAGGGCTGTCCTGCCTTCATGGATGTGGTAAGCTGAACATCACAGTCATGACCATCTCAAATAGCTGGCATACCACAAGCCAAGTAATTCACAAGCACCAGAAAACTAGAAAGAAAAATGTAATTTTCCTATATTTAAAGAGCTATGCTCTATATTCCATTGGGCTTTTTCCTCATTTCATGTTTTTGTCTACTAGATGGAAGAGTCCTGTCACATCCTATATCATCACCCTGTGTAGATAGGTGTAAAACACAAGCCACTTGCTTCTTAACCTTCCTTTGGTAAGTTAAATAGATGGAATGCTGTCAGCCTTTCACAGCAACATATATTTTTATAGACTATAAACGCTTTCTGATTTTATGACCACCTTTTTAAAAAGTAACCCAAATGGATTTTTTTTTCTGGTGAACAGTAAATTACCTCCAAAAACACAATTTCAGAGGACAGAAAATATTCCTAAGGTTGGATGCAAGTCCAAACAAACAGCTTAACTGGAAAGAAAATAGGAGTTTCTTCTTTTAAGCAAGGAAGTTAAAAGCTTTGGACTTTGGTTTGTGCTTTTTTTCTCTCCTAGATGACTTCTTATTCTTAACTTTTGCTTTGAGACTGACCTCAATGGGGGAGGAGAAAAAGGCTAAATGGTAAAAAGAACCTGAAAATTAAGTGACTCATTTCCCTTAGCCTCCATCAAAATAACTCAGCTTGGTCCAAACTCGACTATTTTCTGTCATTTTCAGTTCAGTCCCTGCACTTCAAAACCACAGACAATGACAGGTTTGTCCCAAACTTCATCTGGAACATGCTCCCCATCACTTTCAGGGTACCTAACAGCACCAATATTTCAAGGCCCTTGCCAGATCTCTCATGTTAAGAAAGCCAACTCTCCACGCTGCTAAGGGTCATGAAATGCATTTCCATACCAGCTCCAATAACTCTTTCAATGGTTATGCATGAAGCTTCAATTTCCTTAGCAAACTCATGGACGGCTTGATTAGGGTCCTCGTAGGTGTGGGGATCAATGTAGGTCCTTACTCCAGGCAGCTTAACTGCAAACACAAATTAAGAGCATTAGCAGCACATGGCATGACAGAAGATACACTCGTGTCCCTTGCACTCTGCTTTGCTGGAAAACATTGCAGCAGGGAAACCTATTTCTATGGGAAAAATGAATAGCATTCTTGGAAAATTACATTTACTTTATATGTGATACACGTGCCACTTTATCACATTTAGAAAACCACATGATAGTGCTCAGCTGGAACAATGCACAGCTAAAAATCCCTCTCGGTGCTGCGTAATGGGTTGGTCTGGGGTCTAGTGCAAAAGGGTCCCATTCTGGATCTGGAAAGGGTACACCAGAAGGAAAAGTACAAAAAGGAAAATGTTAAGGGAACAACTTGCAAAGCAAGTTGGATAGATGGGCGTTGATGGAGAGCTGCAATAAATTATGCCCTACCAGTCATGTATTAGCTAACCAATGGGCCACATTATTTCAGATGGAGTTACTGAGATTTAAACGAACTGAGTATTTGCAGTACAAAGCCTGTGGGTTGTACCAGTATAAATATAATCAACAGCAGGCTTTTTCTCCAGGACTTGAGAGGGGAAAAAGTATTTTCATTATCCATATTATAAGTTTGTTTTGACAATCATTAAGGCTACTCACATGAAGAACTACTCATCAGTCTAATAAGACAGCTACATTACACTGTGGCTCTTAATTGATTTGCTTCCCACTGCCTTCATTACATAGCACTAATGGAAATTTGACTTTCACTCAAGATGCGTTTGCCTTTTCCACCCCAAAAGGCACCTCGCTGTTACCCATCCCCAGATCCCACAGCACTTGACGAAGGAATGCTTTTCAAGCACTGGCTTTGGCTGTACGGAAGGACGGATAGTAACCACGAGATGTACTTTCTACCACCACTGCAGAGGTTCTTTGTATATAAGGGCATTAACGTGGCATTTCTGAAAGCTTCCTAGGAGCAAGAAATAGGCATTATTCCTCAACGCCTCTGCAGAGGCATCCAAGGCAAAGAGTAGCTGTGGGCTTGGTGCTCACAGCTAGCTGGGGTGGAGCAAGGGTTTCAAACAGGTATTCTGGACTGACACATCCAGACCACAAAAATGTACAGTTATGTGCTGACTAGGCAAAATTAATAGCACCTTGGGTCACACAGCAAAGACAGAGGAACAGGACAAAATGGCTTGCTGGAGACATCTGCTGCAAACGTACAGCTGTGAATAGCTGGGCACATATAAGGACTGTTCAAACGTTCAGTTCTCCATGGGGCTTAGAGCAGGGGCAGGTGAGGACTTACTGAATAACAGAACAAACAATTCTTTTGTGAATTACCAGCAAAAACTAGATTTTTTTTTTTAAAAAAAACAAACCCTCTCAGTTGTATTTCTTATTACCACAGAGAGCCAAAACCACATATATATGTGTTCTATCTTTACTCACTGTGGCCATTATGAAAATGCATCTTTTCTTCTTCTGGATCTTGTTTAGCCTTGCTATAACCACATCGCCTGGAAAAAAAAAACAAACGGAAGAGTGTTTTTGTCTTTGGTATGGCAGAACCCCACTCTTTACTTCAAATCACGCAAAGCACAAAAACCCAGAGTAGCGACGAATCCAACCTCTCTAGTGGCTGTATTGCTGCTGCCCCAGTTTTAGCTCATCAAACTACTTGCAATTTCCCTAACGGGATTCAGGGCCCAAGGCCCACTGATTTTCAATTGGACCTGTGTTTCCAAATCCCACAGATGCTTCTGAACAACTCCATTCTACCATACATCTAATTCATCTATTATTAAGAAGAAAAAAGGCAAGAACAGGAAGGATGACGTAAAGGGAATGAGATGTAACATTAGAATCGCAGAAGCAAGATCTCCTGGACTGCAGAGCTTTTGCAGGCACCATGTTGTAGGCATTGCATGCTCCCCTTCACTCACTGGCCATTTGCACAGAACTTTCAATTTTGATACTTTAGAAAACAGCCTTGTGTAAACATTGACACTTTATAAACATGCAAAATCATGGCTTAAAAAAACAAAACCTGTTGCCTCATTGCCTTCAAGGGTCTCGTCTCCTGTGTATTCCTGGCTCTGAAGGGGTTTCCTGCACATCTCCTGTCTTTACGCAGGGGAGCGTAAATTCATGTTCCATTCATGCAACCCCCTCTGCCCAGCAGAAATAACAATGGAAGAAGGCACACAGTCATTGCCTGACCTATCTTGCTCCCACATTAGCAGCAGGCAGTGCAAGGATGCTGCTGAATCCTACCATGGAGTTGCAACCACAGCCATATGGGAGTCGCATCTCCCCCAGGGCATCCTCCTATTAGTCTTTGGCTGCTCTTCTCTGACTTGTCCCTCACTTTTCTTGCTGGTTCTCTAGGGGATGTTACTGCATTAACTGGCTACTTTGGTGGCATTCCTGAGACCTGCTTCACTTAGGCAACCACGTAGGAAGCCACAGGGTAACTGCATAGGCAAGGAGAACTGCTATATACACACATACATATACATTTAAAAATACGGGATGAGGTATGTATGATGCACATATATATGCCAGTCTTCCAAGGACCTAACATGGTAACTGGATGCAGGAACTGGATCATCCTTAAAGTAAACTGCTTGGACATGAGACAGAGGGACACTGCTTGGTAGAGTGAAAAACCTGCAACAGACAGCTGCAAGCCAGCCAGCACGCAGTGGGATCACTAGCTGGCACACCTCAAAGAAAGCCTCAGGTTACCAAGAAGGCACTTAAAGCTGAGAAATTTGGAGTCTTCTCTTCCATTGCCCATGATTTTTGAGATAGGGGGATGCAAGCACTCCAGCATCACTCACAGCAAGGAGGAGCATAAGATTAGCAGAAACAAAACTGCAATTTGGAGGAGGCAGTAATAGGCATCTGCACGAAACATGCCCTCAGCATGAAGTCCTATTACAGGGAACTGCTGTCTGCCTGGATGCAAGGGGCCAAGCAGCCTTTCAGCTATAGGGTTTTGGCACTGGATTTGTGAAATGATCACGATTACAAACAAAAGCCCCAACATGATGGGACACACACACCGCCACAGAGCTGGACACTGGAGGGAAAAGCAACATGAGTTCCCGGGGTTACTCCGGGGAAGAGGAGCAGGCACGCAAGCTTACCTTGGGGAGAAAGGGAGACCTGTGCCAAGGGGAGAGGAGGAAAAAACAGACTGCAAAGGTTGTGCAAGGACAGGAGAATGGATGGAGACAAGGTGCAGAAGACAAGGAGGGAGGCTGACAGATAGCCTGGGGGCACAGGCAGGGAGATAAACAGGTCACACTTGATAAACAGCCAGGCTATCCATGCAGGGCACGTTTTCAGCAGCAGCGACCAAGCTGAGACCATCACGGTCCGAATGCAAAATCCATGAGAGCAGCAATGAGGTGCCCGGAGACACGGCTCAGTTATCCACATGTTGGTGCTTGTTGCCTTGCTCTAGCAGTGCCATTTCCCGAGATGGGGTCCTGCCTAGTTAACTCAAAAACTAAGCACTAGATGTACACAGAGACCCTGGAAGTAAGGGTCATTCCAAAGTGCACTTTGGTGATCGCAATCCCTGGGTGAAAATGGATTCTTCTTCTTCATCATACTGCCTCCCTCTTTAAGTATATAAACTAGAGATATGAGTATCAGTATAAATTCCCACTTCTGGCAACCCCAATTCTTTCTGCTGCAAGTTGCCAAAAGTTACATCAGTTTTCCGCAGAAGTAATTTTCTGCATTGAGGTGTATAACTCAATTTTCCTCTTAAAAATACACAAATGTTTCAATTCATCCTTCTACCAAATGCACATATACAAGATTTCTTCTGTTCACCTTTTAGAGCAAACACCCGCATCTCTTCCTCAGGTTTGGAGTATTTCACCTATAAATAAGCTTTTCTAATGTTATCCTTTTTACTACCTGCATCTCCCGATTCTTCGACCATAAAGAGGGAGGAGAGAGAAATGCGGAACATGCCATCACTTGCGTCCAGTGATCCAAGCCCACCTTGATGCACAACAGTCCATGTTTTACTGCCCAGGGACACACTCAAAGGGCCAATGCAAACCAGTTGGCTCTGTCTGTCCCCCTCTCTCAAGCTGGGTGAGACATACAGCAGCACATATGAAATCAGGCTTTGAGACCCCCAAAGCACCGTTAAAACAAGACTCAACAAGACATGCCAAAGCGAAATGGCAGCTAGTGGACTGTGACTGTCAAACAATGGTCAGGCATCACTAACAAAGCTTGCTGCAAAACCTGCCTGTTGCAACCACTTGTACCCTTCGCATGCTCGCTCTCCTAAACCACTCAAGAGAAACAAGCCATGTACACGCTGACTGGGGCTAAACTGCACTTCTTCCCTCTTGATCTTTAGATGCTTTAAATAACACATACAAGCAGTTTTTTTCTCCTTTCTTCCCCAACTAAATCCCATAAAAATTTGCTACTTCAGGGTAACAGTCCTGATTCACTATGTGAATCTTACTGGCAGATAGAAGTACCTAAACATTGTGGCTTTGCAATATATTCTGGGGGAAGAAAAAGCTCCCACTTGCTTGTGAAATAATCCATTTCTGCATGTGCATTTGCTCTTAATATTTATTAGAAAAGCTGTGAGTCAAAAGCCTCCTGATGGAAGACTCATTCTCTAGTTTATTGTCATTGTACAAACCATAGATTTCCTATATCTTTTCTGTATCACGTACAGCAAAAGCATAAAGATCCTGACGCTCGCTTCATCTCCCACTGAGCTGGAGACACTCAGCCAAAGACCTAACGTAATTCAGCAGCACGCCTGAATCTCAACTCATTTACTCCTGCGGTGGATTTGTCCCAGTTTCTGTATCTAGAAAGCAGATGCCTTCCTTGCATAGCTCTGTGTTTTTCAATAAAAGTATCAGAGGAAAAAAAGCCCTGAGACTTTAAATATTCTTAAGGCGTCATGTCTTATTTAAAAACTACTTGCAGATTGGCAGGCAGCTTGTAAAATATTTATGAGGCAGATTATAAAAGTGAAGTTGTAAAATGATCCCTATATAGGTTTATAAAATATAAAATGGACAGGTAGAAAGATGAATAATCCAGCTGGGAAACCAAGGCCCACTGCCTTGCATGACAGAAGCCAATTCACGGAGAAAAATTCTTGAAGAAACGAGGCAGGAAGATGCTTGCTTTCCCTGGACTGATGGAGATACTTTGCATCTGACCCTGTGCTTTGGGGTGCCCTTACTGGGTGGGGTGTGTGGCCCCTCGGCCACCACAAAAAACACAGAACGCCCAAGGGGAAGGAGTTTCTGTCTCCCTAGCTGGGGCCACCACTCTGGTCACAACCCAGGCAGGATGCAGTCAGGGGACTGTGGAGTTGGACCTTGGACATCCAAGCCCTAGGCAGTGATGTGGGAGAGTCTGTATATACCTTTTTTTATAGGCATAGGCCAAAGTATTTCAGCACATAGCCAAGGCATTACTGGAAATGCACATGCGGACAGCATTTAGACATCCTCGATGAGGAAAGGGACCTCACCTTGCTAGATGCAGTCAGTACCATCGAATGGCTTGTACCCTGAAGCAGCATGCAATGTCCCACCCCAGTCCTGAAGAAGTTTATAAATGTATTTAATATCTTAAATATGAGATAAATGAACTCGGCGCACTTCTCTGAAATGGAGACAAAGTGCCACTCACTTTTCAGGGGTGAGACCTTCACTCAGAAGCACATCTTTTACAGTAAATCAACTTTGAGGAATGCATCCAACCCATCTCAAGCTGTCACTTTACAGGAGGTTTTCAAGGACCGCAAGGTTGTTGTTTACAAGAGGTCAGTGCTAATTTCAGGTTATTTATTCCAAGATGTTAAAGCAATAAGGCTGCACACATGTTGCAGGACAGGACTGTGTTCCACCCAGAGGAACAAACAAACGTGGATCCGTCCGTCTGGCCAAGATCCTGTCGCCTCAGCTCATGTGTGGAGACAATAACTTGTTCAGCAAATAGTTTTATCCTGGATAAACGACACTGACTGTGTCAGAGGCAGAGGCAAAAGTCTACCTCTAGGGATGTTGGTCCACACTCAGCATTTGCCTTCGCTGCTTGGAATCCTAGAATATATTCAGTATCACAAAACCAGGGAATACTCAAGGGACCAGTGTAAAATGAACAGCTTTTACACTGGAAGTTGTTTCCCATTTTTCTATTAACTTTCCTCCTGCTTTTTTGATGTCTATAATGAGTTACTTCCATTGCACTGGAACAAATTTTCACCTGGAGTACCTTGGAGCAATCCACGCAGGCTGGGAATTTGACTCATTCAACTCCTGTATCTACTGCCAGAGTCCTATAATTTGGAGAACGGGATCAAAAGAGCAGTAAAAGGTCTTGAGATGACAAGCTAAGACCTTCGGCTCAGTTCAAAGATACACTAGACAACTGGCCTGAGAGGAACCAGGGCAGGTTCCCTTCCTAAGGGCTGCAGGTTCACAGTCTTCTCAGTTGCTTTCCCAACCACTGCTGTCCTCCTTCACAGGGTGCAACCCTGCCTTCGACCTCTGATTAACTTGGACGCCTTACAAAGGAAGTCTCACAATTCCAGTGGTGGTATTTTTAGCCTTTAGTCTTCCCCTACCTTTGCACTGAATGACTCCCTGCTTTCCTAAACCACCGCCAGAACAATTAAAAATAATTTAAAACAAGATACTGTTTCCCCCTTACAGGAAGCTCCCTCTGAAGTGATCTCCATAAATCTCTCTAAAGAGGTTGTCATGCCTTCCCATAGCACAGCTGACAGCGTCCGTGCCTTGAAGTCACTTTTCCCATTTCCCCCTCCCCGCTAGCTGTCACATTAGTCTCTCCGCAGCTTAGAAGGAAACTTGCAGAGGGTGTTTTCTAGGTCAGCCAAGTTTTCCCTACGCGACTTTCTTCTTCAT
Organism: Nyctibius grandis; assembly: GCF_013368605.1. NCBI lineage: Eukaryota > Metazoa > Chordata > Aves > Nyctibiiformes > Nyctibiidae > Nyctibius > Nyctibius grandis. The sequence continues at coordinate 64,645,490 of NC_090663.1, read as the reverse complement.
AGCCATCCAGTCCATTCACGGTCTCCTCTGAGAAGTATTTTCCATTGCTGCCACCCTCTGGTTGGGGGGCCTTGCTGAGGACTTTTGAAGCATGACTCCCAGTGAGGGACTGCTCATGCACTGGTGGCACAGGCACGACAGACAACAGAAGTACCAGGAAGTTTTCTTTTAGTGCAATCATGGCCAAACCAGTGGCTCACAGGAATGACTGCATGTACCAGAACAACATTTTGCAGCCAAACGCTTTGAGCTGAGCAGCCTTGCTTGGTAACACAGCTCTTAAGCACTCAAAAGTCACGAAAACAAATTTAAAAACTATCCAACAGGGGAAAAAAAAAAAGCCTTCTGCTTTAGGGCCTATGGGATGTGCATTTGCAACCTCCTCCCTGGTTCAGGCCTCTGTCAGAGCCAAAATACAGCACTAGAGGACCCAAAAATGGTCCACCTTGGTGACTGCTGTGCCCCACAGCCAGGAACTGCACCATGACCCAGCTACTACCATGCAAAGCCTCAGCATCCCCCAGAAAACATAGCAGAAGAGTTTCACACCTCTCACCCAGCTATGCTGCAAAACTTTCCCAGTTTAACAATGCACGTGGGACGTCTCAGTGCTCCTGTGCTCTCAAGCAGCTGTCTAATGGGGATGGTGATCTCATGAGTCTCCTAGGAGGCTTAGGAAGATCTCTGTCTGCACAGGTCAGAGCCGATTCAGAGACCTAAAACACATTCCCTTTGGGGAGCAACTCAACTCGTGTCCAGTCAAATCAACAGAAATTAAAATCACCCTTCCTTTGATTGGTTAGAAAAGAGGGGAGAGTGTAAGAGAGCAGAAAGCGGTGAGGCAGCCCAGATGGTGGCAGGACGGGGCAGCATGCAACATGGACATGCAGCTCCCGATGCCCACAGAGATATGTCCAACATTGCTGTAGCATATCATTGGCATATGCTGTCATCATGTCATTGCCATGTATGTCAATGACATACAGTTTTTTTGTTTCACTGACATGCATGTTACATGCCACTAAATACCTTTCCACACCCGCCTGCCCCCCACTTCCTTTCTGAGGGGAAATTACCTCCCCCGGCCCCTTTTGGTGACAAGAAGCAGAATTTGATGAAGAGTCCAGCACATGTGATGTTTTATTATGACACATGACATTGCTGGTGTGGTGTCTGGATCGATCACGGCATGAGATATCAGGGTTTTTTTTTCCCGTGGGACCCCTGCTCTTGCTGGAGACATGCTCTGCTTCAGGTCACGCTATTTCCAGTTGTTGAGATAGACAAGCTCGGTCCAGAGATTGGATGAGAAAGTGATTTCCAGGCCAATACAAGAAAGGGAGGGGAAGGCAGACTGTGCACAGAAAACATGGAGGGAGGACACGAAATAGGAGCCAGCACGGGTGGGAACACTGACCATGTTAGGCTCGGATAGGCAACAGCACGCAGAGAAGAAGCCCACCCACAGCTATGATCGCAGCAACTGAAAAGCAAACAAAAAGGCCCAGGATAAGGAATAATACCCACTGCCCTGGCAAGGTGCAAATACATTTGCAACATTTTTATATGCACTTCTTCCTTCTTATGCAATTATTATTTGGACCTTAACACCCTGGGCTGCAAGAATTTCATGGCATGTGCTACCGTTGGGGAAAAACACCTTGAGGAGAGCATATAGATCCTGGTCCTGCAAAGCAATTAACCATGTGCTTCCCATACTTGAGTACCACCGTTAGGATTAATGGGGCCACCCATGTGCTTAAACTTAAGCACCTTCCTTGGAGCAGGCAAAGTGACTTTTTCCACAAGCGTGTGTGCAGTAGAGTTACAATTTCCTTCAAAAAAGAAAAAGTACTGGATGAATGTGTGCCCTGCTTTTGCAGACCCTTATGCACGTACTCAACTCACCCAGCTCTTTCTGGGTCTCCTTCTATCAGTGAAACTTTGCACGTGCATTACGCATCTGCAGAAGCAGGACCTTACGAATTGTGTGAGAGCATTCAGCCTACATAAACTCAAAATATGGTGAGCTAAAAGGCACTGCGTGCGTCCACAGCTTGCTTTTGAAGGCTGCCGAGCCATCACTCTAGTCTAATCAGAGTATAGATTCATCGGGAATGAGTCCATAACCCAAGGCTGGCTGCACCTCAGTAATTGCCCTTTATCCTTGTCAGAGAACTTGCATGGACAATTTTTCTGTTGCCAAATCTATTAAGGCAATTCATCCTGAAAAAAGAACATAGTGCAGAAGAAACAACAGAAAGAACTTCGGTATAATATACAAACAGGAGCCCAATGGTGCAGACATACTCTGGTTAAAGTCAGCTGAAGATCTCACTCATCATTTCTCCTCAAATCATCTTAACATGTCATCCTTGAAAAAAAATTGTACCCATGAGATTTTTATAAAGTATAACTTACAATGCTTAAACACATTAAAATAGCCTATTTAGACAAAATTAACATTCTGCAACTGCACCGCCTTAAATTATGATGCAAAATAACTTCAGGCATGCAATGATTTACAGAATTATATACTGGATTATGTGCTTACTTAAATTAGAACTTGTGAAGAATGTCTCTCTAAGCACCTTTTGCATCAGCAAAACAACTTGCTAACATTTGCTAAACAGTGATGCCAATATTTTTTTACTGTAATTGACAATATTTTGTATTTTCATAATGCCCCGGCTTGTGCAGTCATACTAATATGGGAGCAGCTCAGCCTTCACTGAAGTTCTCCGTTGATCCAAGTTGACATCAAAGGTCCAAAACCCAAAAGCACACAAAGCGAACCTAAGCATTATATATTTTAAGTCAATTTTGCAGTTTTCTGGGTTTAACCTCATAGGATTTTAGCGCAGGGAACTGGTAGGTCTCCAGAAGATCACTGTGGCTGTGATGACTTAGCTTACGTTTTAGCTAGGAGGCCCTTTCCCCCACAGGAATTTTCTAACAGTTGCTGCCACCAGACCTTCCCACACTGCTCAGCATGCAAAGTCAAGGTTTTTGAAACAACAGTTCTATTAGCCTGAGAAGCAACCGCTTCCTTAAAATGAAAAGAGCTCACTGTTTTCTGAAACAAAGGAAACTCTTTGAACACCTCATCAGCAACTGGGCTACTCTGAGACAAAATCAGTTCCCTGTGCTGAACGCAGAGCATTTCAGATCTCACTTGCTCGCTTTACAGGGAGGAAAAAAATGTTGACGTGAAAGGGAAATGTGCCTCAATGCAGCCTTACTCCTGCACACCTGTCACATAATGCTGTTTGCTTAGGGTCAAAATACTCTGAGGTGTAACATTAGGGGAAATCTAAAGCTCTTAGAAACAAAATAAACTGGATCAGCAGAAAACAAAATTCACTTTCCAGTCCCAGGAGCACTTGGATAGGTAAGTGAATGGACTACTTGGCCTGAACAGTTACGACAAAGGAAGATTTATTACTGCTCATGTTAAAAGGACAGCTTGATTTGGCAGATAAACTTCACAATATAAAAATCCTGAGGCAAATAAAACTGGATGCTAAACTCCAGCAAACCTGCCATACCCTTATGGCCATCACATTTGGGTGCTGATGGCTCCTAGGAGGGGCAGAGTTTCCCTGTCCCCTTGCTCCACGCAGGGCTTTCTTGGTCTAGAAACTAAGGAGCTGAAAGAAAACACTTTGCAGATGAGATCAAATGCTATGGCAGGATAAGAGATCACTGCTCAATGAAATATGCCCGGACCTCTCAGGGGTTTTAAGATCTTTAGCCAGCAAGCTGATCTATATCGGGGAACAGTCAGAGTTGAACTGAGCACTGTATACATCAAAATTATCTGCAAAGTCTCCTCCAGCCTCACTGAATCAACCAGCAGACTACAAGGAGAGCTTGTGAGGGCTGCCCCTAGCTCCAGCGGGTGGTCAGGAGCCACTCCGATCTGCTGTAGGTTAACAGATGACACATAGAATCATAGAGTGTCCTGAATTAGAAGGGGCCAACAAGGATCATCAAGTCCAACTCCTGTCCCAGCCTAGGACAACCCCACAATTCACACCATGTGTCTGAGGGCATCGTCCAAATGCTTCTTGAATGCTGTCAGGCTTGGTGCCATGGGGGGAAGCGACGGCCGGGTGGGACCACGGAAGGCTGACGGAGTGAAACAGCGACCGCGTGCGGTCGTCACTCCTGCTGTCCCCCGCGGCCGCCTGCGGCGCGGTGGGGGAAATCGGGAAGAGAGTGGAAAGGGAGGGGCGGCGGGGACGACCCCCGGCATCGGCCTCCGGCAGCACAGCACAGTACCGCCATGGTACCCACCCGCAGACAGCCCTCCGTGCAGGAGGCCAAGGGCGAGGCCCGCAACTCCACCCAACCCCAGCTTCTCTCCCCACTGCTGCGCTGGGCCTGACACATCCATGTAACGGTGGTTACTGAGAAAACACCTGCAGTGTTAGACACCCTTTGCTGGGAAAGAATGAGGCACTGAGGCAGCAGCATCTCCAAAAGCCAAGCTGGCTTGAAACAAGGTATAACTTTTGCTTTAAGCCCTGGCTTCAAGGAAAGGGCTGCAGATGGGCAGAGACAATGTAGAGGAGCCTGGAGCTGCAGTGGCACCTCCTGGACCTCTGTCACCTGCTGGCACTGACCTGCTTCTTGGCTAGACCAACTCTACTGCTCTCAGTTATCTCAGGCACACAAAGCCAACACTTCTCCAGTTCTAGCAAAGGTGACCCCCACAATGCCTATGTGGTTTGCAAACCCAACTGCCCAGAGAGCAAGCTTTAATAAACCTGTAAGGACTTATCAACACCCTTGGCATCATTTCATACCCTGGGCTACATGCTTTGTTAATGAAATGTATATATATGATGGGCCTCAACAACTGTGCCTGCAATCAATGTAATTAATTTACCACAAGTCTGCAGAAGACCCAGAGAGCATTCAGAATTAAACTACATTTCTAGTGGCTAGATAGATCTCAGAGAGGCTCTGCCATATATAGCTGCGGCTTTTAAGAGTTACAAGTTGAAGACTTGGAGTCATGATAAATGAAAGCCTCGTTTGTTGCTTTTAATAAGCTGCTCTAATGGGATGTTCTTCAGAGGCTCGCAATTAGAGACTGAAATACTTGAGAGTGCCTGGGAAGATTTTTCAAATACTTCATGCAGCCTTGAGCGATCGCTTCCTGCATCTCCTGGTCAGGAGACCAGCACTACACCTAGCACCTCATGAGTCAACAATGCTTGCTTCAAACACCAGAGGAGCAGCATTACACACTGTGAGATGTTAGAAATATATTCCTACTTTGCCCAGAACTACATGAATGTTTAAGAAGTCACCTCCTCTTCCTGCTGAGGTCTCTGAATCTACCTAGTTCACATGTTAAAGCACATCTCTGTGCTGTTCAAGAATTACTGCGAATGCAGAAGCCCAAGCAGATGATATCTATGCCGTCACTATGGGGAAGAAGAACAATGCTACCAGAGAAAGGATCTGCATTTGGAAAGACCTCTGGCATTATACTTTGCTATGTCTAAGCCATAAGAAAGTACAGATAACCTTTTTCTAGGTAAGAGGCCAAGTGCCACAACATAGCATGCCCCCAGGAGAGGTCACGTTTCCTATTTCTAGCATCCAAAGCAAGGTGAAACATCCACATATTCAGAAGTGCAGAGGGACGACAGTCTGATTTTCTTCTTCATCCTCTAGCCCACATTCCCTTCTCGAAGTGGAAACGGGACTCGCACAATGCCATCACATGCATCATCTGAATGAAGGTGAGGAGTTTTCATCACTGACTGCTGCACTGCCCCACATTTCCCCTGCTCAGACAAAGCTTATGCCTGCCGCTTATCTGCTCATGATGGACCTCCTGCCCCGTTCCCTTGGCTGCTGCCACAGTAACTCAGAAATGATGCTTTCAAGGGCAATGCCTCATGGGCTTGGAGTTAATTACAGATTTGGTCAACTCACCTCCTGTCTGGGCCAAAGTCATCTGAAGGCAGATTAGCCTAGGTCCCTTAAACTCTCCTTGAAACTGCAGAAGCTCAGAATGGCTTGTGGAGCCCGGTGTGTCTGCACAGAAGTGCTAAGCCAGAAAGTGTTTAGAATAAAAAAGAAAAAAGGTGTTCGAGCAGCCAAATTTGCCAAGCTGATCTAGGCAGGATGCTAGAGGTGGGGACAACAGACAGCAGATTTCCACACTGGCTCTGGGAAGGCATCACCCTGTGCAGAAGGGTGCACTGGAGCACTTTTTTTACCAGAGAGGGATCCTGTATATCAATGCTGCTAACGCTCCTCTCTGGGAAAATGTACTGCCAAAGGGCAAAGAAGCCGTTAACATGACGGAGGTAGTAAAAACTTTGACCCGAACACAAGCAGGACCAGACCCTGCCTGCTCTTGGTGGATGGGAATTTTGACTTGGCAGAGCAATAGCTTCTCCAACAAAATCCTTCCTCTTGTCAGGTGAATCGTGGGGAATATTTGGCAGTAGGCAGCACCATAAAGTGGCTATAAATCACGGGAGACAACATCCTGTAGGAAGAAGGAAGAGCAGGCAAGAATGTAGAGATAAAAATCCTTTAAAAAGTCACAACTAACAAAAATTGTGACTCATGCTGGAAAAACTCTCCCTATGAAAAACATTATCTACAAACTGTCTCCTGTTTCCTATGGAAATATCGAAAAAGCAAACTATTTTAAGCCCTGACACATCTTGGAAAGTAGGATGGCGGGGGGAGGTTGTGGAAAAATTCATCCTTTTTGACCTTCCACATCACAGAAGGTTGCAAATGCTGGCTCAGGACCTAGTATATGCACCACAATCCTTTCACTCTCTCTACTCCCTGAAAGTCACTTTTTAACAAGATGCACATATTTGTGTCCAGAAAGTAGCCCTCTGCCACTGCAGGGGCTGATATTTGAAAGTCTAAATCAGCTAAGGTCAAGGATGGATACTCTGGTGCAGAAGCCTCTAATTGCTAATACCCAGGTGGTAATATTTGTCTTTGCTTTGTTTTTCAAAGGCTAGTTCCTTGCTAGAAAGAGACTTTCTATATATGCATGACACAGGGTGAGGGGCAGTTTTTTGTTGCTTCAAATCTATTTTTTTCTCAAGTTCCACAAACAGGTCCCTCCGGTTCTTTGGAAGATCACTTGAGATGGAAAGGTCATCCATAATGGGTAGCTGGCTATAAATGCAGATGCACAGTACACTTCTTAGTTATTTGGAGCAGCTTTTGCAAACATGCACAGAATTGACCTAATAGCATCCCCATTTTACTCTGTAAAAGCCCATGCCTTTGTTTAGTGCTACAAAGCTCAAATGTTTGGGGACTGGAGGGACCAGCAGTCTCTTAACGCTCACCCTGACCCTGCCAGTTTTGCAAACAGGACTTGGTTTGAAGGACAAAAGAGGGGGAAGTGCTTTGGAGTAGTGGGTGTCCTTCCCAGGCTGATGCAAATCTGGTTTCCTACCTCGGTTTGTAGGAAGAAAGGGGTTGATGCCATTAACGACCACTGCGGCACCATATTGCTCCTTGCAAGATGGAGCGCAAAGACCTTTGTGACTGGCATCGTCTGACACAGACTGTAAAACAGAAGTCTGTAATGATTTTAGATTAATATATACTTCAATCAGGAATAACAATGCCAAGCGGCATCTAATTCAAGCATTGCTAGGAAAGCAAAATTTATAGCCTGGCTCTATCTGTAAAATGCATTGCGCTTTCAAGAACACACAATCCTAACAAATTAAAGTTCTTTAATTCAATGCTTGTAGCTGGTTTAATAATAGATTTTCAATCCACTTCTGTTTTTTGCTGAGACAACTACAGTCTGATTTAGTGAATCTCTTTGATTTGTAATCCTGATCGTTATATTATTAATATGCCCTTGATGCAAAGAGCGGGATAACTTAAAAAAGTGATCAGCTATTTTGCTTGGCATTTATGACCTTGATCAGAGGACACATTATTTACAGGAACATTTTTCTGGAGCATCTGCAAGTAAATCAGCTCTGAAACGCAGCTTAATTGTTCAAGGCAAAGCACATTTAGTTTCAAATTCCCAGGAACCTCCAGCTTCAGACACAAAGCACGTTTCCACAGACAGACGCTGGCATGTGGAAATGCCACCGTGACTACAGTTCAGTTGACCTTTGGTTCAGGGCCAGCTGCCAACAGGAAATGGCAAGCTGTTACTCACATTCATTCAAAAGAAGTGAGAAAACTGCAGAGATACTTGAAAGCAAAAAAATGCGAAGAGGTGTGGAAACTTCTGCCTTCTGGGACCTAGCAGAAAATAAAAAGCTTGCAGAGCCCAGAAAACTCCTGAGTCCTATAGCTGGGAAACTACCTTCCGAGCTGCTGAGAGCAGGAGGACATCCCCTTCCCATGGCAGGACTGCTCTCAAGCCCCTGCTCGCTTCAGCCCAGCACTTGGGAGGATAGGCGCAAAGAAACAGCATACAGCATCCTAGGGAGGAATATCCTAATTCCGAGGTGCCCAGGGTGCCTGAGAGCAGCACGGAGCCAGCAATGAGGAGCCTGTTCGCAGGAGCTGGCCAGGCTACATCATCAGCGCTGCAGAGCAAGAGGGTTTTTTTTCCTTAGCTTTGCTGCTGGGCAGTACCTGCTCTCCTACAGTAGCAGAAAAGACAGAGCCTGGGCTTCACACAGCTTGGTCAGCATGGAAAGCAGCGGTGATTCCAGCTGGAGCAACTCCTGGAGTTCAAAATGTCTGTTTTTCTAAAAGCAAGTATGGGAAAGAATTAGGAAAGGAAATTTAACTCCCTGGAACCAGGCACTAGAACAATGTAACCACTCCAAAGATACAGGAAAGCATCTTCCAGAAACAGGTTAACAGCTTCAGAAAGGGATTATCCCATGACTTGGAACGTCTTTATCCTCCCTGCAGTAGCACAGCAGGAGAGTCACTCCACAAATTGTCTCGAAATCATATCCAAGGCAAAGCAGCATGAGTGATACACTTCAGCAGCATTTCTGCTTCTTCCAAACAGGAGCAATTTTTTTTTTTGCTTTGTTTAATTTCAAATTGGCTGTCAGCTTTCTGGACTTTTGGGGTTTATTTTTCTGTTCTCATGAGTCACTCAATGCACTAGATGGGCTTTAAAATTCACAGGAACTCAAAGCAGCTGAGAAGCTCTGTGGTTTTGAAGCCAGTTCTTTAATGATGGACCAAACCTTGGCACTGGAGGCTTTTCCATCACCTCCCGCTGAGGGACTGGGTTCTTCCCAGTTTAGAGGAAGGGTTGAAAATATAAAAATGGACCAAGAGCTTATCTCTCTGTACCTGCCCCTTCCCATACGTCCAGTGTGGCACCATGGATAAGCTCCCAGGAACCTGCAGCTGCCCCAGGATCCATGGAGAGAGGTGTGAGCACAAGGTAGGAAGATTAAGGCACCAGCATAGGCAGTGATAAAACTCTAGCCAAAGTAGACAAGGGCTTTTATAAACATGCCGAGAGATAAAGAGCCAAGAGGAAGCACATCCTGAAAGCCCATTAGGGCAAAAGACAGAAAGATATAACTAATGAGAAGTGCTGACAAATGGCTCAGACTTTGCAACTGCTTGCTCAGACCAGAGAGGGTAGCAGCAAAAAGGAGACCTGCAAGGGCACATCCTCCCCAAAGGGGTCTCGAGCACCTGCCAGCAACTGTGGGAAAAGCAAGAGCTGCTGGTTGCCATACAGCTGCAATTCGTTATGGCCACAGAGGGATATATGTCCCTCCACCTGCGATTCACACCCCCAGACTCCTCCTTGCAGAAATGCCAGGCTACATCAGTAGGTTCCCTACAAGCCATGCATGCATCCTCCTGTTTGCATCGATACAAGCACACATTCAGGCTGTGGGAGGCCAAGGTCCATATCCTCCTGTTCTGTTCAAGGAGGGATTTGTCTTAAAAACTCCAGCCTTCAAGGAGAGACTTGAACTCCTGCCTACAGTGTTCAGAGCCAAGTCTTTTTGGCTACAGCTTTCCTGTAGCCCCTGGTGTGAATGGCCTGTAGCCATTTGCTGCCCCACGCTGCTGCGTGCTTCTTTTGCAGACAGCATTTACTTTCCCATTTTGAAGTCACTCAAAGCAGATGACAGGAGCTCAAATGGCTGAGCTGGAAGAGATTGTCAGTCTCTGACCTTGAGCAGAGATGTGTCTGGCAGCACTTACCTCTTAAGAGAGGAAATAACTGTGTCCTTCTATGGATGCCTTATGCCTGGGGACAGAGCTGCTCAGCCTGGCTGGATTTCACCATGCCGCGTTCGCAAACTGATACCCTACCTCCTCTGGGAAATAAGACCCTCAGCCAATAAGTTTACTATGAGCACAGTTCCTCTGCGAGTATCTTGTAACTACTCTTAACACTTACAAATATCCTGCATTTTACAGCCACCTTGCTAGACTCGAGCTTAAGACAGACATGTATCATGAAAGCAACAATGGGCTGATGGGTACCTTAGAAGCATAAATGTTTACTTTGCACTGACAACAAATTCAGCCTAATCAAGAGATGCACCTCACATTGCTTTGCATGAAGGATGTTGCATCGTTTGACTACTGCCATTAAAAAAAGTAATAATACACGTGTAGAATATGAAAAAAGTGCCTTGTGTTCTGGCTGCTACACAGATTCAGTGCCACAGTACAAACTGGTCCTGATACAAGCCAGATTTTCCCCCAATACCACAGTCCCTTGTTCACCAACAAGTTCTATCAACTTCCATTAGAGTTGCCAAAGATGGTATAGCCCAGGCTTTCATCACTTGCCTATGTTTAAGCACATGAGAAGTCAATGGGATCGCTTGATGGTTTGAAGCAGAGTTGTCTCCCTCCATGCAGGGAGCTCTCTGTATAATTTACTAGCACGTGGGGAACACATTAGTGTCCTACACATGAGAAATGAAATCCAGACCTGACCAAAACTTGGGGCGTTTGGTCATTCGGCTGGGTTTCTTCTCTTTTCTTTTCAAGTGTTTTCCTGGAGTTGTTTTCTCTGTGAGCAAAGCCCATTGCAAACATATGGGCTTCAGGAAATTTTACCTGTAATAACATGTTCTACTTATTTTCAAAGGAATGTGAAAACACTCATGTGAGAATCAAACTCAAATAATCAGGGCCAGTCTATATAGAGATGAAAATCATTGGGAAGCGAACCACTTCTGTGAGCGAGCCTTTGCCATTCCTGCCTGTCCAAACAGATCAATCAACCCACCCTCGCACCGTTTTACAGTGCCACTGCTCAACAGCTTCAATCACATGCTGCTTTCGCCTAAATCGTGCTAATCAGCTGGTCAGATAAAAGTTATTATAGAAGTTGGAGAAGTATAAATACACAGCTTCTTCTCTTACCTTCCGCTGAGAAGGAAACCAATCACAACAGCCAGCAGAATGACTCCCACTGTTACAGACACAACAATTATAGGAATCTGGCTCTGGTCGCTGGATGCAGCTACTGCTGAGATGAGAAACAGAAAATGGAGATTAAAGTTAAAATGATAGTCAGCACTCACATAAGGCTTTCTAGTGAGGCTGCCAGCGAGGTTTCAAGTCTTATTAGTTCGTTTCTTCTTTTACGGTTTGTGTTTTCCCCCTTTGCTGTCTGTTTCTAGTTTGGAAAGGAAATGGGAGGAAAGGAACCAAACACACATGCAAAACCAAACCAAAAACCCAACAAAATTACATCTCATTGCTGAATTCAGAAACCAAAGTGTTGCAGAATGCAGCCTCTGAGTTTGCAAACTCAAATTTTTCTTCCCGAGTTAGCTGCATTAGAAATCACAGAGATAAAAGATGAAAACCCAACATGTTCCCATTTGCAGAAAGAACATTTATGAAATGTTACTGTTAAGATACATAAGCAAGATTTCAGAGATAAACAGCATTACCCGTGCCTCAAGAAGCTAAAACTAAATGAAAACTAACTCCTTGTGGCATCTGTATCACATGGCTAGAAGGTGCCCTCTGTAAAACAGGAATTAGCTAAGACACATACACTGGTTGGTCTTTTTACCAGCCAGGGGAAGCAGAACTCTCCCAGTCCATGCCTTGTAAAGATCCCTCGTACCAAAAGGCAGGAGACAAGTCCTGTGATAAAGATGCCAGCAGAAAGGTCAGGAAAGCTGTTCGAGAACTGGGTTTTGCCACAGGTTAAGTAAAAGCAGGTGAGCAAGCTCCTGCAGCCTGTAAAATGGAAATGCTAACACCACTTGTATCTTGTTTATCTGCTTTGCACTGCAGGGGAAGGAGCCCATCTCTCCCCAGCAGTTTGCATGTGGGGCTCCCCAACCAGAAACCAAAGGCTCCTCATCCTGCCCTCTCTGCTGCCAGCTTATTTAGCTGCATATATTTCACCACCCCGGGGTATAAATCTGGCTTCCTCCCCGCAAAACCAGTTCCCTCACATAGGCGCTGCTGCTGTGTGAGGAAAAACCTCATTATAGCTCCTACCCTCATGCCAGCCCCGGATGAAGTTCATCCACCCCGGGGAGCAGCAGGAATTGACTGCGCACTGAAGAAGCCTTTAACTAAATGATTAAAGTAAAAAGGGGTCCTTAGCACAGGATTAACTTTATGGAGGCTATAAAATAACTTAATATAGTCCCATATTAATTGTTAAAAGAAAAGAAAGACGAAAAGGTACAGCATTAAACATCGATCTACAATGGGTTTCAAGTAGCTCTTCATACGGGAGCTCTCCGGCGCTCAGCGGCGAGTGGCGTGGACCTGCTACAGCAACATAAATGATTTCAGAAGGATTGGCTGTGATATGTTAAATATTTAATGTTAACTGCTCCAAACCCGTGCCATCATCCAGAGATTTTATTAGCCTCACGAATTTATGGAGGCTCCTTAAGACAATGTTTTATTGCTTTCTTGACAAAATAATTAAAAAGAAAAACATTTAAAGGAGAACATTAAGGTGTGACTGGTGTTTTTTTGCACAGCTCGAGGAATGGGGAAATGAGATAAATCCTGCTGTGATCTACGGCAGCTAAAAAGCCCGAATTCATGAAACGAGCTGGGAACTTGCTGCCATTTAAAGCTGGTGGGGAACCCCTCCTTGACTTGGTGACATGTTCCCACTCCTGCCCGGCTGACCAGCTGGATTAGCTCACCAATCCAGCCGAAAACCAGCTTTTGGCAAGGTTAGTTTTATCAGGGCTAGATGAGCTTGGTGGCATTTGGAAAGGAGGATGGCAGCAAGTGGATACACCCAGCAACAGCTTCCACCCAATCAAAAAACTTCTGTTGAAAAATGCAGCCCTGGCTGCATCACGGCACTTTGCAGAACTGCATATGCAGGCAGCAGTATGTAAAAAAACCCTAAAATTTGGAAAAAGAGAAAAGTCCAAAACAAGTTATGGCTTCCCCCCCCCTGCATTTCTCAGGCTGTTGTTTCATATTTCCTCCAAGTGTACTAAAAATAACTTCACAGAAACCTTGTGAATGGGAAACAAAACCTGTTGTTTGGTCCAAATGATTTTGGAGGCTATTTTTGATTCTCATGACAGTCCCTGAAAGGTTTTCATTTGTACTTGAATCAAAATAATTTGCTTTGGCTCTAACAAGAGGTTCAGATCTGAACTCTGATGTAGCAGTGAGATTTTGATCTGTGCTTGCTTGCAGATTCCCCGGATCGTGCAGGAAAGCAGTGGGAGTTTGGTCACACGCCCAGCACTAATACTGACTTTATACAGGGCCTTGGAAAAAAAAAATAGCTTTTTAAAAGATTTTAAATGTCAAATGGAGCTGCATTTTGCAAGATACTGAGGCTTACGTTGCATTTCAGTTCTACCAAGCGTTTAAACATTTGGTTAAGTCCTGCTTCAGCCAGAGCTCAAGTCCAACAGAGGAACAGTTCCCAGCTCTCAAACTGGGGACCATGCAGTAGGTATTCCTCTGACTACACTGGGCAGCTCCTTCGTATCAGAGAAGTACCTACTCCTCTGCCTTTAAAAGGCTAAAAAGACTGGGGTGCAAGTGGGACTAAATGATCCAGGGGGTTTAAAGTCTTTAAAGATACTCCCACATGATGTCCTCAAAAAATCCTGATTAACACAGGTACTTACAGGATGGGCTTTACAGAAGTGCCATTATTTTTGGACCAGGATCATGGGTACCGGCAGTGCTGGATCAAATGTGCATATATTTCATATATTATTTATTAATAGTCTGGAACATTATTACTCAAATGACTCTAAACCAGAAATTTTCCAACTGCAAGCAAAATTTCCTTAGTATAATATAGAATAATTTTCAGCATAAGATGATTTTGTTGTTACTTATAGGGCACTATTAATGGTTAATACAATAAGAAATACATTAAATAGACCATTCTTATTGCATTAATGCTTGCATCGCGATGCAATTTGCACTGTATTAGTTCAATCACTGGTTCCACAGCTACATCTGCACATGTATAATGATTCCTTTAAAATCTATTATGGCTTCAAAGGTAGCATGAATTGAAAAGACAACTTGGCATCTTCTTCTCAAAGATGAAGCAACTCTTTGATCAGGTCATCAAGACAATTGGTCTAAGAGAGGTCTGGTTTTTTGGACTTCAGTATCAGGACACCAAGGGCTTCTCAACATGGCTGAAATTGAACAAAAAGGTAACAGCGCAGGATGTATGCAAAGAAAGCCCCCTGCTTTTCAAATTCCGTGCCAAGTTCTACCTGGAGGATGTGGCAGAAGAGTTGATCCAGGACATCACGCAGCGCCTTTTCTTCCTCCAAGTGAAGAAGGCAATTCTGAATGATGACATTCATTCAGACTGGAGTAACAGTAATCAAAGCATTGACAAATTTAAATTTCCAAGGAAAACATACAGAAAATAGGCTCTTTCCCACAGGAATGAACAGCGTATTTCCACCACAAAATTTCTCTTCCACGCAAACAGTATACAAAATTAATAAAAGACAGTTGTACAAACTGAAATAGATAGGACATATTTTCTGAGGGAGAAAACTATCTTTGACACCTCTGCAAAAATTTGGTAATCGGGACAAAAAGAATTTCCCCACAGCTGTGCCTGAACACAGGGGTAGAGCAGCTGAGCCTCTGCATGCCTCAGGAGTTCACCCTGCCACAGAATCTGCTCCAGAATCCAGAGCTGGATGATCAGATCCATTAAAAAAAAAAAAAAAAAAATTTCAAACCCCACAAATTTGTATGTAACAGGCCAAGTAAAAGTCCTGTGCCTGCAGAGCACATTTTTCCCATTTCTGATCACAAGTCAAACTCCTTTCCTTGAGGCTGTGGCATTGGCAGTCAACAGAAACCATCTTTCAACTTGACAGGAACTTACACCAAAAGACACTAACGCTGGTTCAATTCTTCCCCTTGCAGAGAGGCACCATTTCAGGGTTTTTTCCCCTAGATGTAGATATTTAAGAGAGCTCAGCATCCTCTGCAGACAGCCATTAATAGGTGTGGAGGAGCAGGTCTCATGCCCTCTGTCCCTCCTGAGAGGAGAGCCCTTGTCCTCTCTTGCATCAGCTATCATAAATTCATGATTTTTCTAAGCAGAAAACGCTACGAATTTCTGGAGCCTGAAGATCTCCTGACTTAATCTCCTGCCTTACCACCTGAGTCGAGAAAGCAAGGACAGATGTGTTAGCCTGTCTAAGTGCATAGTCATGATGTGCCTGATGTTTCCAAAGTCAAGGGATGAGGCAAGGACAAGGAAGAGCTCTCTGCAAAGGTATCAATCCCCTGACTCGTTTCTGGTAACTGTTCCAGAGACATGGGCTGACAGTAATGAAAAGGACTTACACACTGGGCTGGTTTCAAACTCAAATCTTCGGCTGAAGCCACCGTAGCCGGCAGCTGTCCGGGCTCGGATCTGGAAGACGTATGCTGAGCCTGGTTTCAAGCCATCTGCCGTAATCATCGTCTCTTTGGATTTGATGATGGTGTAGCTCGTCTCCTGGTCCTTTTCCCAACCCCCACCAAAAAACACAAAGTTCAAACACACAAATAGTGGCCCTCAGAGAAGATGAATTCTTAACAACCCCCACATCAACATTACAAAGGATGACTGAAAGAGGCATTTTTGGGGACCTCTTCCTCAAAAACCCCTCTCTGAAAACACTTTCTGCAGCACAAAATGTGAGATCTGATTTTCTCTCTTATAATCAGTGACTCTAGGAGGTATGAAACAGAGCAGAGGGACTTTCCACACATAAATGACAACACAGGGACCAAACTGGCATCTGCAGTAGGAGCAGTTTTCCATTGCTCAGGGTGTACACGGCCTGGGGCAATGGAAAGGTTCATCCTACAAAGATCAATCCCAAGGCACAGGGAAGAGGAAGAAAGTCCCTTCACCTTAGAAAGGGAGCTTAATTTATACAAAATGACTTTACAGTAATGTTATTAGTCCTAAAAGAGAATAATATATTATACATTGTACAACTTTATGCTGGCATTTCTAGAACCATGAATTAGACCTTGGGAAGGGAATAATAAACCAAAACTCCAGGAAAATACCTAATTTTGCACTGTTCTTCTGAAGCAACAAACCTGAAGAAAATTTGTTGAAATAAATCTTCATTTACATCAGTTTCTAATGTGAAAGAGTTTCAGCTCTTTGATTAAAGTTTCGCTCAAATGCTTGGTAATTACTCATAGAATTATTTACTGTAACACATAATCTAGAGAAGAGTTCATAAATTAAGGTGTACCAACTTAGAAACTGCTTTTTATTTACCATATCCTCTCAGATCCAAATTATTATGTGGTAAACAGGAATTCTTAGTAATTCCCTACCAAGATTTCTGCATAGCTCTTAGGATCAGTTCAGATTTTTCTTTTTTCTTTTTAATTTAATGGGCAACTTTCCGTAGACAGTAATATGCCTGGATAAGGCCCTGGGAATCTCCAAATGTAAAATTACAGAAATGTGTGTGTGTGTGTGTGTGTATATATATGCCTCTTTTTTTGGTTAAGAAGTTATTTCTCTTAAAGGAATGCGATCTGACAAAACTCAGTTTTCGAAAACATTTAATATAGATCATTCTCATCCCTTGGAACTGAACGCAGTGAATTTACCCTTATAAAGGGCTGAAAACCGAGAGAATATAAATGACAGTAGCAACAAACAAGAAGGATTAAGGACAACATCCCAAATCTAACTCAATGACTGGTTAAAAAGCAATAAGTGAATATTAGGTCACATCTTTGCTTGTATGTCAGCCCAATTAGGTTTTCAATACACTGGTGGCTTCTGCAAATATGAAAACACTCGAGCTTTCCTACAGAAAACACTAAGCTTCGCTATCAACCTGAAAGAAATAAATCAAGACAGCATAAACACGGACTGGCTGTAGCTACCTCCCCGTGAAGGACTTGCACTTGAAGAACTATTTACTGAAGCTATTTGAGACTAGTTCTGGATCACAAATACAATGTTTTAAGTCTCCCCTCTCCCTGATTTGTTTGAAAACAAACTAAGTAAAATGAACAAATATATGTATTTTTTTGCTTTAATTATTTGCTCATCATAAAGGTTTCTAGAGGCTAATCTTCCCAGGCCATGCCACAGTAAGGATTCAATGTGCCATGATGGTCCTTCAAACAAGTTAATAAAAGAATCAGTAATGGATTATTTCCAGCAATAGCATAGCCTGATTCTTACTTTCTGCTTTAATCTTTTTGAAAACCTCAGCCCTACTTAAGCCACTCATACATCTTGTGCCCTTGCCCAAGCTCCATCATCTGCAAAAATAATGTTGATTTTATCCTGATGCAGAAGATTTCTGAAATTCTTTCCCTTGTCTGCACGGGCCGCTTGAGCGGGTCCCTCCCATGGTTAGAGAAAGAAGAGAGGAGGAGTAAAAACCCAGTCCTGGTCCATGTCGAGTGGTTTCACCTGGGTCACAGACAGAACTAATGGAAGACTTTTCTTAAAACAGAAATTCACCCCCCCAAAAAAAGTGAATTGTGACTCAATTTCACTATTTTCCTTGTTTCTATGCAGAAAGCCTGGCTATTTCATAAGAAAAAAGAACACCTTACAATCCCAACTAAGGCAAGAAACTGCTACTCAGTCAAACTCTTGCAAACCTGATTTTTCTAAGGCTGTGTTGCTCAAAGATGCTATTTAGACAAAGTGCATCTGTTACCTTTTCCATTTAAACTGCGTTAATTTTGCAGGAAGAGAACAAGTCACCATTTGAAATGAACACTAGGAGAGGCAAGTTTTGTAGAAACAGAGAGTGTTTTCCATTAGACCGAGAGCAAGAGCTGGAAAAGCCAGGCAAACTTATAAGCCAGGATGCCCTTCTTCATATCAGAGCAGATACAGTCTCTTCACAAAACCCCTCTCCTCTCGTTACACCGTGGATGCAAAATCAAGTGAGAAATCGAAATACCAAAGGCAAGGTGTAGCCTGATGTTTCCAGGAGACAGATGCTCAATCCCCAACCCCTCCTATTTCTAACAAATGAGCAGGTTCTATCTTAATGTGATAAGGCTGGAGAGGAATCTGACACGCAGATTTAATGTATTTGTTCAAGAGAAGTGGCACACTAATGGAAAACAACACCCTCATTTCAAGTCTTCCTAATCATTTACTGCAAAATCAATCTAACATTGATTTACTCATAAAATTGCTCCATTCCCTTCCGTAACTCAAATAATTACAACTAAAAGAAGAGGACAGTAAAGAGAAGGTACTTGGGATGCTCAGCAATCAGTCCATCACACCTTTTCAAAATATTTGATTTCGTATTCCAGGATGATGCCGTTGGGTCGATCTGGCTCCTGCCAGGAAAGGGAGATGCTATTTTTAGTTATCTTCCCTTTTTTCACACTACTGACTGGAGAAGGTGCTGCAAGACAGGAGAAAAACAGAACAGACAAAAACTATCGTTAGTAAGACAGTCTGCCTCTGAAAAAGTCAAACTTGTCAGCGCATCCTCAAACACAATGTGATCCTTAGCTACTGCAGATCAGTGGGGTCTGTTTTCACCTTGGTGGTATCTGCCCATTTTAACAACTGGACTCACACAGATTTTCAGCAGCTGAGGATCTGACCAGCATCACCCACCCGAGCAAAGTAACAACATGAACTACCATCAGCAGCTTTCATATCAACCTTGTCTTTTCAAGCACTTTTCAAACACACCAACCCCACACCTTGCCTTTTCAAATGTGTCGGGGGCTAACGTTATCAGAATTACATATTGATTACATATTACTTTCTTTCAGCTGCTTTGAAGGTATGTATTTTTCAGAAGACCTTAGATTACATGGGCTCCTTAACTATTTATTTTTTGGCCTGTGCAGTAGTTAAAGCTCAGGTATCTTTCAGCCCCCTCCTTCCAGAAGCAAGGAACAGGGTAGCAAAGCCATTAAAACCTTTATAATTCAATTGCTCTTCATAAATATTGCTGGGGTGTTACAGCTCATATAGTGATGCTAATTCCTTGCAAATGGAAACTGTAAAGATTTTAATGGCAATCACAGTTCAGAAGTTCGCAGCGTGCTTGGGGAAGCCGCAGCATGAAAGCGGCTAGACCAGCTCTGCTTATTATTTTAAGATGCAGCCCTGAAAGGTTATCTGCCCTTTGCAGCACACATGTGCATCAGAAACAGGCTTGATCCTTTGTTTTCACTCCGATATCCGCAGAGACTTTGCAAGTTGTGGTTGTTACCACCCCTGCCAGCTCCCTAGCAAAAGTTGCTATGGGCAATGCAACCCTAACACCCCAGGTATTTCATGACAGAGATTAGGAAACAACACTGAGTGAAAAGAAAAGGTGATGGGAGAAATTCATAGACTCTAATTTACAGGGCCAAGAGCAGCTTCTCCAGAGGAAAAACCAGCCCATGCCTGGCCAAGGGCCTTTGACTCACCCTCCGGACAGGCCAACTCTAGGGAAGGATTACACGGGGGGCTGGGGAGACCCACAGCAAAGACTTTGGTGGCCATATGGGGAATTGAGTGCAAAGAGCAGTAGCAAATGACCACATTTTATCTTCCAAAGTGTGTTTGGAACTGTAAAAAAAACCAAAACTTCTCCTACATGCAGGACTAGCTAATTATCATAATACTAAAAAAACCTAACTCATTAAGTAAAATAAAGACAAACAAATTAATTTTGCCAGGTCTGATCTTCAGCCAAAAAGAGTAAGGGAAGAGCTCCAGACAGTTACCCCTGGGCTGAAGGCTATCAGTGAGCCTTCTCTCTAAAAGTAAGTTCCTGCATCCCAGTCTCTTTTCAGCCCCAGTTTTTCTCACTCCTGTTTACTAATCTCTCCCCCACTTGGATTTTCGAGGATCCTGAAAGGTGTTGGCCATTTCCATATTGTTTTCTGCTGGAGAGCTGGCATCAAGCTGCACAGACAACACTTGCTTTTTAGCTGTGCATCACCACTGAGCTCACAACTGCTCCACTGAGCAAGTAAAAACCACCTTGATTTGAATGATGATCATGTTATTTATGTAGGCACCACACGGTGATCACCAACAATTTTTCATCTGCAAAAGTCACCTTACCCTCCACTGATGTCCTCCACAATTTTTGGGCTATGTGAAGGCGAATAATAACCTAGACTCAAACTGCTAATCTGGTATAGGACTTTCCATTAATTAATCCAGGTGCCTAAATATGTGTTGTGTATGCATGTGCACAGCGAGTTGTGCATGTGAAATATATGGTCCATGCACATGTGTATGGTCAGATGCGTTAGCCCACAGAAGACATAGCGAGTAGCGAACTCCGTTAAAATAGGATGAACTTCCCTTTTAATGCAACGGGAGCTACATGGTTTTCAGAAGCATCAGAAAAAAAAGTCTCACTGTGTGGTGGTGGTGCCAAACGACAGGCGATTCTACAACCCTAGTTAAACAGACGATACTGATCACTTCTTATCATGAGCCACTAGGATGCTATATATAGAGGATGGAGACACCAAAGTACTTGGAAAAAGGGACTTGTGCCGCTCTGGACTGTTCTCCAATGCCCCCAAATCCCTGCCACGCCTATCCCAGGCTTGCAGAGCTGGTAGCAGAGCTCTGGCAGGATGGAGAAAGTCGAGTTGAGCATTAAACCTTTTTAAACTCCTATTAGCAAAAGCAAACTTGAGAAGTGCAGTCAGGGGAGACCTTAGCCCTCCCTGATATTGAATGTCTCTCAGGAAGGTGAAAACCATGCAATTCTCGGTGTCAAGACTGCCTGACCAAATAATGGACTTTTCATCCACTTTATTGAGGTTTCCTGAACTGTTTATAGGACCAAGACTCACAAGTGCTTTAAAAACAAAAGAATGATGCAAGTGCTCCTGAACTCTGCTGTAAAATCTTTCCCTGAGAGGTTCAGGGGAGTTTAGCTCTCCTTCACATGCATCAGCACAGTACAACACAAAATGCGCCACCAGCCATCCAAAAGTGCCCGTCAAACTCCCTACTCCCCTGAAACAGAGCATCCTCTTCAAAAAGCAGTGTGCAAAAAGCTTGGCTAGTCAACAGCTTCAAGGACTTAAATCTATCGCTGTGCAAGTCTCTAACACACTCAATCATGGCTCTGCAAAATGCTCTGCTCTACCGGGAAAAGGAGGGAAGATAAGAAAATGAGTAACCCAACTCTCAAAGTAAATTAGAAAAGGAGTAACTGTATCCTTTTTGAATCTCCTTCAAAAGAAGCGTTAAAGTGTAACAGCGAGATAAAGGCCAATTAAGTAAATTCAAATAAATGGTGGTGCTGGGATGATACGGCAACTACTCTGCATCCTCAGTGCACAGAGATTACGATGCTCTGAACTGAAGAAAGGTAAAAGTATTTTAGAGTTTTCTTTGTCAAACAAAATGTAATCCAATCCAGGCAAGTGGACAAAGTCTGCAATCATTCCATCTTAAAAGCCTGCAACTGGATACTGTGCTATATGATCTCAGGAAAATAAAAGGATTACTTGAGACTTGCTTTTCAAAGGTCACTGCTTCTGCCAGGGCAGCATCCTCTTAATAGAAAGAAGCCAAGCCATGGAGCACTTCCATTTGGAGTACAACACGTACAAAAATAAATTCACGTAAGAGTCAAGATATATAATGCCATAATCTCCCATGTTTCTTACGTACGCAGGCAGAATTCTTGTTCAAATCCCTGCCTTGACACTACAAAGGGTGGATGTACATTGTGAATTGTTTACATGTTGCTTTACAAGTAATCTGCACATGTGCATTAATATCTCAGCAAGACACTCAAAATCAAAGAGGGATATTACATCATTTATGTTTATGTTTGCCACTCATGAAAACAGCCATGCGTGTGATGAAAGCAAACAGAAGATGTAACAAGGTGTGAAATTGCTAATGTACATTTTTGCTTGCCTGAGACCAAAATTAATCAGGAAGCAAATAAAAGCACAGAAAACTGATTCTACCTTTTTTTTGTTCTGTTTCTAACATTTCTTGAGAAGAATAAGGGGACATACCAAATAAATAAATTAAAGTTTCTGCAGAAGATGCATCATTAGTCACATCTGAATAACTACAGGAGATGATTTCATGAGGAATAGACCTTTTAGGACATTATTCCTCTGCAACCTTTGATAATGACATTAGCACTGAATTAGCTGTCTAGGCACCAAACCCAGTATTTACAACATACTGTGCTGTGTCCCACTAACATCTAACATACAACGATGTTTAGTGGAATAAAATGTTAATTATATTTTAAGAGAAACTAATGTTATCAGGTGAATGACCACTGCACCAAGATAAAACAAATAATCCAGTTTCTACATCTCATGGTCTATCTAATGCTCTCTCCAGCCCAATTACTTTCACCTTGGTATTTTTCACTCTGGCAGAAACAACATCTAATGGATCCCCATCTCACCCCCAGCCCCACAGCCAGTGAAGTTTTTCCACTTCTGATTAAAGAAAAAAAAAATACCAGCTCCCTTCATCCTTGGTGCAAAAACCAAGCCACTGGTCCAGGACCTTCAATCCAGCTTTAACTTCTGCCAGGACAGATCCCCACTTGCAGCAATCCAGAGTAGCCCAGGAAGAGATGCCAATTTACATGGGCAAGGGGGCTGGCACCTCTCCTTCCTTTGGCTCTCCAGCTATCTGGGCTTCAGGTCCCTTTCCAAATACAACTAAGGCATCAAAGAGGAAGATCCTGCTGCTACCATCTCTGTCCTGGCTGCTGTTATAGACATCTATGACACAGATGTCTGTAGACTTAGACATCACCTTTTATAGTCATCTATGCTACGGACTTTCATGTGTTTTACCCATGTTTGCAATTTCTTTTACTCTGATTATATTCTGGTATGTGCAAACATTTGGAATCTAACACTTCAGACCTCGCAATACACCTTGGGCTTCCTCCCTCCATGTGATGCCATGTTTCTTTTGCAGTCTGAGTTTATGCCAGAAGATTTAAAAGTCAAATTCATGCTTGTGATTAAATCAATACCTTCACCTGTCATCATATAACCAAACAGTTATGCTATCATTAATGCACTTATAAAGCCAGGTTTAACTGAAGAAAATGAAACCTGTATCAGAAGAGTAACCACAAGACAAGTAATTCTGGTTCCACTTCAAAAGCCCGGTATACTGCAATTTTTCACTCAGTTTCTAATTAGTGACATTATTGAATATTTTCCTCAGGCCTTTGGTGACTTCAGAGTTTGGAGCAAGACCTGCATTATTCACCGAGTCACACTAAAGGCATGTGAAATTGCAGGCGGCTTCAAGTAGTAGATTCATTTTAAACAAGATACATACATTAGTTAAAACAGAAACACTGTTTTGAGAAAAAAAAAAAAGACTTCACTGTATTATCTCTTTGCATTTCTGTATAGAAATGATATAATTTTAGAAAAGCTCAACACACAATGTCTCCCCTAAGGGTACTTTTACTGCGGATATTATACCTGGGTCAGCACTTAGTTTTTTTAAGTCATAACTTGACTTTTGTGCTGCAATTTTTAATATCCCAAAGTGTATCCCAGTTTGCCTGATAATGGGTTTCAAAACTCTTTGTCCCTTGAGGACAAGTTGTTGCAAACCATAGCTGGCTAGTTAGGCAAACAGGTTGGACCCCAATTTGCAGGTGCTTGTAACTGCTTCTGAAAACTGAGTCCAGGGAATGAAAGGACCTTGGATTACATAACATTACATGCCATTTTAATTCTACCTGAGATCTTACATGGGATTTCAATGATGCACAGGCCCTAAATAGTGCAAGAGGGTAAATTTTAGCCTCAGGATTAAATCCAAACACCTTGCCAAATACAAGCCCAATCCTAAAACACAGTTCATATATGGAGATCATCATCTTCAGAATGATTTCTCAAGGTATCTCTTGAGTAGATGGGGACTTCACACTGGTCCTCTTCACAGATCAAATATCAAAACGAGAACACAATCTTAAAACTTCCTTGGCAACGAATATATAGTGTTTCTTCACATCTTCTACCTCCCAAGACAAACACCTGAGGTAAATGTCAGCTCTTGGACCTATTTACAGTCTGTTACCCACCTCCATTTTGAATGCCTTCGAAACCTGAGACGCCTTGAAACAAAAGTGGTCACACAAGACAGAGGAACCCAATTCAAGCACTCAGTGGCCCCAACAGAAGGCAAGGCCCCATTTTTGTAATGTGAGTCCTTGGCTAACCCAAGCAACCAGATTTATCTCATATGAAAAGGAGCGATCTTTCAGGCAGTTCCCACCCCAGTCCCTAAAAGACTAAACGCAGCTCTCTGAGTTTGACAGCAGGACATGACTTGAAGCCCAAGCTGGTCACAGAGCCAATGTGCTCCCACACCTTGCTGCCTCCCAGCTGGACACAGCGTTGGGTTTGTGCAAGGTAAAACCCAAATTGCTGCCTAATTCTCTTGGAGAGCCTGTTCTTTCTTTGACAAAGTTTTCCTCAGATAATTTCTCTCTGGACTTCTAATCCTTGTACCTAAGATATCAGAAAAGTACCTTTGCTAAAGGCAATGAGAGTAAGATGGATGCTGTGGTTTTGCGGACACTGCTAACCCAGTGCTTTTAATTACCAACAGCCCCACTACAGAGAAGTGCTCATGGCTGGAAGATACAAAACAGAAAAAAACCTTCAATTCATACTCACATTAGAGAGATAACAAGTAAGCTGCATGCAATTTTCATTAGCGCAGGGATAACAATTAATCTTTTTCTTCTGATCTGTGTAACAGCTCAGGAGATATGCCTGGTTGAGACTTGAACTGCAATGCACCAGTGTGATCTAAGGCTTCAAGATTTACTGTGCCCCAATACTCTGTTCTTGCTGTAATTACACCGTGCTAGCAGAACCTGGAGGAAGGACAGGTGTGTGCATGCTAAATTCACCTCATTCAAGGCTGCCTTTTCTCCGAGCATCTCCTGGAGGAGGTTGCAAGGAGAGAAACAGCAAAGAGAAAAAACAATTATCTTCTGTTTAACAGCAACTAGCTAACATCAGCTGATCCATCCATAAGGATCCATTGCTTCTTGCTACAAATCTTTTGATGAACACTCCATGATATTTAGCTACTCCTATAAAATGGTATTAAAAGAACAAATAGCAAGAGAGCAGTATTACGGCATGTACAAAATCACTACTCAAATCTTCATTACGTTAACTTGTGTTATAAAAATGTATCTATAAAATATGCTTTGTTATTAAGACTGATTACTGATTATTGATGCATAAGTTATTAAAACAATAAAATGCATAGCTTTAAAGCATTTGTATAGAGTCTTCCTCGTAATCAAAATATGGTGCTAATTGTAAGAAAGCAGGGCTCAACACATACTCCTTGAAGCACAGTGGACACAACCAATGCAAGCTTTACCATTCACACAATATTCTGCCTTAGCAAAATACAGCTAAGACTCACTGAAGTGCATGCCTTTTTGTGGAGGCAACCCAGGCAGGCGTAGCAACCACTCACCTCCAGCACTCCTTTCTGTATGCCCTGTTGCTGACTGCACGAACGTTTCCAAAAATCACTGCATTCGCCACAAAAAAGCAAATAACTTCTAAAACATTTAGCATAACGAAGCTACGCCATGACACAGCTACCCTATGTTGCAATTGTGACAGAATTACTAGCAGAGCCTACAGACATCACAGGATGTGTGCACTAAACTATAAAGACTGTACGCACCACCCCATATACAACAGAGCCAGAATATTTAATGGAATCTATCATATACCAACACCGTCTCCAAACACTGCATAATCTTGGGCAAGACTCTTAAAAGCACATGATTTCAAAAAATAAATTAGATTCCTGCTATTTGCCTTCTGTTTACAGAGTTGTATAGACATGCTTTCAGCTCCCGGCAACAACGGATGTGAGACATGTACTCTTAAAGAGTGGAAGTTCGCTGCAGATTCACATGACTTGCAAGCATGGGGCTTTAGGAAAACATGACTAGATATCACGGGAGAAAATTGCAGGTGATAGGAACCCCTCCGGGCAATCTTAAAAGTTGTAAATGAGAATAATGGCATTAGCGGTAGTTTCTCAACAGATAGCGTGAGCTAACTAGCACAGTCACCATTGGAAATGCCCACTGTTGGGATGTAGAGAAATGAGAAATGTCCTGGCACTTCAGTTGTTGAGAAATCCTCTGTATTCTGCTATTTTCATTTCTTTTGTGATTTCCAAGAAGACTTATCACAGACAACTGTAGAATATTAAGCACACTCATCTCAAGGGAGGGGAAGTATTACCTCCAGCTTGTTCACTCAACAAACACATTCAACGCTTTATCAGGAACATCAGTGTATGAGAATTTTAAGGACTGTCTATATAACAAAGGCTACAGAGGGCACCATGCTCTGTAATATCAATTAAGGTAATTTTTTGCCCTTGAAACCTGAACGCTTGCAAATACTCACCTGTATTTTCCAGGGACTCCAAAGCCAGAGTCACAGGCACCATGGTGCAAAATCCCCTTTATAAAGCTACAGACTGTTTAAAAAAAAAAAAAAAATCTAAAAAATTGGCCCGGCAAGACTGGCCATGGCCATACTTCACTGTTTGGGAAACTTCTTTCCAATTGCCAGGCCTAGCACACATTCATTTGTACCTACAGCAGCATCAGCCCCGAGTTCTGCACAGACAGTTCCTGTTGGGCTACAATTTATCCCCATCCCGGGAAGGGAGAGAGAGATATTAGGGCATCGCAGTCTGCCTGAGCTCAGGGAAAATGGCTCTCTGCTGTTCCTAGCAGGTGCTTGCATCTGAGGCGTACCTGAAACAAAGGGTTGCCGGAGTAAGAAAGAGAGGTGTGAAGGAATATATTCCTATAGGGTGCAGTTCCACAGGGAATTGCAATACCTGTTTTTGTTTTTTCTAGGGCCTCTGAAAATCAAAATATTAAATTTTTCTCAAAGCTGGGGAACAGTTTATGTTTAAGACCAGAGCCAGATTCCTTCACGCCACAGAAAAGCTGTAATTTCCCTATATTCCATTAGTGGTTTAGTTGTGAAGCCTAATAATAAATACTATTGACTCACAAGACTCTTATCATAAATTCACTCCTAGCAAGGTGATAAGGACTTCAGCTCTGATCCATCAAAGCGCTTTGGGAAAATGCTTAACTTTAAGCACGAGTACTAGCACTGCTGTCAGCACTTTGCTGGATCATAGCCACAGGGCTCAGCATTCTGCAGTAGAATCCTCATTATTGAGTGCATTTATCAGGTTAGCTTCCAGCACACTTACGAGCGTCTGTCCTATCATTAGTAACCTAATATCTTATTTGCATTTAAGCAAAAGCTTCCTTTTAAAAACCACATGCCATTAAAAACAAAACAAAACCATAGCTACTGAATAAAATGCATAAAACGTGCATGTTCCTGCTCCCTACCATAACTCACCTTAATTCCTAGACTGGCTCCTTTCTTCATACAAGACTTGCTGCATCTTTCTTCCAGCTGCTATCAAACTCTAAACCCAGCAAATTCACGGACCATTTTTAACCTGCGTGGGTAATTTCCTTCTCTGCCAAGCCTGCCACTCTGTCACGGTTTAAAGCTGGGCCAGCTATTAACCCAGTGGCAGACGCTCTCTGTTAACCCTCTCCCCCCCCACCCGAAGGGAAAAGGGAGAGAGACTTATGGGTTGGAAAGTTAAAACAGTTTTAATAAACTATAATAATGAAAAAGAGTATAATAATAATAATAGAAATAATCAAATATATACAAATATATACAAAACCAAGATCGAGAGCTTGGAAAGCCTCCTCAGGCAGAGTTGCTCCCCCCAGCACAGGTAGAGGGGAAAATGCAGTAGCTCTCCCTGCCATCACACCTGCAGGCTTTTAACTGGAAAATTGGCAAAGCTGGTACCAATCAGTGGGAGACAGGAGGGCCCGTCCCTCCTGGGCCCCACCTCCAGGAGGTGGTGGGTTAGTGATAAATAGGAAAGTGAGAATGACATGTATGGGATGGAATACCTCCTTGGTCAATTCTGGGCCACCTGCCCCATCTGCTCCTCCCTGCAGGTGCGACCCCCCTTCGGCTCTTCACTCGTAAGCAGTGAGGAATTTAGCAGTGACCTTGGTTTCTCTAAGACTAATTGGCCTGGTTTGGGCCAAACCAGGACACACTCTGTATGATACACCAATCAGTCCTGCTGATGAGTTCTAATATTAAAGCCAAATTACTAAACACTCTAGTGAAATCAGAGGTGGCCAAATAAATTCCTTATGTTTCCACTTGAAGAACAGCTACTGAAGAGGTGCAGCAGGTGAGAGGGAAGAATGGGCAAAGTCCTTAACTCCCATGGTACCTAGGTTTGGATTTCTTATGCTACTTGGTCCTTCCTACCACCACCACTCTTCTCTCACGTCTCGTTCATAAATGGGAGAAAAGCGCAAGCCCACCACCTTTGACAGGACCCTGAGCTGGCCACAGCTTTGCAGAACCACAGTCCAGACCTTTTCAATAAGAAAGTTCCCCAATGAAGACCAGAAGGCTGGAAATAAAATTCTTTAAATATATATATATATATATATATAAAACAGGTTATATTAGAACAAAAACCTAGAATAGTAAAATGTAAATAAAATAGTAAATGATGATCGGGTAGTGAGGTGGATTGTGAACTGGCTGAAGGAAAGAAGCCAGAGAGTGGTGGTCAATGGGACAGAGTCCAGTTGGAGGTCCATATCTAGTGGAGTCCCTCAAGGGTCGGCACTGGGACCAGTGCTATTCAATATATTCATTAATGACTTGGATGAGGGAATAGAGTGCACTGTCAGCAAGTTCGCTGATGACACAAAACTGGGAGGAGTGGCTGACACACGGAAGGCTGCGCAGCCATTCAGAGGGACCTAGACAGGCTGGAGAGTTGGGCGGGGAGAAATTTAATGAAACAAGGGCAAGCGTAGAGTCCTGCATCTGGGCGAGAACAACCCCATGTACCAGTACAAGTTGGGGACAGACCTGTTGGAGAGCAGCGTAGGGGAAAGGGACCTGGGGGTCCTAGTGGACAACAGGATGACCATGAGCCAGCAGTGTGCCCTTGTGGCCAAAAAGGCCAATGGCATCCTGGGGTGTATTAGAAGGGGTGTGGTCAGCAGGTCGAGAGAGGTTCTCCTCCCCCTCTACTCTGCCCTGGTGAGGCCGCATCTGGAGTATTGTGTCCAGTTCTGGGCCCCTCAGTTCAAGAAGGACAGGGAACTGCTAGAGAGAGTCCAGCGCAGAGCCACGAAGATGATTAAGGGAGTGGAACATCTCCCTTATGAGGAGAGGCTGAGGGAGCTGGGTGTCTTTAGCTTAGAGAAGAGGAGACTGAGGGGTGACCTCATTAATGTTTATAAATATGTAAAGGGCAAGTGTCATGAGGATGGAGTCAGGCTCTTCTCAGTGAAATCCCTTGACAGGACAAGGGGCAATGGGTGCAAGCTGGAACACAGGACGTTCCACATAAATATGAGGAAAAACTTCTTTACGGTGAGGGTGACCGAACACTGGAACAGGCTGCCCAGAGAGGTTGTGGAGTCTCCTTCTCTGGAGACATTCAAAACCTGCCTGGATGCGTTCCTGTGTGATATGGTCTAGGCAATCCTGCTCCGGCAGGGGGATTGGACTAGATGATCTTTCGATGTCCCTTCCAATCCCTGACATTCTGTGATTCTGTAAAACCCCAAAGTGACTAGAGCTGAAACGGAAAGGTTTATATACCTGTGGTTATATATATCTGTGATCCATAAACCCATTCCCACCCTGTCCTTGGTTTCAGACTGATAGTAGCTTTTCTGGATCAGGGCAAACGCTGCCCAGGCTATCACTTTTTTTAAGGGAAATTGCAGACAAATAGAGACAAAATTTAGCAGATCTCATCCATGCTGCCAACCCAGACATCCTGCCCAGTTTTTTGGCACTTAAGTGTGACCACGGGTACTGTTTGACCTAAAATCTCAGGTTCCGAGCATTGAAATGAAGCTAACTAGCAAATCTGATGCAGATCAAAGTGCACTACAGGTGCCTGGGAAAACATCTCTTGATACTACCAAGGCAAATTTGGGTACCTCCAGCTTCCTAAGGCATAACCTTTGCAGTGTGAAACATGGGAGAGTGCAATGCCCCTTTGGAAGGAAGGAAGAAGAGCTGCAGCTTCAACCCAGGGCTTCCCAGGAGGCAAACAAATGATTTATAGGGTCCTTGGGAAAAAGGGGAAAGTGCTCGAGGGAGCATTGCAGCTCCATACTGTGCCCCATATCGAATGCCAAGAAAAATACAGTGCATTTTGAGGGAATCCAAGAGGGAATCAAAGAACAAGCACAAGCTGAGAAAGCTACAAACAGAGACTGAAAGCAGCAGAGCTATTCAGTCCCGGGGAAAAAGAGACTGAAAGAGAACATGTCTCCAAATAAGTAAAAGGCTGCTGTCTCTGGAGCAGGACAAGCACAGAATTAAATTTAGGAACAGCTTTCTAAGGACAAAAATAATGAAGCACCGGAAAAAAATCACCCAGTGAACCTGTGGCATCTGTGGCTTTGGAGCTTTTAAAGCAGGTTAGATGAGCACATCCTGAGATCCTTTCAGACACATGGCTCTACAAAGGCAGCTGGGCATCATAAGGTGAGTGATAAAAATAAAAAGGATCTTGAAAGGCAGAGATCTGGGAGACATATATTCTGTGCCATTTACCAGCCTGCACATTTGTGCCAGGAGACGTTAAGGAAAAATCTAAATTATTGAAAGCAGCTAGTCACACAAAAGGATGGCACTAGGATAAAAGCATCAGACCAGAGGAAATAATACTTTGCTTTCTGGTTCTGCCAGAGACTCATAGCATGACCATGGGCAAGTCACTTCATCTTTCCCTGCCATTATCTGTGCAATGAAGATAATGATAATTCCTTTATCTACTTCGATGTGAGGGGCAGGAACTAACTATTCAGATGGTGCCAGCACAATCTTTTCTTTGGCCCACAGGCACTGCTGTAAGGCAAATAAAGAAAAGAAGGAATACCTGCAAGCATTACTGCTGGCAACCGGCTTCTCTATTTAAATAACAAGCAACTTGGTGACACCACGCTGAACTCAAACATGGAACAAAAACCCTACGTGAGCAACAAAAAGGAAAATTATGGGGAAATTTGTGGTAAAGGCTCATTTTCATAATTTAATAACTCCCTCTGACTTCTATTTCCAAGCAGAAGCACTAGTTGTGTGCTTAAAGACTAGTGCTGTGTAAAACTGCTTTGCTGAGGCGAAACTGCAGAGACCACGACCAAGCAACACAAAGCCCACAATGAATGTGTTTTGAATGGGATAAATGCAGCTGCATATGAAAGCATGGCTCTTGACTCTCCTGCCCTGCAGAGGCATTGCCTTCCTGCAGGAAGCAAACACAGACTCTCTTCTGACAAAATACGGCAGGCTTTTCCAGTCCAATTGGTTTCTGAAGGTGTTGAAAAGGATTTAGAGACAAACTCAAGAACACTCCAGAAACACTTCTGACATGAAAACCCAATTCACAGACTGTACAGGGACTCTCTAGTCCAATTTTTCCCCTCTACTGCTGACAGGGTATGTCCCAAGCACTTGCCTACTCAGCTGGGTCACCACAGGCTCTGGAGGTCAGGGCACTGCTACGGAAACAGGAAGACGGCCTGAGCATCTGAGAATGGGATTGCCATTCAGAAGCTAAATGGTCCCAGCAGAGATTTCAGATGTTTTAAATTGTAGCTGCACATGTGGTGCATAAACGGACACATCTTTAGCTTCTCCTCAGCATCAGAACTGTGGTCAAACAGGTTGCTGTCTGCAACACACTGCTTAACGCAATCTACACTGGTTGGTGGCTCGTCCTCCCACAATAGTATTTTTCACTGCTTTGTGGGTATGACTGATCAAAAATTAGGCGAGATGTACGCACACAGGACAGCAAAGTGGGAATTCTCTGCCTTCTTGGCTTGCATTTCCAACAGTGCCGCTCTCTGAAGCACCAGGGGAAAAAAACATGCCACAAATCCACATTTTAGATCCATCCACCTCCTTGCTGTGAAATAAAAACAGTGGCTTCACTATTCCTAGGAAGGCTAGGAAGAGGCTTATAGGAATCAAACAACTTACTGCTTTAGAGTAAGCATTTGTGAAGCTGCCCTCTCAAATATATCTTGTGGCTTTGGTGACATCATCTCATCCAGCATTCCCAAGACCTCACTATAGAAAGATGGAAGCGAGACAAGTCTCACTGCATCCCGATTCCTCTTCTGGTTCACTACCACTATAATAGGGCTGCAGATCTGGTTTTGGCAAGTTCTGTTTATACTGATCACTCACCTCCTCTCAGCTTTTTAACTGCTGGAAAAGAAAAGGTGATTTCAACATGATCAGTCACTGGAGGTTCCTCCTTCAGGAGTTTCTTGTCTCTCTTCTCCAACTTGGACCAGGGGATGTCTTGGATAGACCTAAGCAAGTGCCCTACTCCGTCCAACTCTATCAATCACCTTCATCTTTATTCAGTGTGTGGACTAGACCACCAAAAAGTTTAGTGAGGAAATAAAATTAAGTATATTCATGTGTCCATCATAAAACACTTCTCTGTTTGGTATTACCCTGCACATTTATGGCTCCCCCTTGACCAACTTTCATGCTGCAAGCGCTCACCTCATTCAGTGGCTGGCTGAAATTGTGCCTTGAAGATGGCAGAAAGTAGTTCAAACAAGGCAGGTGACAGGACAGGGTGGCTATAGAGCTTACTGCACAAATACCAG
Source organism: Nyctibius grandis (assembly GCF_013368605.1). Taxonomy (NCBI): domain Eukaryota; kingdom Metazoa; phylum Chordata; class Aves; order Nyctibiiformes; family Nyctibiidae; genus Nyctibius; species Nyctibius grandis. The sequence continues at coordinate 64,612,272 of NC_090663.1, read as the reverse complement.
CTGCTCACAGGCATTTGCCTGTATCCTTCACAGCCCTTTGATGATGTTAGCTCCCACTTGCTCTTGGAAAAAAGCAGTTTATGGCACCACTGAGGGCTACCCACCCAATATAGGTGGGAGTTCATTAAGGTTTTCCTTCAGACAACGACTTCAGTCATCCACAGGGCTGTCATCTCAAGATCAGATGTGTACCACATTTTGTCTGCATGGGGCCAGGACTCAAGCTACATAGACTGAAGAGCCAAAAACTGAACCCTACAGATTTCTCTGCTATTCTATTCCCCAGGATGTTGCCTATCAGGATGACTTTTCTCTCCTTAAATATGCCCTGCATAAATGTGAGATGGTAACAGTAAGTGGCATTAAAAATGTGAATGACGAATGCTATGCATCAGGCAGGATGATTAAATAACTACGTGTAGATTCTGGGGTATATTAGCTTCTCTGCCTTCTGACATGATAATTGATCATCCCTAATCTATGGCAGAAACAAAACAGAGATACCTCCTCTCAAACAATTCAGTTTCTATACTCCTTTGTTTATTCTCCCCCCCCTTCTATACAAGGGGAAAGCCCATTAACTAGCTCTAACTGTTTTTAATTCAGCAGTATTGAAAACGGGATCCTAGCAATGCATGTAATTGATCCTGTTTTTACACGACCACCTTCCAAGAAGTAGCAAAGGTGAAGTATTCGCATTATCAAGGTCACTGCAGCGAATGCAAGAACAACAAAGACTTGGGTTTGCATCAAGATTCAATTACAGTGAAGTATTCAAATGTTGCTAGATTGCCCCCCAAAAAATGAGAAGTACTGTAAGAGAGCTACACACAGTTAAGCAGGTTTAAAAAAAAAGAGCAATATTTTAAATGGTTTAGTTAAAACTCTCTACAAATACACTGGACTCAACCAGAACGTGTTTTATGCTCATTTAACTTGAATTTGCAAATGTATAGGCAGCAGGTAAACCAAGATAAACAATTTTAAATCAACATCCCTAGATTTTAAGGCCAGAAGAGATAATTTAGCCCTCCCACAAAACGCCACTGAGCTTTCATCTTCCTTTAAATCAATAATGATTCACCCCTGGAGGCAGATTACCAAACTTCACCATGCAGTGGCTTGCTGGAGTACCGCCCATCTTGCCATGTCCTTAATTACAAAACCACATTTATATCTAATAGTGATGTCTGCTTGGGTAAAGGAAGAGCACAATTTGAAAAAGGGGGTAAACATGGTTAAAAGAAAAAAAAAAGAACATTTTAAGAGATAACTGAACTTTGTTCTAAAAATTAGGACTGAAGTCAAAAAGTATCAAAAAAATAATAGATCAGTACAACAGTTACTTGCTGAGAACCTGAAAAACAAAATCGAAAAGGACACTTTTAAAAATATACACACATGCACACTTCCATGAGTCATCCAGAAAAAAATCTTGAAGAGCCTTAAGTAAGGATGTATGCTTCAAGTGTTCTTTTTAAAGTTGAATGTCCCTTGAAGACTGTCAGTGAATTTCCAAGCAATTTGGCAACACATTTATCAGTCTATAAAAATTATAAAAACAGCCTGATTTTAAAAAGCCTGCAGATACTGAACTATCACATCTGATCAGTGCCAACTGTCCATATGCATTTTTGTACTATATAGCACTACAATGTACAGAATTCAGCTCCATGAATTACTCTCCCATGGGTCTTTTTCTACCAGTGATAAACGCAGCTAAGAAAAGTGGAAATACATTTTTCTCAGTGTTATCATCCATTCAAAACGTTACATAGCTAAGAAAAAAAAAATCCCATCCAGTCGTACAGCTGCCAAGCAACTGCTTGCAGAGACATATATTACTTCATGAAATACACAATCACTTTATTTACTGTACTCCAACCAAAATTACTCAAGCCATTAATGCCTGTCTAACTTCTTGTGCATCACTCTGATAAGAACTTCATATTACTTACTTCTTTCTCCTACTAAACGAAAGGCATGCAGACAGCATAGGCATATCTTATCTTGTATCTCAAGAAAGATACCGCTACCACCCTTCCATGGTTTCCAGTGGCCGCTTAGTCTTGTGCCTGCTGCATAAATATGGACCATAAGTTCCCACTGGTATCACTGGGGTGCTGCTCATTTTAAAACTGCTGGAGCTAGCTGTATTCTCTTTTGTTTATTCTGAGATTATGGCCTTTGAAGCCTGGATGTGACATTTAAAAGGGGCATTAAATGCCGTATCCTCTCTCAACCATGAATCTTGTCTAACACAGCAGTATATTATAACCTCAGTGATCTAATTCTCAAGATCATCTCTTTACTGACAAGACCCAGGATGGTCACTATGATAAAGCTCTGGGAACTCAAAAAATATGTCAGTCACTGACCCAATAATAAATCTGATGCTCTCTACTTCATCTTTTCCTCAGTAAAGCATGTCAAATAATATACTATGACTATATATACTAAATGACCTGGGCAAAGGGATTTTCAGAAAATTGTGGGAAAAAAAGCAGTTTTGCAAGACACTGCACTGTTAAAAGAATGAAAATCAAAATTATTATATTTTCATGCACCAGAGAATCTTGCTTTCTCTACATCCTGGGGAAAAACTCATGTTTTGAGCAAAAATTTCTAGAGCCCAAACAGAAACACATGCAGCAGCTGTGAAGATATCCAGAGGAAAAAGTGGGAAGATCAAGTCTACCTGAGACATCAGGTCATACCTTGCATTCATCTGCATGAGAGACTACTCACCGACTTCATCAAAAGTAGCTTCCACACAACTAATACAAGAATTTGATCTGCTAAGGGAAGGGGAAACATAATATACCCCCCTCCAGGTACTGAATTAGCCAAAGCAATGAATGAAATAGAAGACCACTTGGACCTAAGGTCAGCTGCAGATTAACAGAGAAAAAATTTAGTCTTCCATTTTGGAAGAGATCCTATCTATAGTCTTGTACTGTTCAGCAGTCCTCATCAGGAAGGACTCAGATGTACATCAAGATTCAATCCCTAACCCTGTATTTCTGTGCAGAGCACTAAAAACTAGTCAAGAAGCGTGGGCAAGAAAGGGAGCACACAAATGGCTCAACCTCAACTTCAGTGAAACACAGTACCACCAGACCCTGGTGACTTTTGGTCTCTTCCCAGTCCCGATGCGGAACTGTTGAGCGACCTTAGGAAAAATCGCTTCACTCTCTCTTGCAGCCTGTAAAATGTGCGGGAGGGACGTTCATGTTCCTTGCAAAGCACCGCGAAGTTCACAGTTAACATGTTCTGCTGAAGCACAGACAGCCTCATCTTTGGCGGTAGCTTTAGGCCTGTGGCTAAAACAATCTCCCCTGAGATCCTCCTTGTCCATCCCTTCCCAAACACATTTAATTAAAAAACTCTGAGTGCTGAGGTGCTAATGGTAATCTTTTATTGAAAATCCTCTTCCCTTGGCAAGTTGTTCCTGTCTTATTCCTAGCCACGACTTCCAGTCTTGCTTATTTCCACAATAAGCTGCTTCTACCTATACTTTCTTTGATGGGTTGACAAGAGAACAGGTTTAATCCACAACAACAATTTTTTCATTTAAGGCTGCAGAGCTCTGCACCTGTGACCTGTGGCTGGGATTATTTCATAGGCAACCCTCTTCCCAGAGACTCCCAGGAGTCCAGATTTCTCTCCTCCGATGCTGGCACGCAGAAATACCCTGCACAACAGACCTCAAATGGAGATGACAACTACTCCCCTCCTGGCCCTCACCAGATCTTTTTTCATTTATGTGCGTATATAAAACAGGCAGTGGTGAATAATGCAGCCAATAACAGGGAAACCCCTAGAAATGCGTAAATATCAGGGACCCACAATGTTATTGTAGCAGGGCTATTGGAAACATCTGGTATCTCTCCAAGTGCTCTCTTACCGATTGACGGTACAACTGCTCGGATGATGGGAGCGTCTCTCCCTGACAGGCTCTTAAATCTCCTAAACTAGATTAATCTACATGCAGCATACAGCAAAGCTACAGATACTTCCTAATGGTCTGAAGTGCCAGCTCCCATGACAAATATACACATCCTATGTGCTATTATGCCTGTTTCTTCATAGCATTAAGATGGCTGCAAGATACTAATTACCAAATAAGAATTTTGCAATTATACTCCATCATACCTTACTCCCGACATAGCTACTTTTAAATAAACAAGGATTTTGGTTTTGACATCACCAAAGAAAAGGCAGTTTTCTCCTTTGATCCGTTTTAACTTTCCAAGCGTGATCATGCAATTACAGAAGAGCAAAAATTCCCATTTGCTGACATACTGCCAGGGCTTCACTGCAGCCATTTCACCACTATTAAGAAACGTTGTTAGCCCTTTTATTAATCAGCGGGAGGAATGGTGTTATCTGAAGTGCAAGCAATCTCACTAGCTAATTCATGCTATTCGCCAGCCAGAATTTCAGTGTTTGTCATGAACTGTTTGCACACTTACCTTTACTTTAATTAACAATACTACAAGATCCAAGGTATTGCCCGTGCCTAACACGGATGTCATTAGACAAAACACATCTCTTACCTGCATCGCCTGCAGAGATACTGGCAAACAGCTTACACCACAAGTAAAGAGTACAGAAAAGCTTCTTTCCGAGGCACATAAGAGGGATGTAATGGGAGAGTTGTGCCAAAGCCACTCAGACATGCAGGTGTTCTCCTTGCAGTGAAGTACCTGGTTGACTACAGTGACTACAGCGGGAAGAGAATTAAGCCAGTGCTGAGCAATTTATACATCTCCTCTTTCAGTGTTAGCTGCTGACATTAAAATAAACAGACGTCACAGTCATCTGGGTAAGAAGCCAGTTAGGTGAGATTGTAACAAGGATAACGCAAACCCAATCCAAACCATTCTATGATTCTAAGTGTGGGAACCTGCAGCATTAAACACAATGTGAGAGGATGCACTAATGATAGCAATATTTTTCCACTGTTCACATGAGCACAGAGACAAATGTTGCAATTTGTCTCTGTCTGCCTTTTCTGGAGTGCTGTTTTATGACACAGTTAATGATTTGGCAAAAAAAAAAGGATAGCCTTGTACCGCAGCAATTGCAAATGATCTTTGCCTTCCATCTTGGAAGACGAGTAACGGATGCCTGTGTTTGACCCCTTTATGAGCATTTTGCTTGCGGGGGGAGGGGAGAGGGAAGTTGGAACAAACACCTAAAAATAGAAGTGTGCAAATGATGCCATGATGTACAGCTACCTTGTTTACCATTATCCTTAGCCATAGATTTATCACCGTGCTCTTAACACATGCTGTACATATTTTCTTTCCTCTTTTTTCCCCCCTTCCCTTCTAATTGGAACTCAGTCTGTGAAATGTAATTAAAGCTTCCATAAATACTGCCTGTGAGTGCACCTTTTTTCTTCCACATTACTAACATCTTCGAGAAGACCTCATCAACCCCTGATAGAATATAGACTAATGTATCTTCTCACACATCCCGCTCAGGATGGGGAAGTCAATCTTCCCACCTTCCACATAATTAGTTACCCACATTATGTGCTTTTCCTTTGCCACTCCCTCCCCTTCCCTGACATGTATCACCCTGTCATCAGTTCCTTTCCTTTCACCTGATTTATTCTGTTTCTAATCACTGAACAAAATGCAGTGCTTTCGAGAAGAGCTGGAGCAGTCCTAGGCGCAGCTCAGCATCAGGTTTCCTTTTTCTTATATTCTCCTCGCATTTTATATTAAAAGACAGTGCTTTTAACTCTCATTTAAGAGGCATTATTTCCTGCAATCTAGAGAGTTTATTCATGCCTGAGAGTGAAAAAAAAAATACCCTCTTCCATTCACAGTGCCTGAGACATTAACAATGAAATTTAATGGTACTTCAAAGACTTCTTTGGGCCCTAAAGGTTGTGTCGGGCTGCCTGGGGACCAAACAAAGCCCAGTTAACCCAATAGGTGGCTTCATTGGGTCTGTGAAAAATAGCTGCTGCTTCTCACAGAGAGGAAAACACTCCTGGATTCAGCCAAACGGCAGCTATAAAAATGTCTGACTCAAGGCATCTCTAAAGTTTTCAAGCACCCACCTGGCAAAAGGAGAAGGTGGCTCCTGTGCATGCCAGACCACTGCTACAGATGTGGCACCAAATCTCTCCTGGTATGGAAAAGGACACAGACCTTCCAGGGTCCCATGGTTTAGGAGCCATGTGTGTGCCCCATCCCCAGAAGTACATCATTACCTCTATGACACAGAGCAGCTGGAGCAGAAGACATGGAGGCAGGAGACTTGACAGCCCCATATTTCAGATATTTGGATATTCTCCCATCAAACCACCGGCATGGCCCCTCGGGCACCTGCCTGGGGTTCAGCGATGAGGACCAGGGAGCAGAGGACTGTGGGACCCCGGACCGCAGCATCCCAGGGGAGACCAGCCTGACTCAGCCCTGTGCAGCAATGCCCCTGGCTGGGAGGCAGCCCCCTCACCAGCCCCTGGCAGATGCTGTCTCATGATCCAGGTTCAAAAGTTAAGAGAGGCAGAGAACCCTGGAGGAGCCGCTGAAATCTTTGCTAACCTCTCAAGAGAATAAACAAAGCATCAGCGTTGTTAGCACTTCATTACTGCTATGGCTTGATTTTAAGTGCTTTTTTTGGACTCTCATCAGTGAATACTCGCCAAGCCACTCTAAATACCATTACTGCCAAAGGCCAAATAAAACCCACCATATTTTCTGAAGAATTGCTCTCCTGCTGGATAGAAAGCCAAAAGGACAGGGATTTTAGTTACATTTAATTGCCTGGGCACTGGAATTTGCAATCACTTGGAATGGACACTGTCACATAATTAATGTCTCCACTTTTACCAGAGAAAGCACAGTTCACCAACGAAACATATTGCAGGCAATACCTTGCACTCAGCTGGACTTGGATCAAAGATTGTCTTTTCTGACTGATGGTGTGAAAGGGGAAAAAGGGAATGGACACTATTGCAATTAGGATTTGGGAGCAAACAGACCCCATGACACACTTTTCCCCAAACTATTCAGCATACTTTAGCTCGCTAAACACTTTGGATAAATATACTGTTGACTGACATTTCTATTTTTCATGCTGCAGTGAAACTGAAACCACAGTAATACTGAAACCAGTTCAGAAAAAAACTCACCAAACCCAAAGCCCAACAACCCAGCCATCAGCCTGTCTGCAGTGGACTCTGATTAGCCTCTCTTATCTGCTCTTAAAGTCAGTTTGGCAAACAAGCTAGGAAACATCTCCAATGGAGCTCAGGGCTCCAGTCCTATGGGAAGGGCTCAGCAGGGGCAGAGGAGCAGCAAGAAGAGTCCCAGCCCTGGTGTGTGCCCTCTAGCCAGTCACACACCACCTCCATGCCTCAGCTTCCCCATCAACAAAGCAGATGCCTGAAAAACCTCCCTGATGAAAAGCAGTGCATAAGTTGTAGGCAATAAAATAGCAATTTACTGACATTAGGCACCCCTTCCAATGATGCTGTATCCATCAGGTCTGGAAACAAGAAAGCAGAGCCAACTTGCATTTATTTACTGCATTCATTTGCATAATGACCATGTATTTCCCTTCCACATTTTGTCATAAATGAAGAACCGGACACTGTACAAGCTGAATTTAAAAAAGCAGTTATCATTCGTTCACTAATACCAGAAGATACAGGAACAGTGTGAGGCCACGACAGATGTGCAATTGTTTTTTAAGCACAAGCAATACTTATCAACTGCCTGATTACTTTATGGTGATTTGTTTTGTTTTATAGAGATGTTCTGCAGGGGTTGCAAATAGCACTCGAAGCCCTGCAAGGCTACCTGACTCTGGCAGAAGCCCCCCTCCAAGCCTCAGCCAACACGTAGCAGAGGGTTTGGTGCATCACCTCTGCGGAAAGCACAGGGCATTTTGTCCTTCACGCACACCCAGCTTTGCTAGTTGCTGTTTGCAGTTTTGGAAAAGGCGGAGATGGGTCTGTGCCCTCATGTGCATCCTTGCCCAGTCATCCTCCAGCTCCTTTCTATCTCCTTGCAGGGACCGAGTCACACCTGGTACAAAGAGATGTACAATAAATTAAATAACCGGGTCATTTCTGCAGCAATTGTCTTCTAGTTTACTGAACTGGGTGAGAGCACCTCTCTGTGGAAACTGTCCTTGCATGGCCAGGCATTTAGAGGCTCACGCCGTAAGTCTCAGGCAAGGTCAGTGAGCGATTTCATGCTTTTGGTGCCACCCCTCAGGAGAACAAGGCAGAACCATGGAGCTGTGTGGTTTAATGATCCAAGGCAGGAACCCATTGCAAGGATGGTAGAACCCTGGAGATGACAGGATAACGGTGCAGTGCAGTGCAGATCAGATCCCTGTAATAAGCCACACTAATGCGCATACAGTATGAAAGACAACTCAGGAGATAGCGCAATTAATAATCTACTTGGCTGAGCACCACTTTCTCTCCTTGGATTGAGGCAGATTGCAGAAAGTTGGGAAGAATCTATGAAGGAATTGCACACAGGGTTCTGTAAACCCTTGCAAACCGAAGGAGGGAGGGCAAGTCCAGTTTTCTGCTTTTATCTGATTCAACATTGCTTCCTTTCATCTCATTTAGGGGCACAAGTTTTGCACAGCAGGACGCAGAAGCACAGTGGGCAATTGCAATGTATATACCCAGGAAGGCAGCAAGCGGGTGCTGGTGCCCTCCACTGGCATTTTCTACCTAATTCTGCAAATTTGCTTTTGAGGCATCTTCGTCTCTCTCTGCCAAAGGCCCTGCAGAGCTAAGGGGTTGGGAGGAAAAGGCCCCTTCTACCACTTGATCTACCACCATCCCTGGCCAAAACCCAGAGGGTGGATTTTGCCAAATGCGTAACAGAGTTTGCAATTTTTTCCATCAATTTCCATAGAACAGCACTCTCTCTGAGGCTTGCTCAAGCCGAAGCGCTTACAGGATCACGTTGGTGTGCTCAGGGCCTCTCAGCAAAGAGCAATGCATTGCCCCGGCTTGCTGCACTGCAGCAGAAAAACCCTCACCCAGTGCCGCCATAGCCAGTGGGTGTCCTGCATCAATTTGTACAGGGCCTTTTGATCAGATCCCGTATTCTTAAAAATTATCAAGTCTGAAGAAGCAGGAAAATAAATAAATAATAACGCTTTCCTTCTGGTGATTTCTATTGTACTGATCTAGTCGGAAATCCCATTAGTTGCTCGCTTTGATCAGGGCTGTTCCTCCAGGACCGGGAGATGCAGAAAGCATTCCACCACACCAGCAAACGAGCACATCTGAAGTGCATTTTAATTAAAGCCTTCCAGCTCTTGAGCTTTTTGTAGTATTTGCACGTAGCTGAACTTTGGACCAGCTGCTGTAGAAGAAATAGGGTTTACTGCTGGGCTGTCACCTTGGCACTGCTCTTGGCTCTCCAGGTAGAGCTCTCCAGTCCATGGCCAACACCCTTATCCCCCCCAGAGCGAGGAGAGGAGAGGCAGTAAACTGGGATAAAGCACTAGCCAGCCCTATTACTGCTTTTACATTAACCCTTTGCAAGAAATACAAGTGCCAGAAATAGCATTTCAGATGTCTTTCGATGAACGAGCAAGGGGGTTGTTGTTGAAGTGCACTGTAATAGCAACCACAGTAGAAGAAAAAACCTTCCAAGCCTCGCTGAAACACCCCTCTTCAATAACAAGCAATCCAGAAGAGAAAAGCATTTCAGCGTGATACTGTAAAATACTAATTGGGAACCTGTAATTCATGCACGTTGCAAGCTGGAGCTCAGTTTGGATACAGCAAAATCCTTCCCGAGATGCCAGCCTGCTCCGTGGGTGCTAACACCAGGTGAATCAGCAACCGAGGGGAAAAAATCTGGCCAAATGAACAAATAAATAGATAAACTACAAACTGCATATTAAGGAAAGGTTGGGCTTAAGGCAAAAGAAAGCAGGCAGGAGGAAAATAGAGCCAGAAAACTGTCGAGTGGCCTTGCAGCACAGAGAGCCACCCTCTTTGAACGTGGGCCCAGATAGCATGCAATTTGGTACGAGGGCAGCCAGAGTGAAAGGCATCTGAACCGTGTGAGCTTTACCAAGCTGTCACAGATATCCATATAAAACAACAGGTAACCTCCGTCTTCTGCCTGGCACGTGTCCTGCATGTTCGTACACACACAAACACGTACATGTTGCCATGTGCATATTTACACCTTCATGCTCATTGAAATTCATATTATCAGAACAATAGTTGCAGGGGAAAAAAGAAATGCCCCGTGAAGTCGCTATACGCTGAGTGGTGTTTCTATAGCACAGCTCACTCAATGCACAATTACTGAAATGCAAATGTTTCAAACCACTCTGGCTCCTCCACCATTATATTTAACTTTTGAGGAAGATTACTATAAAGAGTTTACTTGCTACGATAAAGAAGCCACAGTCAGAGAGCAAGTGGGATGTTTATTAAATGCCTACAAGTACCCTGCTATTTCTCTAACAGCACTGGAAGTATTTTTACATTCTTTTTTTGGCTATTTTTGAGTTCTGGTGTCTTAAGAGCACTTTCAGAAGTATCATATATGCAGAGTGTTAAAAATATAGAATTACTTTTAATGCTAAAATCAGAGAAATAACATATCAGACAAAGGAATTATCAGCTTGCAGACTGAGACTAAAGAGCTGAATAGGATTTTATTGGCAGTAAAAATGAGAAGCTGCATTCATGGAAAAAAAAAAAATCTATAAATTGATGTCATCTGGGCAATGAAACAATTTTAAATGCTTTACTTTTGCTCTCTGCCAAGTACTGTGCTCAGCATAATACAAAGAGAACTCCTTGGCCCCAAAAACTGTGTTTTAAGGTGATTAGAATTAGATTAATATAAGATTACTTGGCAATCCTTTAAAAATATGCCAGCAAAATGGGACATAAAATTTTAAACCAGCGCTATCACTCTTGCAATGATACATCAGTGGTGCTCTGCAAAAACACAAGTTTCTTACAGCTCTGACCTTGTGAAGCTCTTACCACATCTGATTGCAGCACAGTCTGCTCTATGCTTTTTGGAAAATACCAGTATTTTCTCCTCATACACCTCTAAAAATCTAGACTTGGGCTGTCCAATCTCCGCTACTTTACCCTAAGCCTGAGGCTGCGCTGCTGGCGGTGATCCGTGTGGCTCCAGGATGTTACAGAGGAATCAGTGTCAGTCCTGCTGGCTGCAGCACCTCAAGCCGGGTATTTTGGGCAGCTCTTGCTCCCTCATACCCAGCTGCATGGCACCATCCAGGTGCAGCCCATGGATAAATTTTCCCCAGGTGTAACCTGGCATTTGCTTTTTCATAGCTGGTGTGACCGCCTCACAAGTAGCACGCTTTGAAGGAGACTAATCGCTTTACCATAAAGATATCTGTCTCACTGCCAATGGGAGATGGTAAAACCTGCACCCTACTGCACAACACGCAATAGATATCATTCATTGAATCTATCATGAGAACTTCTGTGCCTTTCTCTTCCCCTTTTTTAGGAGCAGGGTGGATGGGGACAACTATTTCCTACTATTTTTATTTTCATCTATATATAAGACATTTTAATTTCATGTCAAAATTGAAAGATCTGTCTGTAGATGCAGGAAAATGCTTTTTATTTCATCTTTTAATGTCCTCATATATCACCAACAGGGTTGTCTCACTTCAAGAATAAAAATGACCTCTAACTAAAAGTTGTATCATAATTTTGGGATTTTTTTCATATTCCAAAGAATTCTTTCAATATTCAAGCATGTATTTCTAATACTCCAAGTATAACAAAAGGACTCATAACAAACTATGAAAAAGTAGCAATTACTGACTGGGGAGTTATAAATAAAACTGTAAAATATTCAGCTGATCCATAATTCATCTGGGCTGGGGTGAACTCACAATTCTGGAATAGGATGGTGGATGAAGATTTTGCATTCAGAATAAATGCAGCCATCACAAAAAAAAAAATCAAACAATAAACCTTTTGTGCAACACTGGCTTTCAGGTTTTACTTTCCTCTGCCAGCGTGTTTATTTTTTAACTACCTACAATTGCATTCTCTGATTACATGTGACCACACTTCAAAAATAAAGCAAAATACTTCTTGAAGCTGATTACCAGCACATGCATGGGACTTCACAAATGAAATTATTCTCTCTTCCTGCCTGAACCCTCACTGGCAGCTTGATACTCATTTTCACATCTCCCTGGACACAAAGGGTGTTCACAGTCAGCAGAAGGATCCTGCCGCAAGGCGTAGCCATGCTGCCACTCACTACAGTGCAGGGTGCACCCAGGTTTAAATGGAGACCATGGTCTTTAATGCAGTATTAGTTTACCTCTGCTTATTAAAATACCCCTGTATTGGCCCGTCCTAGTATGGAAGATTACACTTTGCTTTTAAGAGTACATCGTTCTAGGTTAAATGCTGCAATACCTGTGTTAAGGCACTGGAAGCTAGTGCAGCATCTCTAAATGGCAGTGCTTTCCAAATAGATGGGCAATTGCAAGCCTTAACCCCTCTATTTATGCCACTAATATCTCCTCCCTGACCAACGTGAATCTAAAGCACAGCTTAAACTATCAGACATACCGAATTCATATAGGATTGCCTGCAGCTGCTAAAATTTTCTTGGAGTTCATAAAATGATTAGACAAATTCATGGGAGAAAAATCCATTAAGGGCTATAAAGCACAAAGAGGTTGTCCCCGGAGGTTGCAGAGCACTCTAAGGAAGCACAGGTATGTGTCTGCCTGAGGCTCATACCCTTTCTATGGCATCCACTACTGACCATTGCTGGGAAGATGATGCAGCTCAGTGGATCAAGTACTGTTACAATGGACGTTTACAGGCAAGCCTTGCTCACCACCCTGGCTGTGGAAAGGAAGTTTTCCAAAAATAAGCATCTGCTTAAGCTTTTGCAGGCCCTAGGTCAGCAGTTCTGGTTGAAAAGCAGAGCTGCAAAACCAGTCTTGCTTCTCATGTGAGATGCATGCAACAAGTGGCAAGAAGGTGGCTGTGCTGGGAAGCATGCCTCATTTTCTGATGTTTTCTCCCCAAACTGTGCAGGGCTGCAATCTGTCAGTTTCAAGAGCACGCGGCTGCCGACGTAAGATTGCAACAAGCTCTATGTTGCAGGTTTCCCTTTCTGAATCGCCCTTGGCTTCTTTTCAAAGACTGGTACTTCCCAAGTGCTAAGGAAAACACCTTCTCCCTTGCTCCCCGCCACTGCAGCATCCCAGCCTGCACCATCAGAGTGAGGATCAGTGATGTCAGCATACCTCTCTGCTCCAAGAGCTTTCCAGCTACTCCAAGCATCTAGTGGTTTTTTTCACCAAGCAAGAACCTAGCCGTGCCTCCCAGGCAGCAGTACGAGTTGCCAGGTCCTGTCCTCCAACACCTTTGGTTAAATAGCGTTGCATCACAGGATGCAACTTGTATCGCTGGTTTGGCCTCCAGCATGCAGACTTCTTGAGGCATTATACACGTTAACTCCTCCTCTGTTAGCAAGCACGTGTGGATCTTTCTTCCCTTTCTCCCCCAAAAAGGCTCAAAAATATCATGCAGGTCACAGAAGGGGATTGAATGCTGGCTTCTGACTTTTTCAAACAGCAAACAGGCAAGGGTCTTATCTGAAAACACACACAGAGAAGGTCTTTAAGTGTAAAGGAGTCTGTGGCATTTGGGATGCCAGCAGGACAACCGCTCTACTCTCACACCCCCTGCCTCCAGGCCAGCTCCATGCCCGAAGCCATGCCCAGCATGGGAGATGCTGGAAACAAAAAGCAGAGAAAATTGCTCAGCTGTTAAGGCTGGCTTAAAGTGAACACTCTTGGCAGGTTCTAAGCCTAGAAAGGTTTTAAACATTGCATCTTCCCAGTGTGCTCCTACAATGATACAACGGGTGCGCAGGCAACCATGAATCACAACTGCTTACTCCCTACGGACCCATTACGAGACACACGTCTCTGACCAAGACATCATGGTAGGTGCTTTCTGTATACAGGGCAGATAAGACAAAAGACCTCAAGGGAGATGCACATCTCTGTCTAGAGTGACAGTGCTACTTAATCATCCAGCTTGGTGAAATTGCTGAGAGAAAAAACATCATGCAGTTGTCACTTGAAAAGCAAATGTCAATATCAGCAGCACAAGCAGACTGCTCTCTGGAAACCGTCTAAATAGGTGGCAGTTTCAAAAAACCAAAAACTTGAGCAAAACCACTAACAAGAAAAGGATGGCTAACTCAGTCCTATCACTGACACTTAAGAATTATTCACGGGGCTCCAGCCCACATGCATGAGGCACACTTTTTAATGCACTGTGAGAGTGCACTACAGATGGCTCCCTGGCATCTGTGCTGGGAAGTCCCTTGGGCATGTATTTTGCAGCAATCCCATAGGGGAGAACAATGTTTTAGCCAACCCATGTGCCTACAAAGGGAATAAGGTCCTCTGTTTGCCTGCAGCAGCTCTAGGGTAGTCAAGATGGAGGCCATCTCACTTTCCACACGTCCCCTCACTTGTGACGTCGCTCACCCTTTCTAGATACATGTTTTCCAGCAGAAAACTTCTGCAAAATCCCACAGAAACAGCAGAGGTTTGGGGATTGCAAGAGGGTGACAGGGGAACTAGTCCTGTACCCAGAGCCTAAGGCCACTGCATCCTGCACGGACCGGTCCCATCCCACGTACCGTTAGGTCCCCAGAGACTGGGGGAGTAGGAGCATGATGGGGTCACCAGCTGAGATTAGCTGATCTGCCTCCTCTTGTGCACAAAACATTACTGTTTCCTTTCTGTATTTCCAAATCTGATTTCAAAAGTTCAGAGGAAAATTACATCAGTCTGAAAATGCCAGACTGATTGCTGGTGCCAATTCTTTTTCTCATCATTTTAAAACGGGGAGAGATGAAGGGGGACAAATTATTTTGGATAAAAGCACATTTCTTTTCAGGAAGCAATCCCTTGGAGAGCCCAAACCAGAGGCAGTTTTCTGCTGCCAAAAGCTCCCATGCACAGAAGAGGTGGTGCGCCAGCACCCCGCTGCCTGCGCGTTCTCTGCAGTCCTGAAATTAGCATGGTCTTTTGGGGTTGGACAAAAGCCAAACCAACAAAACAGGCCCTGGCATTTCTCTGCAGTGCTGGGTTAGTGAATACCTACCAGCAGGACTCCAGCAGCCAGACCTATCTCACAGCATGCAATTTTTTCATTTTCTGCAGCCAGCAGTTCTTGTAGCAGGACTTCTCCTGCTGCTGCAGTTGGCCTTGTGTCACTGCCTTTAGTGACTCAACTTCATTATACCAGCCTTCATGAAAATATAATCACACCATCAGAAAACCTGTGCAAGGGAAAGGATGATGCCCCAGAGCTGCATCTCTTGGTTGTAATTTCAGGGGGAAGATGATGGGGCTGAGACTCCCTGAAGCCCATGTGCCCTGCCTGCTCTTATTTGAGAAAGGATAGCTGAAGGTGAGGCTGTTTCAGAGATATCCAGCATCTCTGGCATGGCCAGGCATGGACCACTCCACCTGCACACCTCCATTACTTGCCTCAAAGGACATTTTTCAGAGGCACCTTAAGAAAACATATATCCACTTTCCATGCTAGGCAGGTAGTCTGATTTGCAAAGTCCCTCTCTACAGCTGCTTTATTTCTGGCATGGACAAACCGATGATCATCCCTGGTAATGCCAAAAGAGCACATTACTGGGAGGCACGTTTGATGCTACAGCTGCAGCAGACAGTTCTCGTCTTGAATGAGAAGTGGGGCCAGACAGAGAGACAACAATATACAGTCACCACTCCTTGCTTTGGACAGAGGTTTGAGTCAGCCTCCTGTTGAATCAAACACAAGAGCATACAGATGCAATTTCAACATCACACAGTGAATGAAACACTCATGGCTTGATCCATTAGTATTTCCCTTGATTGTGGCTCCACCGGGGTAAGCAGTGAGACTGAACCAGAAGCTACACTTACCCACTTGTCCTTAGCATGAACCACTTTCGTCACAGGTCTACTATTTCCTATGACAGATCTTTCAATACAAGGCTCAAAGTGACAACTGTGCAAGGAGGTTATTTTTGGCCTCATGCACAGGAAGGCAGCTACGTGGATAAATCCTGCTGCAAGTATGGGGAATTTGGGACATAACTCACAAACCAGGACCATTTCCTCACAGTCTGCACTGATCAGCAATGTATCCTCTCCTCTCCTGTAGCTACATTTACTGAAGTCCATGTGGATTTAACTCCACATCCACACATCAGGGAAAATCCAATGCCAGCAATGAAATACTAATGCAAACCCACTAACAGGATGCAAACCCACTAACAGGAAAATATACTTTTTCCAACAACAGAGCAGCTTTCACAATGGGAAAACAGTAAACACCATTATGACTCTGACACCCACTGATCTGCTTTAAACAGGTGCCTTCAACAGGTGTCATACTGCCATCCACTGATGTTCCTCCAGAAGATTTCCTACCACATCCATTAGCAGTAACCCCATCAGCAGCAACCCCAGCATGCCCTTATTTCCTCTCCTTGAGATATATCCAAACATTGTGTCCAACACTTCAACAATGCAGTCTATTTACCAGGGTAGGTATCTGATGAAGTGTGATGCGATCACACGCTCTTGCTGCTGGCTGCCAAGCCCGCAGGTGTACACCTGGGTAGCAGGAATGACATGCAGCCCTGCTCCAGCTAGCATTTTTCTGCTCCGCAGTGAGGATCTGCCAATCTCCATCTAGCTGTTACGCTGCGTACTGCACTGGGTTTCCTGGCTAAGTCTTGTCTGTAAGAAGGCGGCAAGGGGTGGCTCTGGTGAACTGGTAGCACAGTCTCTCACAGTCCCAAATGCCACCGATTCATGTTCCTGGAAGGGCTCCACAGAGGACAAGTGCCACTGGGGAGCCCTGAATTAAAACACAGGAAGCAAGCCAGGTAGGCAAAGGGAGAGACCCTAAAACATAGAGCGTGAGGGACAAGAGAAGAAGGATAGAAAGGTCTCCAGGGCTTACAGAAGCCATGTGATGTGCCTGGTGTGTTGATGTGCATGGAAGGAGATGTGACCGTGTTTTTGCCTCCTATCACACTTCCAAATGACAGGGGACAATGGCAACTCCCTATCTGCATCCAAGGCAACAGCTCGGATGTTTTCAGCCTCTGGGCAAAGGAAAGGCAGACAGATCTGAGCCCTGGACAAAGGAACAAACCAGTCTACATGACCTCTGCCTGTACAGTGCAAAACCAAGGACACAGTATGCAACGACATGTTAGCCCTACCTTGTTGGAGAAGCAGTGACAATGTACCATATATCTCACCAGCCTGAGTCCAGTCACTTTAGCATCACAGTGCAAAAGAGGGATTAAATTTCCTAAAGCCACTCAAAACAATTTTCTCAGGTTAACTGTTTGCAAAGTTAGGACGTTTTAACTATTGGCATTTGGAATTGAAACGAACTCTTAGAAATTTCCCCTTCCCAACAGGAGAGGCAATGGTCCCTTTCTTTCTGGTTTAGTGGGTGGATACACCAAAATGCAAAGAAGTAGAGGGATCTCCGAGTAGCTTAGTGTAAAAGGAAAAAGCCACAAATCCTAAAAGTGTGTCCTGTTGGAAGCAAATATGTTGAAGACTGCAGTAATTATAACCTATGAGAGACAACCACCCCCACACGAGTATTTGAAGAGGCCACAGTCCAGCCCTCCATGCTAGGGACTTCCACCCATTTCAAAGGGAGATCTGCACCAGGTCCGACTGGCTCAGGCTCCCACTCCAGACATTCCCCCAGTTGAAGATCCACTTACCTGCCTGGTTTGTGGTTACATTTACAGACACAAACTGCCGGGCTCCTGGGTTCTGGTCGGACACTCCATTCACTGCCTCAATTTCAAAGGTATAGTTTGTATGAGCAAGCAGATCCACCATCATGACAGAGGTGTTTTTCAGGCCGGTTTGCTGGGGGAGGTACCTGACATGACCGCCACATGCCTCACACAGACCTGAGTGTGAGCTGCACTTCTTGCATGCAATATAATAAGACACATCTTTCCTTCCACCAGTATCAGCAGGGGGAATCCATTCCAGAAAGACACTAGTCTCGTTAACATTTGAGACGGCACTCCGAGGAGCAGAGGGGGGTCCTGGTTTGTAAAGTGAGAAAAACACATGATAAAAACAGTATTATCAGTCATCCTACTCTCTACTACTCTCTAGGCTGAAAAGAGATGCTCTGCTGCTTACATGCGAAAAAGTACATGGGGACCATTTGCAGCAGCACCCGAAGAACTGGGAAAACGGGGATTTGTTCTGAGCACTCCCACCTCACCTCAAAGGGTCTGCGTTGGCATGCAGCCACCTGCACAGGTGGACAAGACACGGGGCTGGCTCAAACCCAACAGGAGGAGCACTCCACCCAGGGCATTGCCTCTGGTGCTCTCCTTGCTCTTCCTGCGAAGGGAGCTGCAAATCTTTGCTCTGCCCAAATCACTGCAAGCTTCACCAAGGGCAAGAATCCCCCCCTCCTTGCCACACTGACCCTATATTACTAGCCCTAGGTCCTAAAAAAGACACGCACTGGGCTATTCACGGTACTTAGGTACTCAACTCAGACACTGAATCTTTCCTTTGGATGCACCCGCCCCTCCCCCATCAGCTATTTGGCAACATGAAACCTAAGCTTGGGCATCCGAATCACACCTAAGTGAGACGCTCACTGTAGCCCAAAGCAGATGGTGATCTACACGGGCCACTGGAAACACGGCCGTATCTGGCTACTCAATGGCAGCCTTCTTGGTCCCGTGAAGCTCTAGCACAGTTGGTTGTAGCCACACTCCACTTGCTTATTTTGCCAAGCCTCCCCACTCAGGATGCCAGCGTGGCACTGGCAAGGCTATCCAAGGAAGAACAGCTGCTGCAGAGGTACCAGAGCTCCTGCAAAAGGCGAGCTTGTCTTCCTTCCTCATGCTGGGAAAGGCCACGGCTGGGCAAGCAAAGCCCACCTGGAGACACCTCCAAGACTGTTTACATGCAGAAGGTGCCGCGAACTTTTTAACAGGCTTGTGTTGGAGATGAAGGGCAAGCTGCAGATACACCCTAAAGACAATGGGAAAGGACAAGCAGGAATCTCATGCACGAGATACACGTTATATACTCAGGGAATGCTAATGAACGAGGAAGAAAGGGGAAATTTATCAAAGCAAGCCAGATGGATTTTAGTCACAGCACCACCAGAAGCTATACAGCAAAGACTGGGATTTTTTCAAGGGAGGTAGAGGAGGAAAGGCAACACACTCCCCTTTAGTTTGAATAAAGCTGTCAAAATCCACAAGCGGTTCCTTGAAAGGAGCCCAACAAGTAGCTTCACCAGCTAGAAATCCATATGAATTTAACAGCCTGTCTTAGGCTGTCATCTTCTCATTTTGTTGTGATAATTAAACTCGATTCGTTATTTAAAACAGGCAGTGTTGCATAAATGAAATTACCTTATAAATCAGAAGCATTTTCCTCTATTTCCCTTTCCTATTCCCATTTTTAAGTCTATAAAATTGGTAACACTGATAAGACTGTCATGATTTCGACTCAAGCTGTTCTGATTCAATGAGAAACTCGCTGCCAGAGGAAATAAATAATCTTGATATATTATTTTCCTTCAGGGGAAAAGCGGTTGAAGACAAAAGCTAAGTTAGTTTAGGAAACAGATCAGCTTTGTTTTGTTCTGTGATCACTTCAGATCACTACGAACGCGGAGCAATCCACTCGCAATCTGCGCCACAGGGACTCAGTGCTATTTAGCTAATGACACCAAGGCAAAGCTCAAGTCAGGGCTATTTTCTGCACTGTCATATATACTGATATAATGGTAACTATATGTACTGATATAATGGAAACTATGAAATTCATCGCTGGAGCAGTATGGAGTTATATATATTGCACTCAGGAGTTTTTTGTATGTTTTTTACCAGTTAAATTGCTCATTTTTTCTTCCACTGGATGAATGCCCTTTTACTGCTACCAGTACTCTAGGAAAAAATAAAGAACTCGGACACAAGAAACACTTACTGAACAATGTGTCTTTAACAGGGGATAATTTATTACTTTTGTAAAGTCACCAGAGGTTTTTATTTGCTTTGTACAGAAGAGTCAGCTGCTCTTCTTGAAGGCTTAAAAACATCAACTTCAGTGGAAGTGCTTTGAAGCTAGTGGGACTTCATAACCTATAAAATTAGCATTCTCACAAGGGCTCAGAGGAAGGTCTTTAGTAGTCTACAGATATCTAACAAGACCTACTTGAAGAATCTTGAAACCACACTGGGGTAAAACTTTGATAAATCACAACTGGGAGAACAAAATGGTCGTTTACCTTCCGAAGAGGGGGGCCCTAGGTCTGCTAAGAAGTTCTGTTTTAATTTCCAACCTCCTTTTGTCAAGGACAAAGATACTAGTTTACTGATTTTTTTTTTTTTTTTTTTTTTTTTTTAATCTGCCACTTTACATCAAAAGCAAGTAAGATTCACCCCTGCTGCACCACAATTTACTGACCAGAGGCAAATACTTTCTGAAGTCAAAGATATTGGTATTTTTCTTGATGGAGAGCAAACCTGTTGTTTGCTGAGGCACATATTTTAAAAATATAACCTGAGAGAGAAATTACCCTTGAGATACAAACATATATATTTACACACTCAAAATAAAGTTAACGGTAAATTTTTTGCGAGTAGGATATTACACTGAAAACTAGAAAATCTTCAATTTGTCCCGTGTGTTATACTATTAAAAATATTTCCCCAATATGCTCTGAACAGCAATAGGGTTACTTGTCAGAGATGGGACGGGGGAAAAAAAAAGGGTGTAACTACATTTTCATTTTAAAGAGATGTTATGCAAGGAACTGAAGCTAGGATTACTTAGTTAAGAAGAAATAAAAACCACTTACTACCTGGAAGATACATAATAGTGTTAAGAGAATTCTCAAATGCCCATCAGGACCCAGCATTTTTTTTGTCTGAGGGCAGTAATTATTTCAGACTGCATCACAGCACTATTAATTTCAAAATTACCAATCATTACTTATAAACATGCTTAAGGAACTAGAAAAAAATACATAAAAATGTATTTATTTACCCCCCGCTACTGTACTTATCTGAGCAGTTGACAGTGGTGTAGCAGTTAGTTAGCTTTCTTTAGTGATGCTGGTAGTGGTGGGGAGACTCATGCAGCTTGGGACTGAAAAGCATTTGCTTTAAATTAGAAAAATGTGATTTTTATAGCTATACCGACTGGCAAGGGGACTTTGCAGGTGTAGAGCTAAAAATGGACATTGATGTATTCTCTAAAATTAACTAGATTTCAAGTTCAGGGAATCCTATGAATATTATTAACCTCTGCGGTAATAAATAATAAAAACATACAAAAAACTTGCTATATTTTCCTACCAGTCATGACTCAAGTCTGTCTCACTTGTGTTTCCATTCACGATGAGATGTTCCCTTCCAGATCTAATTGAACTGGCTTAAAATGTTAGTGTAGCTACCTCGTCTTTACTGTCCCTGCCAAAATTTACTACCCCTGCAGCTGAGCTGGGGTAGCACATGGGCCCTCCGCATCATCTTCAGCACAAATATAGCTGGATTAGGACAAAATGCCAAGAAAAGATGCGTAGGGCAAGCGAGGGTGACTGAAGCACATGGAGAAGGCTCGGACGATCCACCCTGCTTTTCGGGTAGTAAGCATGAATGCCAGCAGAGATGCTGCAACATCCTCAACTGCTGCACCAGGGTTTGCAGTGGGCAACAGAAGCTGAGCAGTGCCTTGGTTGGCATTAAACCTCTCATCTACCCCAGAAGCACTAGGTACCCTGCCAAGCCATATTCTAATACAGCTTCAGGCACCATGCCTGCGCTTTTATATTAAGCTTTCAAAACAAAAAAAAACCCCAAAACAAAACCACCCAAACATTTAAAACCCCCAAACAAACTAAAAAACAAACAAACAAACAAACAAAAACCCCAAACAAAACAAGTAAGCATAAAATCCCCAAATAAATATAAAAAGAAAATCCTGTGGTATTTGTAGAATCAGAAATTACAGCCTTTACCTCCAGGATTCAAATTGCACCAGAAACCTGGGGGAGACAGGCACTCGAATTTCATTTCTTTTTAACTTGAGCTGGTCACCAAGCCTGCTTGTGCCTCTCTGAAAATCCTGCCCTACGCTCAGGTCACAGGCATGCATAAACCTCTCCCTCAGGGATGGCAGCTCTTTCCCTGTGCTAATTCAGCAGCAGGACAGACTGGATGCATACCCCTCCATCCTGAGAAGGGACAGAGAGCAACACCACCAGTGGTGGGCAGGAGGCACTGTGGACACCGGCAGTCTTGCATAACTCTGTAGCAGTCCCTGGCTTTGGTTCTGCCTGCACAGAAAAGCCGATTTTATGTGCATTTTCAGAGCTCAAAGTACTCCTCTCCCTTCCAATTTCCCAATACCACGCTGGACCTCATTGTCTCTCATTTATTTGTCTTTTTAAAGTCAGGCCAAGGGGCAAAATGGACATCAAGAAGCCCTGGTATCAAAGTTTTTCATGCTGTAACCCACCCTAGCTACCGCTCCAAAAGACACCCGCATATCTATTTAATAAACTGAGAAGTGCTTGCATGACTCGCCTCCAGACCACTTTGATCCTCCAGCACCAGCTACTGCTACGCTGCCTAAGGCTGTCTTCTATTTCCCTGCAGCACACCTTCCAACAGCCACATGCTTCATGCTCCTTTGGCTGATGAAAAGCAAACGCAGAGTTGAAGGCCCCTAATTCTGCTCCAAGTGCATCCTGCGGGCAAGCAGAGACCTGCCGAGGGCAATTTCCTTTGCAAGAGCATCTCTCCAACAGGAAAAGACTTTATCTTTCTCTTTTTGAAGTGCAAACTTGGGAAGCTAGGAAGGACATCTATATTCACTGGGATGAAGGCACAAAAAGCCACTACCATGCCTGCATGATGCAAGTAAACAGTATGGAAGTCACCTCTGCACTGTTGCCCAGTGGCTCTGAGTGTGCACAGACTCATAAACCTATCTCCATCGCTTAAGTTCCTTGGAAGATCTACCTGCTCCTGCCCCAGTAGTTCAGCTCCTCTTCAGTCCTTTTAACTACTTTTGCACCACAAAAATCACATTCGGAGCATGACAGAACCAGCTCAGCAAAAACCTGTGGCCTGTGCTACATTCAGTGGTACTAGCTGGGGGCATGCAAATTGTGGTCTTAAGTATCTGAAACATAAACTGAACAACAAACTTTCAAGGTACAGCTGACAAGATAGATCACAGATGGCAGGAAAAGGGCAAAATTAGTGATTCTGATTCCACCAACTCCACCTCGGACCCCCAATACCCCAATTTGCTACCATCCCCCTACACCAAGGGGATAAGCTCTACATTTTTTGCTGCAGGTTTGGAGAAGCAGTTTCCATCGCAGGGTTTTAAGGCTACCCTGAAGAACGCCCATCTCCAGGCAGCTTGGAAAGGTAGGGCTCTCTCCCTGCTTGTTTACCGAAAACAAGCTAAGAGATGATACTAAGCAAGACCGTGTAGACTCGATCCATGCCTACCACTGACAAGCACTACCCATCGTTTCTGCCACATGTGTGCCGCACACTGGTAACCATCCACACACCGATGAGGTTGTCTGAATGCCATGCTGCTCACTGAATCCACCCATGAGCGGACAACAAGAGATGGAGCACCCATTCGTTACAAAAAGCACTTCCTGGGTTTAATGCCAGCTTTTGAAGCAACAGGCTTCGAAAAGTCTGTTCTCACGTCACCGGCGGTATGGTGGACAATGCCAGTGACATTACAAGTGTGTCAAGACTAGTTCAGACTCCAACCCAGAGCCTGTAAAAGCACATTAATTAGGATCATAATGTCTAGTCACAGTACAGGCACAGCTCGAAAGGATTAGAAACAACCCTATAAGCACATGCTTACTTGTACAGGCCATTGTAGGTGGGTCTGATTCCTTCCTAAAATAGTGTTCTTCACACAGGCAAGATGTGGATGCTTCATCAAGCGTGTAGCTGTGAGGGGGACATTTGCTGCAGGATGGACTGTGGGGTGAAGCTTTGAAGAACCCAGGTCTGCATACTGTGAAAAGAAGAACCACAGGCTAAGCTCTCCCATCATAAAATTAGTCTCTTCACATTTCCTTCTAAAAAACAACATATCTTCAGCTAGAAAACAGACAAAACACTTGCAAGCTATTTGGCACGCATATTTTAAAACAGTCTATGCCTCTAACAGACAGTGCATACTTAAATATCTGCATGAAAAGAGAATGAGAAGATGTTGATTATTTTTTTCCCCTAGCAGCTGCCTTTGCTGGGTATTTATTTTCCTTGTTGAATGTATTAGTGGAAATATCTTTTGGGCTCTGCTTTAGAAAACATTGTCGTGTTGGTTTTGGTTTTTTTTTTCCCCATTCAGTCTTCGAAAAACAGGTAAAATACATCTCATTATTTTTGTTTAAGATGTTCTACATCCAGAAATCAATGTCTCAGCAAACAAACAGTAATATGGTTGTGGAGGGGATCTCAAGATCAACAGCTTTAAGACATTGTGATAAGGCTACTTCCCTAGGGTCTTTTCCCCTGCAAACCTGTAATGAATTTTAAAGTGCTCCGTCTAAGACAGACTGCTCTAGGTATAGCCTAAACCAGGCAAGCTCACCATACAAGATATTCCTTCCAGGTCCAATACATATGCATGATGAGGCACAAAGACTTGATACGAGAGCTAGTTTTGTTCTCGCAAATATATGGCTAAGGGTAGCTTGGGATTATTTTTTCTTTTTTTTTTTTTTTTTTTTTTAAATAATTTGAAGTGAATACAGTAACACCTTGTTTCCAGCCTCCTGAAACAAGTGCTCTTTCACCTAAGCAAAGCACTCTGTACTTCACCTATGTGTGCAAACTCAGTCAGGAGCAGTGACAGCCACAAGTTTCCACGTATTCACCCTGGCTTTAGGAAAAAACAGCTATCCCTGTAATTGTACCATTATATGTAGAACTACAAACCCCCTGTTAGCAAAAAGAGGAAAACTGGATTTTCTGTTTGTCTCAAAAAGTAGACACACGAAGGCATGTTAAAGCAGCTCTAAAGTGCTGCTACTTTTTTTCCTTCAGCGATGCTCTAAAATAATTCTGCCCAGTATGATATCAACAATGCACAGGTCTGCTATCAGACTTACATAAGTTACCTGGAAATCCCAGAGCCTTTCCATCTGCATTCAAACTTCCCCAGCTGTAATTAGCTGGCAAAGAAAATGAGCTCACAGCAAAAGCATTAATATTATCCCACCAGGAATGTCCCGGACAATCACAGCACAACGGTCATGTGCTAAAACTCAGCCAGTGATGACAGAATTCATCTTCACCATTGATAAAGCGTAGGGTTTTACTCGTGATCCCTTTTCCTCTGATGGACCAACTAGGACAACTGCCTCTAAAGTCAGCTGTGCTTCCTGTGGTACCAGAGTAACTCTCTTGAGTTACATCACTAGCTTCTTCACCAAAGTTGTGACACTTGCACATCAACTCCTAACTCCCAGAGACAACCAGTAAGTCTTTGCCGAAGAAGAGCACTCATACATCAAAAGGGGTGTGATTCAAAAGCATCCAACAGACCTCCCCCAGGACCCACCTCCAGTCTTGCCCTGACAACAAAGCTCTCACAGCAAGCACCATGCAACCCCGAAGCAGTTCCCAAGCCCACCACAGGCTGCCAGGTCTCCATCATGCATCTGCAGCCTCTCCATCTTACTCTAGGGGATGCTCATCTCCAGCATCCCTAATGACCTCCCCAAACCGGGCACCCTCCCATACCTTTCCCCAGCTCCCTTTTCTTCCCACAAGACAGGTAGAGAACAACTAGTAGGACTGGAGGGATTTACAGGTTTTAAAAAACAAATTTCCAAAATTGCTCATCATCCAACTAGTGCTCCGTATCTAGGCTGTGAGCTCTGTAGGACACAGTTCATATGCTTTGGGTCCATACACCAGGACCAGTGAACAAACCTAGAGCTGAATTTATTCTTGATGGCTGTTAGCGGACTTGCCACAAGCTGCCCTCATGCTTTATGGCATATTCCTCAGTTCCTAGCATAGAGTTCAGTTATTTTATTTACTTCACAGCCACGTTCAAATGCTGCCCTACCTACAGCAAGGACTTGTTATACAATCTCTGGAGAGTCTTCTGGGAGAGAAGACCACCAAATGGCTCCTCTCTAGCCTAAAATTTGTATTTCAAAGCCAAATCAAACTCACTTGCACACGCAGACAATAGAGATGGGGAAATGAAAGCACAAAAATCTGTAACATATAGCGAGCGCAGCCCACGTCTAGTGTGTACTCGATGTAATTAGCCTTCAAAAGAGGACTTGACTTTATCTCATTATGTCCCATCAAGACAGACAGAAAATCATTACAGCACAAGAGTTTACCGTGCTTCTATTTTGTGCAAAGTAGTAAATGCAAAATAAGTCAGTTTTCCTTGAGAGATTTTCAACGAGGTGCAGCTTGTTAATGATGGTATGATATGTAGCTCAGCTCAAAGGGAATGTTTGGTTTTCATGAATAAGTACGGAGCCAACAGATGTACAACACCAATAACCCATGTTTTAATGAGGGATGTGAAATAAAACTGAACTGGGCTAATTTTTGTATAATCTGCAGCCTCCCATGGGTCAAGCAAGTCCCTTCTCTATCCAAAAGGTATAAGGAAGAACATTCAAGAACATTAAACTACACTGAAGATTTCAACATGAGTCCTCATAACAAACAGCCGGCAGAGAAGCGTGCTGTCGTATCTAAGCGAAATACTCTTGTGTCGGTTAGAAAGGAAGAATTCAGGGACAGGAGATGGGATATGCAAAAAAAAGGGAGAACAGAAAATAAAAATAAATGCAAGAGTTACCACAGCAAGTGGTGCTGTGCTGAGTCCAGACCCCTGCAGCAGATGCTTTGAGGACAACAGAAGGGGATTATCAGCGTTCCCCCAGCACAGCCTTCCAGCCTCTTGCGACCAGCAGCTTGGGGACCACTCCTAATGGAGACCACACTTGCACTACCATGCTCAGGAGCAGAAGCAGCCACAGCTGCATGGGTGTTTCAGGCATAACTAGTATCTCTTATAACACTTTTCTCTGCACCCTTTCCTCTGTTTGCTTTGTACATGATACAAAGGAAAGGACAGCTAGTGAGGTGGTTCAAGCAGCAATCCTCTAATAAACAGGGATGCTGTGATGAAATGGATGCTGTTAGATGAAAGCTGACCCGGGAACATCTTATGCCTCCACACTGCAGAGCAGGTATCAGGGTAGCCGTACAGGCACAGTCTTGGCTGAGATCAATAGCCAAAAGCAGGGGCTGGTACTGTATCATTTTTCTGCCACTGGTGGAAATGTCTCAGATATTTTGGAAATTGATTTTAGACTAGAACAGGGCCACAAATAGCTTACCTTGCACGTACCTTGGGTTTTGGTCTTTATCTTACCATTCCTCTTCTGACAGTCAACCTTACAATCTCTTCATGATGTATACATGACTTTATTTAAAATTACATGGGTGTCCAGGGTTTAATTTCTAATTAAACCTTATTTTAGTCTTCTTATATTTTTATGTTAGTATTTCTAATTCAATAGCTCTTGAAAGGATACCTAGAACTAGCACAGTATGGTCACACACATAATGGTACTATCTCTCTTTTCAAGGAGGTGGGAAAAGCAGAAGAAATAAGATGAGCCTAAGACTCCCCATAGTCTGCTGCAAGCCAGCTGAAAAGAAATGAAATAAAATTTTAAGCTGTTGGTGAAATCTGCTTCTTTCTTCCTAACATTAAAACTGATAACTCCTTAACTGATTAACAGACACTGGTGTGTGAAAACAGTCTTTAAATGAAATTGGTTGCTAGAAAAAAAAATAGAGAGTACTTTTAGACACAGCAAATATGCCATAAACAACCTGCTGGTGTTAGGTAGAAGTGGGATGTGTTTCTATTAGTAGCACATCCATTATTAGCAAATTAATTTCACTCTTTTTATTTTTAGTAGCAACCACAAAATGTTGCGGGCATGGAGCATTAAGTCCATGCAGTCTCTAGCTTGCGCACTTCAGGAAGGGCCAGAGAGATGGCTGCAACGAAGGACAGCAGTAAGAGCCTCTCAGGACAGCGATGGTGTGAGCTGATCCCTTAAACTAGCAGCAATTGGATTAGAAACTGGCTTCATACCTTGAAGACGGGAGCCCACAAGAGCCATGCTGATAGAAAATAGCTCTTTGAACATGGGTGGATGGAGAAGGAATCTTAACATGCTGAATCAGTACTAAAGACAGTGAGTATGGGGGGGGCGGGGGAGCGGAGCAGGCAGAACAAGCCAATAACATCAAACAGCTGAGACTACTTGACAGATTATTTTCTGCAAGCCTTAACATCAAATGATTTGCAGCTGTATCCCTGTAATCATCCCTGAACTGCAGCTGAAGGCTGCATCCAGCAGGCAGGGCTCCTCTCCTCTCCTCTCCTCTCCTCTCCTCTCCTCTCCTCTCCTCTCCTCTCCTCTCCTCTCCTCTCCTCTCCTCTCCTGCTGCCCCACGTCTACCCCAGGTAACAAGTGCTGGAAGCAAGGACCACCTCTGAGGCTCTCCATATCCACAGGTGTGTACGTGGCCATATACCACGCAATTAATATTAGTGGGAATTCCAGTTTTGTCCCTAGAGAGAAAAGCTAGGAAACACAACCCTATAAGCCTTGAAACCCCAGGAGATATGAAAAAAGTCCAACCTATTACTCCCTTTGCACTCTTGTGATGCTGGGAGGATAAGCTCACAGTACTTAAGTGCTTAGGATCATCAAAATGACCTTTCATATATCCCAGAAAATAAAGCTCAAATGGGAATTACACTGTCTCCCTTGCAGAGCACCAAATTAGTCTCCACAGGAATCAGAAACCACAAGTGTAACTCATAAGGCAGTACCACTAATCCATAAATAAAGCTAACAGACAAAATCTAACAAAAATTAATGAGGATAAGTATGCCTAGTCTAGACGGAGCACAGGTTATCCAGCTGAAACTGAGGTTCCTCCCCAAACTGCAAAGCCCCTTTGCTTCTCCTTCCCATCCTTTAGTCCCATTTGCCTTTTCAGACTGCAAACTTCTTCAGGCAGGGACACACAGCTCAAGTTATCATGGCTTTTAAAAGCAACCGCAGCATAAAACTCTCTGCCCCATGGACACACCCATAATCCACACCAAGACGGCTCTCAGCTGAAATACAAGCAGGATGGGGGGGCAGGGGGGAGGTGTGCGAGTTCAGCAGAAAGGAGAGAAGCTCATCAACTCTGCCTTTATTAGCACATTGCTCCAGCACAGGGAATATGCCTCAAGAGTTGAAGGATTTGAGCAAAAACAAGCTACAAATAAACCAATCTCTCTTCCAGTCTCCAGAGCTGCCATGCCTTGAAGCATTTGCACCAAGAAGAGGGGGCAGCTGCCTCTTAGAAGTGTCGAAAACCTAAAGAAAGGTTTAGTGAGGTAGGGTCTTTACAACATGGAATCAATCAAACTGCTCAGAGACTCCAAGCCTCAGCTTGTGCTTCTGACACGCACTTTTACTTACAAAAAAAATAAACAAAACACACATCAGACTCTCTTCATGTCTCCCAACCAATAAAAACAAATGATCTCCATGCTCTTCTAAAAAGTATTTCAAGAACTACAGCAACCCATCATTGAGCATCCTCATGCAGAATTTACAAGCAGGCTCCTAAGAGCTAATCCTGCCCTCCCTAACAGCTCTCCTTGAACTGCAGGCCAACACCAAAATTGCTGCCAAAGCTATAAAGCTATGGAAAAATGTGTAAAATGCCATGATTATATCTCCTTTAGGGTTGGTGTCTCTATCTGCAATAGCGCTATGTTGCTTCCTGCAGCACGCCTTGGGGGTTTGAAGGGAATTAAATAAATACCAACTAATAAAATACTGTAATTCGAAGCTGCTGGTTTGCTTGAATCCAGTGGATTTGCCAGCATCCTTCAGTAACTCCAGCACCCAACGTTGCAGCCCCAGACACGTTAAAGGTCCTTTTAAATGGGTTCCTGGAGCTTGCTGGATAAATGGGGCACCTGAGGGCTTTGCACCTTGAAAAAAAGAGACTCAGCCCTTACCTTGCATGTAAGCAGATTCAAGCATCTCACGTGGGAAACACTCTCTTAAGTTTTTTTTTTTTGTTTTAAGAAAACATTGTCTTTTGATGCTGTTCTGTCTAACACCACACTAACTCAGGCTCAATTACCTCCACTCAGCATTGAAATCAGCTCTAGCTCCGAATACCAAAACAACCCTGAAAACTAGAATATAAATAAATTAGTACTTTCAGTTCCTCCCTTTGAAATACCACTTTTTCTACCATGTGACTCACTAAATTGTCACACGGCAATTTATGACATGAATGTAGTTGCTGGAAAACTAAGAATTAACTTCCACTAATGACATTAATGTGTTTCTTCTAAACGGTATAAAACTTCATCACATGGCATCAGTCTGAAAAATTCATCAAATTCCCAAGTCAGCTACATTTGCAAGCCATAAAAATACCTAGAACACAATGCATTTGAAAAAGCTTGTGATTACATTAAGATCTTAATGGGCTGTATTTCCGCACATCCTGACTTTGCTCTAAAGAAGATTTTGAAGCAATCAATGAGGCAAAACCAAAGTCAAGCTTAAACTCTCAGCAGCATGATGGAGGAGCAGGGAAGATTTATCCTGGCATATATGCAAACCCGCGCTATCATTTGGGTTTGATTTTGCAGAAGGAATGCAAGCTATGGAAAATAAATGCTCTTAGGAGAAACACAAGATTTTTCAAAAGCACTCAGCACTGCGTGAGCGTGCTCCCACCAGCTGTGGCGATGGCAGGGCTAGCTGGTTGTGCTTTGGTTTTGTGGGGTTTTTTTCCAAACTTTCCTGTCCAAAAGAACTCTGGGAGAAACTGTTATATTTCTAGAGAAAGCACTGCTTGGGATGAAGTGTCATTTCCCAGCAAACACAAAATTTCTGTCACCAGCAGCTGTATGCTCTTGCAAGCATGTACAAGGGCTCCTTCAGCTCTCAGCCCAGGTGGCACCTGCGGTCCTCCTCACTCTCTGGTTAACAAGGGACAAATCCAGGTTGGTCTCGCTAGGCCCCAACTATCTGGCTTACAATAAAAAAATGCAGTTGACATTCTGTTGCTACAGCCTCTTTGCCTATTATAGCTATAAAATATCTGTCTCCATAAATCTCTGTCTATAAAAATCTACCTATGTATCTTTTCTTTGTTCTTGAAGGTGTGGGACAAAAATGCTCTTAAATTATGCTTAAATTACTAGGTTTTTTTTAAATGAAGACAAACTGAAATCATTTTGCTCCCTTAAACAGAGGAAGCAATGATTTACAATGCTGCACCTAAGGGAAAAATCCGATTTAAGATACAGAAGGCAGCAGAGAGACATTTGTTTCTGCACACTCACAAACATAATTTGAGATGCCTGGCTCCATGTGTAATCCAAGAGTCACAAGAGTCTGTTTTGGGAGTTTCTGCACACAAAGACATGCACCCTGGGTTATCCTTTGTTACGTGAATGGTAACTTAAACATTCAAGCTGCATTGCACGCTAAGCGAGAGGAGGATTGATGGACAAGACGCAGAACTCCCTCGAGTTCGACAGCAGCGCTGACTGAATAGCAATAACAAGCATCATTCCTAAAGGCAACAGGATCAAACTTGAAAACGATGCAGCCAAAACTCTCCTGTGTCCGTCTGTGTACATGTATTACGGACAGTAATGCAAAGACCAGTTCGTAAAATCTCCTGGAAATTAGGGTTCTTGAAAGCCTCGTGTTTGCTGGCACAGTACTGCAATAAATGGGTTTTAGTCTTCTGGTTCAGCCTGCCATAGGGATCTGGAGCCCAGCCAGCAAAGAAAGAAAGATTCTCTAATTATGCTGTGGTTTGGACAATTGCAACCCATTGGGGTTAAGAAATATGACGTTTGGGAGGATTTATTTTGATGATTTATGTCATGTGTGTTTACTCTACCAACATTTCAAGGTTTTAGCCTGAACTAAGAGACTGTACACATGCAGGCAGTAAAGAAGTAAAAATGCTTAAAATATTTCCTTCTAGTTGGTTCTACCTTGCGCAACTTCATTCACGTGGACAAGTTTTCTAGGTGGTATAAAATCAGCCTTTCCTCCACTGACTATTTTGGTCCAAAACAGGCAGCACCCTACCAACCTATGGTGATGCTAACATCTACACGAAACAATCCTTTCAAACTCTGCCCCAAATGTTTAAGGGCTTGTTTGCTTCTAGCTTTATGATCATCTGTCTTGGGAGGTAAATTTGGTAGGACTGGCTGCAGACAATTTATTTAAAAATTGTTCCTCTGTAATTTATGGCTGAACATATGTCACTCCAGACACATCTATTCAAATTCCACCAGAGAGCGACGGAGATGGATCTTTCACAGTCCTCCTGACCAAAAAAAAATAGGAAGGATTTATCCAAAGTTGCTTGGACTAAATGTGCTAAATGAGTTTATGCACATAAAAGTGACTCCGGGGAAGTGGTGGAGTTTTTTTTTTTTTGCAAATTTAAGATACAGGCGACGCTAGCCAATTTTGCAGCAGGCAGGCAGCTTAGAGGCGCACAGAAGGAAACATGAATGTGTCTCTTGGGGAACATCTCCTTTCAGTCATGCCTCCTTCCGCAGAAGCTTGTGGATTTCTGCATTGAAGCACACCAGTTGGAGTTACATATGCAGGTCCCACCAAGCTAAATTCTGCCCTGATATTCACACCATGAGATTCTTCGGCTTTGGTTAGGAGGCAACAAATCAAAGAGTGTGGGCAAAGAGGATGTGGCAAGTATTAATACCTTGACAAATTTAATGAGGAAAACTGAGCAAGCTCCACACACAACAAAGTGCAGAAACATCAGGCAGTTATCTTGTCACATGCAGGTACAACACTTCAGGATTTCAGTTTCATTAACAAGACATAAAAATACTGACATTATTTGTTAAGTTGGCTAAACTACTCCTTTGGGTTAGATGAACACTGCAACACTTCACAGTTCAACTGCCTTGCCAAGTAACTCCACCCAACAGACCCTCCTTAGGAACCAGCTCAACAAAGGGCAACCTGAGGCATTGCTGGCTCTTCCCATGTTGGCCTGACAATATTGGGAGCTTTTTCTTTGAGCTCCAATCCTGCAGCCCTGCAACAACAATAGAATTTATTTCAGTACGATCTCTCCCATTTCTGGAGGAAAGCTTGCTGCATATGAACAAACATGCTCAAACCCAAAATAAGTCAATGCAACTTGACACTTTAAACCTCCTGATTTTGGAGCCAATCTCAATACTATTTGGGCAGGTGGCCTCATGGCTTTTGGATGCTGGAGCTGGACAGTCCATGCCATGAAATAGCTAGAACTGCTGTGACTCCAGACCAGAGAAAAAACCATCAATACCCCAGAGAAAAAAAATACGCAGTTATATCCCAAGAAGATATTTGCTTTGTCAGACTATAAATAGTACTTTTCTGAGACAAATGTATCCTACTCTTGGGACAGAGATGTCCTGCTAGCATCCCTGTCCACTGCTGCTTCTAATGGGCTTTGTTCTTGCCCTGAAAATGGCTGTTTGACTTATGCAACTGCTCCAGAAATTCAGATGTGAAGCAAAAAGTAAAGCAAAGCAAAGCAAACATTGCCTTCCCTCTTGCTACATGAAGCCTCACCACAACCTCCTTCCCGCCAAATCCATTTCCCCATACCATAAAGCACTAGCCTGAAGCACACGTTGCAGCAGCCATGCTGGCCATTCTTACAGGCTTTTTATTTAAGGTTTTGAGCTGCCAAAGCTTGATTTATGGAGATTTAATTCCCAAATTATTATAAGGGAATACTGTTGCTCATGTGTAGCTTAGCTGGCTCTCCAGCTACATCCAAAGAAATAAACATTGCCAACACAAGCCTATTTGCCCTGGAAACTCAGTACTATATTTGTAATTTCTGCTCCATCTCCGCACCCTTGCATCGCATCAACCTGAACAGTCTTCCTAAGGTAGTTTGGGGAAAAAAAAACAATGCTTCTGCTTTACAGAAACCATTCACATTCAGTTTGCTCAAGGGAAGACTGGAAGACAACAAGGGGGAGAAAGGGGAGTATCTGGTATGGGCACAAGGGCATTGCGCCCTGGGTTTGGCATACCTATGCCTTGCAAGAAAAGATTGCAACCTGCTCATCTTATGTCTCATACACAACCGCTTCCAACAGTTTGCCCTCCACACCTTGTTTTCAAAGCCTTGTCAAGTATTTTGGCATCTATCTTGTGATACCCAGTGGGCGAGGGTAGCATGGAAGGATGCTGCTTGTCCTCTCAGCAGTCCTGAAATGGAGAGACTGCAGGAGAATCTGAAGAATCAAAGATTCAGTTTTGTCATGAGGACCAAAAAAAAAAAAAAAAGTTTCTAGCCTTTTTAAGAAGAAAGCCTGAACACACAAACACCAACAGCTCAACCAGTAGAAAGCAAATGTAACAAGCCCAGCATTTATTCTTTTATTTGAAGTGGTACGCTTTGTGCTGAAAGACCAAATGGGAGTTTCCTGACTCAAGAAGGGACTGGTAATATTTTTCTCCCTGTCATCTCTTGGCCTCCCCAATATCCAGCATCCATTCCATATGGATGCACTTCTGCATGTTGGTTTCTTCTCAGATGCACTAGACAGCAGCTAGGAACTTTTGAGGCTCTGACACTTAGCCCACATACCATTCACAATTTATTTTTTTAAAAGTTGCGCAAGTGGCAAAACCACAATGTTCATTATTCCGCACAGAAATTCTTTCATCATCCAGCCAAACTTAAAAATAAACAGTTGCAATTAAATGTGTTGCTACATTATTTATGTAGATGCATTCAATTTGCAGAAAGCTGCTATAAAATGTTCCCCTTCAATACAAGGGAAATTTATTGCACTTTTATTGTATATTTTCTTCTCACTGCTCAAATGTGTGCTGCTCTCTGCCTATTTTTTTTCCCCACATTACTTAACTCATCATTTTCCAGCCACTGTTTCTGCTACTTTTGTCTTGAAAGAACAAGGGATGTAATCCAAATCCAAATGTTTCTTGATTATTTGTGAACAAGGCTCCTGAATGATTACTAGACAGATAATTCCAGTATTTCCCTTGCAATCAAGGACCTCTCTATCTCTGCATTTTGCTCTTACAGCTGCTGGGTAAATGATATGCACCGAGGCTGCCCAAGGCTTCAGAGCGCATATTAATTCTGCCAGGAACTCCAGACACTCTGAAGAATTGCTAATTTAACAACAGACTGTGAAATTATTTTTTCTTTCTTTATTAATTGCTGTGCTATTTGAAAGCAACTTCACTTCCCCGACTGTCTTCCAGTCTGAAGAACAGGGGGCATTTCATCCTGCCAGGAAATAATTGAAAGCTTTCACCCCAGCAGTCCCTATATTCATAACCAAATATAAATATGTGAAACAAGTGCTAATAAAAATAGGTTAACTTGCTGCAGGTGTTTCTCTGTCAATTTATCCAGGTGATATTAGCAAAATCTGACAGGGAAGCACAGTGATATATTTCACTTGTGCCTTGACATTTTGATTCTGTTTGTTAGGGTGTATGTGCAGGGATCTGGCTTTTTCTCCAAGACCTCTAGAGCTGTCAGTCTGTGCAAACAGGATTTGACAAGATGTCCATTTAGCAGGATGGGAGGGCAAAGGAAAAAAATTCTTAAAATAAAAAAGGAGAGACCAGGTATCTGGGTAAAGCTGCACTGCAGTGCAAAAATGGATGCTCTTCACATACCGAGCAACTTGAAAAAAAGAGCAGCTTGATATGCAGGATTTGAGGCAGTTTGCATCCTTTAATCAATAGCTCCTTCAAGAAAGGTGGCCAAGAATAATATAAATAGAAGGCAGAGGAGAAAAAAGACAAAAAGGCCAGCACTGGAGAAGGCATCAGGATCTCCATACACTCAACCACAGGAAGATTTTTTTGTCTGGTCTTATTTCTTTTTTAAAAGGATAGAGGGGAAAAAAAGAAAGTTCTCCTTTGCTCCTAAGAATTAGATTTGAGAAGAAATCTAAATAGGAAGTTTTGCCTTCCAAGGCTGCCTTTTTCCAGCCTGAGGAAAGAAGCAGAGGGTAACAAAGCTGTCTCTTCCAGGGATAACGTAGGAACATGCTTTGCTTATGGAGCCCCAAATTTAGAAGCCTTCAGCTTGTTTCTCCCTGCAAAGAACTTTGGACCAGAAGCACGCAGATGGGTTACAATGAAATACAGTAAGAATTAGCTAGAAAGATGAAACAACAGAAAATTAATCTAGCATTTAAACAAGACAACAATCAGAGTTTAGAGGTCTATGGTAAACGGCTAATGAATGAACGTAACAAAGGGACTCTGATCTTCTGGGTGATTCCTGCATCTCTGCAAGACTACCTTCAAGAGAGGTTTAAAAGCAAAAATTAATCTATAACTCAAGTTAAAATCCAGAACAAAGGTGTTAAGTAGTAGGGTTTTAACCAGACCTTACCTTTCAGCACTTGTCAAAGTCACTACGGGGCCTCTACCCAGCATCAGCCACACCAGCGCTGCCTACAGGCAGCACGACTAGGCAAGGGCTTGCCTTCACCTCCTCTGGGATTCACGACACCTGCTCATGACACATCTATACCAGGCTGCAGAGGCATCTTCTTCCTGCCCTCTTCTTTCAAAGGCCATGCATCCCAACACAGTTTTCATGGTCCAAAACACATGAGACACCACAACCCTCATCCTGCACCCAGCCACCCCCCAGCTCACATAGGACCACCAAGGTGCTGTTCAAATGCATTGATGGACAAGAGAGCCAGCCACCCCATGGCTACAGAAGGGTACGTACCACCATCATGTACACAGACCAAGCAACCTACAGCTCCGTCTGGGAGTGCTACCAAACTGCAAGCCTGAGAGCTGGACCAGACAGCACTGAAGCCACCAAACCCAGTCCCAGCCACCAGGCAGGTCTGTGAAGGACCTGCCATCCCAAAAAAGGGAAGGCTGGGAAAAATCTGTGTCAAAAACCATTCATGACAGACGTTCTCAATCAGTTGTGCAGCTTCACAGCATTCCTGGACATCACCTCTAGCGTAAAGCAATGAAAGGAGATATCGGCCGAGCAGAGCCAGTTGTGCTCTCAGAATCACAGAATCATCTAGGTTGGAAGAGACTTCTGGGATCATCGAGTACAGCCTTTGACCTAATACCACTGTGTCAACTAGACCATGGCATTAAGTGCCATGTCCAGTCTTTTCTTAAACGCTTCCAGGGATGGTGACTCCACCTCCTCCCTGAGTAGCCCATTCCAATGTCTAACAATCCTTTCTGTGAAGAAATTTTTCCTAATGTCTAACCTGAACCTCCCCTGGTGCAGCTTGAGGCTATGCGCTCTAGTCCTGTTGCTAGTTGCCTGGAAGAAGAGGCCAACCTCCACCTCACTACAACCTCCTTTCAGGTAGTTGTAGAGAGCGATAAGGTCTCCCCTCAGCCTCCTTTTCTCCAGGCTAAACAATCCCAGTTCCCCCAGCCGCTCCTCATAAGCTTTGTTATCTTCCTCTGGACTCGCTCCAGCACCTCAATGTCTTTCTTGAAGTGCGGGGCCCAGAACTGGACACAGCACTCAAGATACGGCCTCACCAGTGCTGAGTACAGGGGGACAATTACTTCCCTAGTCCTGCTGGCCACGGTATTCCTGATAAAAGCCAGGATGCTGGTGGCCTTCTTGCCCGCCTAGGCACACCGCTGGCTCATGTTCAGCCGTCTGTCCACCAATACCCCCAGGTCCTTTTCCACCGGGCTGGTTTCCAATCACTCTTCCCCCAGCCTGTAGCGCTGTATGGGGTTGTTGTGGCCAAAGTGCAGGACCTGGCACTTGGCCTTGTTGAACTTCATGCCATTGGTCTCGGCCCATCTATCTAACCTGTCCAGATCCCTCTGCAGAGCCATCCTACCCTCAGGCAGATCAACACTCCCACCCAGCTTAGTGTCATCCGCGAATTTACTGGGGGTGCACTCGATACCCTCATCCAGATCATCAATAAAGATATTAAACAGGATTGGGCCCAGTACTGAGCCCTGGGGGATACCACTAGTGACCGGACGCCAACTGGATGCGGTACCGTTAACCACCACTCTCTGGGCCCTGCCATCCAGCGAGTTCTTAACCCAGTGAAGAGTGCACCTGTCCAAGACATGGGCTGCCAGCTTATCCAGGAGAATGCTGTGGGAGACAGTATCAAAGGCTTCGCTGAAGTCCGAGTATACTACATCCACAGCCTTCCTCTCATCCACTAGGCAAGTCACCTGGTCATAAAAAGAGATCAGGTTGGTCAGGCAGGACCTGCTTTTCCTAAACCCATGCTGACTGGACCTGATCCCCTGATTGTCCTGTATGTGGTGTGCAATCGCTCTCAAGATGATCTGTTCCATAACCTTGCTGGGCACCGAGGTCAGGCTGCCAGGCCTGTAGTTCCTGGGATCCTCCTTCCGGCCCTTCTTATGGATGGGCGTCACATTGGCCAGTCTCCAGTCATCTGCGACCTCCCCGGTTAGCCAGAACTGATAATAAATAATGGAGAGTGGCTTAGCAAGATCTTCTGCCAGCTCCCTCAGTACCCTTGGGTGGATACCGTCAGGTCCCATAGACTTGTGAGCGTCCAAGTGGCACAGCAAGTCACTAACTACTTCCTCCTGAATTACAGGGGGTCTATTCTGCTCCACGTCCCTGTCTACTGGCTCAGGGGGGCAGTTGCCCTGAGGATAACTGGTCTTACTGTGAAAGACTGAGGCAAAAAAGGTATTAAGCACCTCAGCCTTTTCCTCATCCCTGGTCACAGTGTTCCCCCCGCATCCAATAAGGATGGAGATATTCCCTTGATCTCCTTTTGTTGTTTATGTATTTATAAAAACACTGTAGTGGCTAGATTGAGTTCTAGTTGAGCTTTCACCTTTCTAGTTTTCCTTCTACATGACTTAACAATATCCTTGTACTCTTCCTGAGTTGCCTGCCCCTTTTTCCAAAGATCGTAAACCTTCTTTTTTTTCCCTAAGTTTCTTTGAAAGCTCCCTGATCAACCAAGCCGGAATTCTTCCCCCATGGTTCGTCTTTCAGCTCATGGGGATGGCCTGCTCCTGTGCCTTTAAGATTTCTTTCTTAAAGTATGTCCAGCTTGCCTGGACCCCGTTGTTATCAGGAACTATTTCCCATGGACTCTCTGAACCAGTGTCCTAAATAGGCCAAAGTCCGCCCTCTGGAAGTCCAAGGTAGAGGTTTTGTTGACCCCCTTCCTTCTTTCCCCAAGAATGGAAAACTCTTGTCATTTCATGGTAGCTGTGCCCTTCCCTTGCTGCTCCACTGAGGTAGAAAATATGTATTGCTGAAGCCATAAAGTGCTTACAATTATGGCCCCAAACCCAGTAATCTCCACTAATGTAGGTAAATTGCTGACCCCTCTATCACTGTTATTCATGATGCAGAAAAACGTTGGGTTTTCTCTGCAGTTTAATAAAACCTGTGGGGAATTGGCGCAAGGCTTTCATTCCTTATAGCTAGCCTTTAATGTTGAAGTCTGGATTTCCTAGAGGGGAACTGAATAGTTTAGAATAATTAGTGATTTACATATAGAGTTGTCAACAAAGATACATGGTATTAAGTTATCAAGATGAAGGGTTCCACCTTCTCAGTTGCTACTTTTGATTTTATTTTATTTAAAAATTCTGTAATTTAATTCCGCTCACATTCTGCTATCACTAGTAAAGTGGCCTGAAGCAGACAGCAAGAAGAGAGCACTAAATCGAAGGCTTAAATCACTTCTTCCTCAGTTCCCTGGCAGATTTAAAGAGCAACCTGGCACTAATGCTTTCAAATAATATACTGTTGGACCTGACACAGCAGAGAAACTCTGCTTCAAATCACACAATAGTCCAGGTGACTGCACAATTACAATTAACCTCCTGCCTGCTGTGCCTAATGACAAATGATCACGTGAATGATAGGTTCGGGAAAGGATCCAGGTATCAAAAAAAAAAAAAAAAAAGATTTCTGATTCTTACATCTTTAAAAAGCCATTTGTAGTTCAGAAAAAGCCAAGGGACACTAATTTTATTTTTGCATCCAAAAGAAATTAATAACCCTTACTAATACACATGCAGGCATAAGTTCATGCTGTCAGCCTTCTAGCAGCAAGAGGGATGCATGGAAGTCTCCTACCGCCACAGCACTGTAATCGGAAAAGCACTAATATCCTGTACCACTATAAATCTCAGGCCAGACCAGAGAATATGAAATTTGACCGTGCTGGATAAAAAAAAAAAAAAAAAAGGTAATATAACCTCAAAATAACATGCAATATTTTTTGGCACACTTATTGGGCCCATGGGTTTCCCACTACAAGGTCGCTAACTGGGGAGGTATCCTATGTTGTCCCATGAGGTTTTGTGCTTTTCTGCTTTATGTCCCTCATCTCCTACTTACCGCGTGAGCTCCCTTTACCTGGGAGCATCCTCCTCTCTCTGCTCACACAGCACGTTCACAAGAAAGCAGAGCTATTTTCCAGCCTGCTCCCTTGGCCGAACAGGGAAGCACAAAGATCGTCCCATCCCAGGAAGAGCCAAGGGCACCCATTACCTTTCCTGTACCTGGCTCTAATGGGGGAAGAGTTTATTTGCCCCAAACACTCTTCTAGTCAGAAGTTACTGCCCCTCCAGATCTGCCAGCAGAGCAGTTGGAGTGATCTCTCCCTCACCTGCTTCAGTGAAGCAAGCTCATTAGTTTAAATAATTTGTTAGTGTCCAGACCCGAAGGGGCAGAAGCCTCCAGCTGAGGAACAGCAGGGCACAGGTGTGTGTACATGTGTGTGTGTATATATATATATATTATATATTTATATGTATAGGACACGCTTACGCAAATTCTGTCCCCCACTCTTCCTAAATCTGGCATTTTCTAGCATAGATACATCTCCCAAGAACAACAGAAGCCATATGGACACATCTACCCAGATGTCACCACTTGCACCTGGAAGCAGCAAATTACTTGCAGGCACTGCCAAGACCTCTTTCGAAGCAAAGCAAACCAAACCTTTACCTCCTACTTGCTCTAGAGCCAAAGGACACAGCACCACCAGACATACATGGGCCATACCCCCATCCAAGGTAAATGGGCAGTGAGCAGCACTGAGTTTTGTCAGGCCCCTCCTGCAGGCCATGTTATGGCAAGTATTTACCAAGTTGTATGCCCAGCTATTTTATAGGAGCTAATCACAGACATAACACAATTAGGAGGTTAGCCCTGTAATCCAGAACATTATGTATAAGGGTTTCTACATATATTTATAACACCTGTTTCAGCATGCCTTTAGACAAGAGTATTTTCATATAAAAGAAATAAATATAAATATACTGTATTCTGGCAATTTAGTCTGATGGCTGATTAGAGAAACATTGCTTCATGAATTCTGAGCCATGACATTTCCACTAATCTTCCCATTTCAACAGCAGGAAAGGAACAGCTTTCATATCTCTGTGCTTATCATTTTCAAGCTAGTCTCTGGCTTTCAAGTTAGTCTCTGGCTAACATTATCTGCTAGTCTTTGGATTTACCCAATAGCTCTTAAAAAACCAAAATATACTGCCGTGGTCTATGAAACTTATGTGTGGCTTACTCGGAGAGCTGTATGTCATTCTGAAGATGAACAAATGTAGAAACTAGCTCTCATCTTTTAAAAAGTATGCCAAATAAATAAATAACAAGATTGCTATCCATTATTTCCCTTCAATGAGATTGCTGCTTGAAAGGTTATAAATGATGATGTTTTTGCTTTTGCAGAAGGCTATGCATTAAACTTCTCATATCGCCTTGCGGGGATCAAATACAGTCTGTTTGTTCTCAGATTTCTTAAGCCTGCTCTTCTGCAAAGCCCCCCAGTGTAACAGCTACCACTCCCCTACACACCAGTTTGCCCCCAAGAGACCTTACCTTGCAACCCTTGCAGCATCTCACCTTCTAATCCCCAACCCCACAGACATTTTAACACCTAAAATGAACGGTCATGAGCTCCTCAGCCACAGTTTCCAAGCCACAGATGTAATTTTGTGTTAACTTTGGGTTTCTCAAGGCTCAGCTCTCCAACCAGTGTGAGCTGTTGCATGCAAAGATACCTTGTCACCTACAGTCTTACCTGGGGCTGCTCTCCAACCACCGAGCATCAAATGAGATTGCTTGCACACCCCTAGGCCACAACCCCTTGAGGTCTTATAATGGGGTGGGAAGCGTCCTGCTAGAGTTTGGTTATGAACCAAAATCCTTGTTATCATCACAAAAATACATGTCAGTCCACACATCTTCCCCCACATAATAAATGTATATAAATCATATTAAAAAAATTTATCTTCTCCATATTGCTCCATTAGGATACCTCCATACCAACATCAAGATGTCACAGAAGGGACAATAAAGGTCTCCTAAACCCTCCTTAGACGAAAGAAACAGATTTTGGGCTTCTTTCATTGCCTCTCTTTGTAGCGCTCGTATTTTTGTTTGCTAAAGGTCTCTCCTTTGGACAGACCTGTTGGTTAGCTGAACCGTACACTCACAAGAGGATCTCCAAAACACAGTCCTGTAACAGTGCTGTGTATTTTATAAGGGCACAGTGAGGAGTCACGGTTGAGACAACCTTGTTACACCCTTGTTTACAGGTGCAGGGTTAGCAAAGCCACTGACTGTACCAAGTTTTGGTGCCAAAATGGACAGTTGCTTAAATAAGTCAAATGTGAACAAAGTAAATGCTGTAAAATACAGCGTAAATGTACTTACATTGAACATTTGGTTCAGGAATGTATTTTTGAAGTGAACTTCTCAATTATCCCAACTTACCATCCCTCAGCACACAATACCAACTGTGCAAAATTGATTTGTGGGGGGACGAAACTCAACCCGAAGATGTGCCCTGGGAGTGCGCTTACCACACTCAAGGGTTTTTTCCAAGGGGCCAAGCCATGGCCAACATAAAGCAGGGGCCTTGCAAGATGCACAGCACATTGCTTCACCCTATGAATCCATCTCCAACGCGTCACCCCACCTGCTAACATAGACAGAGCCTCTACTATCATTAACTAAAACAATCCTGCTTTTTCTTCTGCCATAATACACACC
The DNA here is from genome assembly GCF_013368605.1 of Nyctibius grandis. NCBI lineage: Eukaryota > Metazoa > Chordata > Aves > Nyctibiiformes > Nyctibiidae > Nyctibius > Nyctibius grandis. The sequence continues at coordinate 64,568,935 of NC_090663.1, read as the reverse complement.
TACAGCAGCCTTGACGCTATAATATATTCAGATTCAACCTATGTTTGGACTCTGCTTTTCCAAAAGCTGTCATGCTCCAATGCTTGTCAGTTGTCTCAGATAACCAACTATTACTCTGATGTTCGCAGCATAACCTAGGAATTCCCTACACAAACTACAGGGAATACTGCCAATTCTGAGTTAAATTAACTGCTTATCAAAGGCAAAACTGACAATGTTTTTTTGCATGAATGCATGGTTTATTGCTTCCCAGCCCTGTAACGCTTCTTAGCTTTTTCATGATGCACGCATGAAGACCTTTAGATATATCATTTTGGCTTAATAACACCACAATTACAACCACTTAATGCACTTAAGGGAACAGTCCCAGTTTAATTTCTCGTAGGAGCAAGGAGAAGTTGCACGCTCTGCTAGCAAGACATATACCATCAGCCTGTGCTCAAACCCTCCTCTATTTGCTTAGCCAGAAATTTCCTTGCCCAACGGTACAAGGAGGAGAGCTTAGCCCCTGATCCCAGCTCCTTTGCCTGAGGTTATACCAAGGTCTGTCAGCGGATCCTTCTTTTTCCTTATGAAATCAGCCTTCTGGGTCACACTTTGGAGGTTATCTTCTAAAAGCCCCAAAACCGAGCCTGGCAGCAATCTGAAGAGTCCCAAGCCACTGAGTTTTCTCAGTACTTAAGTGCCAAAGCACTTTGGCTTCCCATGCCCCTGGAAAAGCAACTCACTCCACAGACCTCATGGGTACAAGCATACCGAGTCCTCTTGGCCTGAAGGACATGAGAAGGCTAACAGAGGGTCACCAAAATCAGCCCTACACATACAGCAGCCCAGGCTTGCACTCAGCAGCCTGCCTACACAGAAGTTGGCACCCCACCACTAAATAACCCATCCCACTCAGCCACACGTGATCCATTATCTTCCCAGCCAATTTCTTAACCCCTTTTTCAGGGAAAAAAAAAAAAAAAAAAAGAGTATAATGCTTTCCAACGTGGAATAAAAGGATGGGCACATTTCGGTGCCACAGCAGAGTAGAATTGATGCTGCCCACACAACCTGGGGTTTGGAAATAATGTATTTATCGAAGTACATTAAGACCAATTTAGAAAAGGTTGATTAGATAAAGTAATGCTCATTCAGGCAAGCCTAAACAATTTTCTTATTTCATTGAATCAGCAATAATGTACTCCTACAAATGCAATAAATATATATCCAATCGCCTCCTCCTTCAGTGACTTCTCCCCTTGTTCCTTTCAATTGGCAGCATTTGGTTTGGGTTGTTTTCAGAAAGGAAAAAAAACCACACAGTAACTCATTTATAAAACCTCCTCTTCCTGGTAATTTTATTTTATCTCTGTAGCATAAGGCAATCTAACAGAAGCAAACATTGTTTACTTGTTAATACCAAGCCAGAACTCTTAGAGAGAGTCACTGAGACCATGGAGGAAAACTATTGTTTTCTTTGTTATTCTGCTGGAAGACCTGCGGTAATATGTCAGACATTGGTAGAGCCTATTGGGAAAAATACAAATAGTTCCTCTCTTTTCATCCATATGCATGGGAAATCGTGCTGGTCTACATGCACTGGAAGATTTTGTGCTGTTGCTCCAGCCAGCTCTTCTCACCATAACACCTCCTCTAAAAAAAATTTCACTGCAATTTGTAATTCAGAAACCAAAGTATTTTTTAAATCTTGACTGTTTGATTGTGTTACTACATCAACTGATTATTCGCAAGATACATCTCAAGAGACATATAGCACTAACTGCAGAACAGGCTTCTGTGCCCACAGTCCCCAGCAATGCCGGAGTCCCTGCACCCCACAACCTCTGGGTGAGCCCTGAAAGCAGGATCCGACCCGACAGCACTCAGGTTAACAGAGAAAATGAGGTGCTGCAGGCAAGCGAGGGTCCTAGCAAGGCACATGCATACAAAATCCTTCTGTTTTTGTTGTGCAGTGACATTTGTTATCAGGACACCGAGTGTTTACCTACGGGTTTCATGGCAGTATGATTACTTTTGATCCGAGAGTGCCTTCAGCTCAACTGCCTGCCTGCCACCTGGATCACAGACTCCCTCCTGGCCTCCCCCTTCTGTTTTCACCCTCTCCATTATTTACCTCTAGCTTTACAACCAATTAATATTTCTTACAAGTAACCTTGGGGGGAGAACTGTATTTGTCATCTCCTTTCTATGCAAGCATTTGCTGCTGAGGTAGGAAGGCAGGTAAATGTTCCTGCAATGATTTCATGAAAGATAGACATGAGGAAATTTCTGCTGCTGGCCAGAAATTTCGCAGCTGTGTCTGTGCCCAAGCTAAATTCCCAAGCATACACTCTGTATAAAGCTTTCAACAACTACCATCACAGAGAACTGATTCATAAAGTATACCCTTTATGAAGAGAGACATTTTTCATCCCATGCTACAAATTCAAATTTAATAAAGGATACTGCTTAAGCAGGCATTTATTTTTTTCCATAACCAACTCCAGCAAATTTCTCTGGATCACTTCAGATTCAGTGAGGGGATGTTTCTGAGCTGCTGCCAGAGCTCACTCCCTCTTAGAGGGAAAACGGCAATATTTGGCCTCTGAAAACAAAAAAGCACCAATTCAACAAATGCTTAGCACCCTTTGCAGACATTCATTTACTCCAACAGCAAGATGTTGGGTGAAAACTTTCTAAGCCAGAATTGGGTTTTCAGAAGTCCTGCATGTCCAGTCACGAAACACCTAAATGCATTTAAAAGCCCAATCTTCAATAATCTGGCAACCCAAGTCCAAATCACTCCCAGTACCACCGACTGCTTTGAAAAGTCCTACACTTAGGCAAGAAATGAGTGCGGGATTTTTGTCTTGTGCTATGTCAGTGCCCAGCCACTCCTAGGGACTTAAGAAGCCTTCCCAGAAAATCAGCAGTGACTGAAGGCTCACCATTAGCTTCAATGGGATACAGGTTTTACTCTACACCTTTCACTTACATGCCTGCATACAGGTTTAGAAACCTAACTTTTGTTTGCTTCTCTTGGAAATCTCACTCTAAAAAGTCAAAACAACCAACAAGGATTTAGTTAGGAAACCAAAATTAGCTGGACTCGCGTAGCTACACAGCAATGCACACAGCCGAGTGGCTATTTCGAAGGAGTCAGCATGAAAGCCTGGAAGAAGATTTGCTGGTTTAGAACCTGCACTATAATTTTGTTTGACCCAGAATTAACTCTACTGAAAACTGAATCAAAAATAAATTAATGTTTACATTCTTTGCATTACAGACACCACCTGAAGCAAGGAGAGAATTTGCCCAGCTCATCTCGAGTGTGGTATGGATGTAGCTCAAAGGCCCTACTCGCCACATCTCAGCAACTGGGGTCCTGGGGAAGCATCTGCTCTTGGCCTTGACCAGCAATGAAAGCAGGGAAGCAAACAAAATCCTACTGATAAGAGATATGGTTAGGAAAAGCTTAGCTGATCTTGCAACTCCAGCCCCAAGAATAGTTCCCTTTGGAAAGGTCTGGAGGTATCTTCCTTTACACAGTTGCACCATTTTTCTGGACCATCCCTGCTGAGCCTTGCTCCACTACGTGCACTTTACATTCCTAGAGGTATACCTTTTGCTAGATGTTTTCCCCTGCAGCATCATCCCATCCTGAGCAACACTGCCCAGCATCCCTTCCCTTGATGTGAGCGGGGCAAAAGTCAGCTTTGGTACCGTCTCACAGGCAAGGAGTGACTGCAGAAAGCAAGAAATCCATAATGAGAGAGAATGAAAGTCATGATGGAAAGGTGTGGGGCATTTGCTGGAGGGGCAAAAAGAACTTTGCACAAATTGGGGAAAAAAATAAGGGGAGAAAAATAAATGTAGGGCCAGGAACTTGCTGGTGCCAGGTAACACAACAATGCTGCTCTCTGGAGCTGTACTGACCTTGCCAGAGAAATTAACATATTTCTGTCCCCTACCTGTTTGTTTTTTTTTCTGCTTTTTAAGGATTTTATGACAATAATAACCGCACTATACCTTGCAGCACTTGCTCTCACGTGCACCCACAGATTAAGTCTAATACAATGCACTTCCCATTGCTGAGCGCTCCGCATCGCTTCAGGTGGACAACTGCCCTGTCCTAACCCTTTCTGCAGCCAACATGGCAGGCAATTTATCACCATCATCTAACTTCATTCACTTCCCTTGCTGAGTGACAGCCATCAAAAGTCTTGTTATGGGACTGTTACTAGGTGGCAAGGCAATCACATCACCTAACAAGGTCTTAAAGAGGAAAACTGCCTAAATCCCATTACCTGAAGGCCCTCTCTCCCCCAAGATGAAGATTTGCGTGTGTTTGTGCCACAGATGTCAAATGCATTTCTGACCCTTTTTAATAACTTTCAACCTTGCTTCCAGGAGAATGAAGTAGGAGAGCCCTCCTGTAGATGCACAGATTTGCTTCAAGGAGTTTAAAACCATCAACAGTTGAACTTGCTGGATGTTTTCAAGGCAAATCCACTTACCTAATAGGTAAGACTTCCAGGCAGGAGCAAGTCCTGCAGTGATGTATCCCCGGTGACTCCAGCACGCTGCTACGAGCGTATTTCTCCACAACGCAGGAAGGCTACTTTCACATTTTACCATATCCAAGCCTATCACTGAAAGCAAAGCCAAAACCCTTCCAAAACTTCCTACTCTATTAATTTCTGGGGAGTGAAATGAAAAGGGACACTCGTGGGAATGGAAATCACAAAATCTGAGAGAAGATTAATAATGACAACTGTGGCAGTCCACACTGATGTGGCAGTCTGAGGAGAAGAAACTGGACTCCACACAATCCAATGTGAATCAAAGTGAAGACGCTTTATTAAGCATAAGCTGTCCCTTTTATACATTTGTACTTTCCCTAGCTGTAAGCATGTGCATTGCTATTGGTTAATATTACTGTCCACACCTCAAGCATACTCTTCTTTTATGTGTTGATTGGTTACTGCTCTGCCACTGGTCCTTTCTTAATTGGCTCCATCAGTTCTTGTTTCTTCTCCTCCGTGTTCGGCTCCCCTTGGCTACTCCCTCAACTCTTGTTTGCTCAACTGCTGGTTTTCCTCATTTCTTCTCTCCAAGGTCAGCTTATTGACACTAACTACATGACTCTTGTCGCGCAGCTAGGCCCTCACTCCATACTCTCATACTTCTGGCTCATTACATGACCCTTCTCCTCCAGAAATCCCTCTACAGCAGTCAGCAGTGTGTAACTCAGTGGTTCACAATATCTGGAGATGCTACCAAGTCTGGCAAGGCAGCAGCTGCTGCCAACAACAGCCGAGCACAAGCTGTTTTGGATTCATTGTATGGTTTTGCTGCAAACAATAATGCCAGGTCCAAAACATCACCTGCAGATTCCTTTTGACTTCTCCGTGATAGGACCTGGAAGGGCTGCGCTTGTCAACAGCTGCACACCGGGGAGAGACAAGAGCAGAGACAACAAAACAAAGCCAACAATAACCCAATACCTCCATTTTTGGCTAGTTCTCATGAGAGAAATGCAATGAGAACGGCTGGCTTAATCCCTTGAGCCTACGTAGTTCCGCTCCCAGTCTGAATGCCAATATACAGGCCATCTCTGTATTGCATATGCACTGAACAGGGTCCTACTGAGTAGGTCAGACCTCCTGGCCATTAGCATATGCTGCTCTACAAGACAACTCTGCCTTTGAGATAAACACATTTACCTTTCAAGAGCAAGCAGACACGCTTGCATCTCAAGGCAAGCTGGAGCTTGCATGCATCCTGCACATCTCCGAGCCTCAGGACTTGGATATTCCACTTACTGTCATAACCTGGAGGCTCTTTTCAATGCTGTTTGTAACTGGGAAGATGCTAACTACTGTGCCCATGAACATGAAAGCAGCAATCGCTCTCTGCTGCAGGCTGGAGAAACTGCTTCTTTTGTAACACCAGAAACGTGCATCCTGTATCTTTGGGATCTAAAGGAGAGCTGCTGAAGCATTTTCATGCAGAGACTATTAAAAAAATTTTTTTGTTGTTTTGTCTCTGCTTTTTTTTTTTTCTTTGAGCTTTGGAATATAGGAGTCAGGTGACAGCTGAGGTTTCAATTACTACTGTACGCACCACAAAGCAAAAGCATTGCTTTCAGACTTGTGGCCTCATAACACAGATTTATATTAGCTAAGACAGACTCAGCTAGTCCCATCAGAGAGAAAAAAGAAACCAGTTCTATTTCTCCCCAGCGTTCATTTCACCTTCAGGATTCCTCCCTTTAAAAATCAATACCTATACAAACATGCAATACAGGTATATATGCACATGTTAAAATATGTGTAACAGATACCATTCCTTTCCCATCAAGATGTTAGTTACAGCTTTCTGCATCTGGTTGTGCTGGAAGAGGAGAAGGTTTTACCTCCTGCTTTTTGTTCCTGGCTTTGGTATGACCAGAAACTCAGACTGACAACTTTTCACAAAGACAAGCATGGAAAAAAGGACTTGCTTAACACAGAAGGGCTCTTCACGTGGGAAAAAGGCAGGTATAAATGGTCTCCAACACATTTGTAAAATTGCTAGACTTTTACTCAACATTTATTAGAACCCGTGAGTTTATTTTGCCAAGAGGAGCAATGGGTGTTTAGGGAACTCGGACATGCTCCAGTTACTCATCATTTGGATTCCTTTACATCAAAGTACTGAGATGCACCTATAATTATGGTTGCTCAAAACTTTTCATTGGAAAGTATTTTCTTCTAAATTATCTTTTCTCTAAGAACAGCTGGATAATTAATGCATTTAAATAATTTCCACTCGTTGTTCAAAACCCAGATACTTTCACTTCGCAGAAGGTTATCTTAGTTAAAGTCATGAGAAGAATTTTGAAAGGTTTTAATTTAATTCAGAAACATTCATGGAAAACCCTTGGTAGCCACTCTAATAACAATGTTCACAGCAATGAACTTTGCTGATGATGCATATACTTCATATACCCTCAAAACATTTAGCTGCATTCTTACTATACAGCACTATGGCTGCTCATTTAGGTTAATTTATAGCAGCATCTGTGGCTTCCGGTCAAAATTCCCCTGGGGAACTGATCAGAAGGGAGAGTAGTGCAAGAACTGAAACAAAGCCAAACCATAAGAATAGCTTACAATGTATAAATTAACCTTTTTCATCACAAACACCACAAGCATCCTCCAACTGACTCTGCTACAACTGGACAAACTGCAGCAAAGATATCAGGGCAAATGAATGATTCATTATTTTTGTGCAAGCCTGCTAATGTCTACCGATGAAATTCACTCCCTCTGCTACCCAAGATGATCTAAATTGAGATTGGTGGATTTTGCTTTCTTAGTCTGGGGAAGTTTCCTGCCAGCTGCACTTGCAGACATGGCCAAGAGAACAGAGCATACCCCAGTATGGGAATCCACCAGGTCTTGATCTCAGGTCTGAAATCCCTCTCCTGCACCCACAGTACTAAATCCATGCCTCCACTGAACAATACCTGTTTATCAGCCAAGTACCCATATTTAGATCTTCATCTCTTTGCCTAGTTACAAAACATTATTCAAATGTCATCTCTTAAATGGATATCAGATAGCTTCATATATATATATGCGCACATAGACATACCTATTTTTCTAGGAATAGATTACAATCTGTCCCTTAAAATACCCTTATTTTTAGAATATTCAAAGTTCAGCTTTTGCCAGTTATGTCTTTTTCCTTCCTTTTCTTTTTAAAAATCAAACTATTTCAAGTATAGATCGTTTCTACAGAAGAGTCAGTTCTTATTATCAGTGGGCTTCTTAATTAATGTTCACTCTGTCTTTTTCTGTTGCTATATTGAATTTTGAGTGCATATGGCTTAATAGACACACCAGATGCTGCTTCCCTAGGTGGTTTAGGAGCTAATGCTTCATCATTTGAAGGTTTTTTAAAAAAAGAGAGGCTCATTATTTAGTGGATTAGCCACCTGTTCAGAAGAGGAGACAACCTGGAGGAACTAACTTGCCTGGTTGTAAACCAAAGTCCGAAGACTTAGAAGGGGCTGTGCTGCTGCTGCTTCATTGGAAAAGAAGGAAGCAGGCAGCCTGGGCTCCTTCCTTTTTCAAAGCCTCTATCAGAAAACCAACAGTGAAACATCTTGCAGAAATAGCAACATCTCCCCCCACCCTTCTCCAGCCTAGGCAAGGACTGAATCCAAGGCACTCTGACTTCTTCAAATGCTGCCTGGGAGCATTTTCCTGCTCCAGTCATTTGATCCCCATTTCACCCTCCCTTATGGTGTGGAAGGTGAACAGAGATACAAAACCATAAGTGAACAGAGTTATAAAAACACAAGTTAACACACATTAGCCTTTAACAGCTGCCTCTGCCACTCGCAGAGATACCCAGCAGTCAGCCAGCAGTGACATCTCAGACTCAGGCACATGACAGACTGAATCACTGAGTACAGTGATACCCATCCCCAACTCTCCTTCCCCCCGATAGATATGAAAGTAAGCAATTCTTGCTCTCTATTCATGAGAAACCCAGAAATACCTCCCATGTGTCACTTTAAATGTATGAGGTCACACTTGCTCATTTAGGAGGTAGACAGGCAGGAATGCAAATATCTCTGGCTGCAAGAAACATGGTTGATGCAGTAAAGGATGTGAATGAAGGGTTAAAGTTCATAAAATGTGTTATAAAACAGAGTTATGTACGTAAATACTTATTGTGCATTCTGGGCATCAGGAAAAAGCTTGCAGTACATGCCAGTGGATGTGGTTTTAAGTGCCCATGCAGACAATGTATTTCTGAAGCCAAATCCATTGAAACAACAACAGCCGTTCTAGCATCTTTAGGCTGAGCCAGCTCTAAACAAATTTTTCGTTTAAGAAGATAAATATGGAGGATCTGACAAATCTATGACCACAATTGCCATAGATTACAACTACAATACAGCCCGATTGCAAATACATTCAATTTCCTTGTGTTGGGAAAAAAAAAAAACAAACCACCAAACAAAAAAAACAACCACCACAAACAAACCACCAACCCCAAGAAGCCCAGCCAGGGCCCAATGCCTTGCCACCTCATGGTTGCTGGCAGCAGCATGCTCCTGCTCCCAACATCAGAAGCTGTTCAGGATGCTCCCCCAAAGGAAGATAGCTTTTTTCAGTCTCTCCCCACGTTCCCAATGCCTCAGTATGCCTAGAGGAGCTGGTAGAGATGGGCTGCAAAGGCACACCGTGAGGGTGCTTAATTTTCCCCATTTGAAGCAGGTAGCACAGCTCCTGAGAGCAGAGGCTTAAGCACTGCATATGCAGTAAAAGTCTCCTTTTTGGCATGCTGGCAGGGGCAACACATGGTTCATAACTCTTCCAAAACATAGAGGTTGGTGGTACAGGGATCTACAGAAAGAACTGAATAAGCATTTCCCTTGGTTTTCTTTCATTTCACCAGGAGTCCTCCATATGGAGGAAGTCTAGAGCTCAGGTTTTTGCTTCCATGTAAGGCTAAATCAGACCCCCATCTTATTTGGAGCAGATGGTATAGTAAAGATGTTAAAATGAGTTAATGGGCAGGACTATATGACTTAGTGCTTATGGTAGACAAGAACTAGCATGAGAACAGTGGAAGTCCTCTCTGCTCTTCAGTCCTCTGATGCTTTCTAAGCTTTTTTTCCTAAAAACAAAAGAAAAATACTAACTCACAATCTTTAGGCCAAGTCGGCCAGCTCTGAACACTTGCTGCCAGGCTGAGCAGCCACTGCAGAAGCCTGTGCCTGAGTATCCATTCACTTCAACCCACCAAGTGAGGGTTTCACCTGCCCAAATGCTCATCGCCTGCATCAGGCAATCTGTGGCACAATGTGGTCCAGGGCATGGGCTCCCAAGACATCTTCTTGGGTTGTCCTTGAAACATGAGAGTTTGTTACTCTGCATGAGCATGCCAAGCTCCAGTCTCTCTCTGAAGAAAGTGTTAAATATAAGCTGCTTTAGACTTCTGGTTCTGGAAACACAACGTGCTGACATCAACATGAGGTGAGAGAATAAATTTGTGCAGAAATAGCTTATTGCAGCCCAGCCAACCACAGACACATTTTACTTCTCTAGTGCTATCACACAGGAATCTTCACTTTTAAAAAGTGAGAGTTAAAAGCAGCTAGGAGAAAAAGACACGCAGAAGATCTGCAAGACTTACAATGGTAGAAATACAGAGGGGGAAAAAAAAATCCATGACAAAGTCTTCACAAAGATTACACTGGCCTGAAGTGTTCCCTAGCTGTGCTTCACACAGGCCAGGACAGGTTATAATGGCAGGTTATAAATACATTGTCAAATAGGTAAGGCTTAAAATTCCCACCCCTAACCCAAGAGCAACAGGGGTAATTTCCCAAGCCTCACCACTGCCAGCTGATCAAAAGCCACAACCCTAACTAACAGCTACCTAAAGCTTGATCCCTGCAGCCTCATTTAGGCACTCAATCAATCTCAGCTGCAAAGATGCTGAAACTGGATCAGCCAGGAAGAGGCATCATCTCAGAGGTCTCCCACGTTCACAGAAAGGACTACTGTAATCATCACTTATGGGCACCTACCTAACACTAATTGCAATTTCTCACCCAGTGCTTTGTAGAGACAGCCCATCAACCTGCAGCACTGCTGCAGCCTGGCCCAAAGTGCCTTTGTCCAAGTTCATGCATACCCTGAAGCCACAGGAGGCGAGAACATCTCCTCGTGCTGTAGACAACTGTCCTCCCAGCGGTGTTACCCTGTGGGCCATCAGGAGCTCTGCAAAGCTCCTCCAGTTCCAGCAAAGCCTCCTCCAGCTGCAGGGCCTTGGCTGCCCAGCCGTCTCTGGTGGGGCGAATCTGCCACCACATAAGTGCCTGGGATGGTCCCTGTGCATTTGCTGCACAAGATGGCAAGTGCCAGCTCTGCTGCCAAGACCAATCAGAGGAGGGAGGTCTGGCAACACAGTTTTACAAGGAGGATTGAAGCCCTCGCTACATCCAACCCGTGATATGAGCACTTCACCATACTGGGATAGGAAGGTTGGCTGATAATTTGTAGATGACCTTTAGTGGCCTTTGGCTGGTTTAATATCTGGCTAGACAGTAGCCACCCCTTTGATGTACAAAGTCATTCAACAGACTATTCTTCCAAGGTGTCTACTACCTCTAGCGCAAATCAGCCCAGAGATAAGTTCAGAAACGTGAACATACACTTGCTTTTAATCTGCTCCTTCAACATCTTTCTGATACACATCATCTCACAGTCCCCACCTCAGAGACATGTATGCATGGTGCCTAATGTATTGCATCAGAGAGGTAGTTTCAGTGAGCAAAGCTGTGCACAGGCATAACTCGAGGGGAGTGTCTACACATGCACGTGCATGAGAAGCACGTGGGTCTGAGAAGCAAAAGCAGAATGGCACTTACAACAAGCAAAAATGCATCATCTTTTAAGTGCAGTCACCTAATCCTTTTTTCCTTTAGGTCTCTATGGCACAAGATCACATTGATAACACCATCCTATCAAGCCACCAACGCCCTTCTATGCGGTGGTGTTGTTTTTTTTTTATTCTCTGAGAAAAAAAAAAACCATGTCTCTTTAATGAAGCTGTTCAGCCTTATGTTTGAACAGCAAAAGTAGGAGCCAACCTCATCGGTGTTTAAGAGTTACAGGGGCCGAGAGTGTTTTCTTGCTGAGCATCAATTCCAGCTCTTTGAACCAATTGCCACAGATTCCAGAAGCTTGCCCACACTACAATTTTCACATTTAGCAACTGTAAAATTGTTAAAGCGATATCTTTCCACACGGTTGCTCTGTTATTAGTGCTTAGTTTGGCATGCCACCTTAGTTACGGGCTTTAAATGCCACTTTCAGCACTTCCCGGGGTAACCTTGGCCATGAAATCGGAAAATCAGATCATTTTCTGGTCTGTTTTCTTCTTTTTCTCTGGATAAGATTAGATTTTGCTACGCTTGACTGACAAATCTCATTTGGGATTCCAGAGCAGGCCGAAGTCCTGACCTCCTTAAGAAGTGGGAGGCAAAGATGTCTCAAGCTATGATGAGGAAGAAAGAGCTAATTTCAACACACCACATAACAGACAATTAGTAATTAATTTGCACTGAGAGACAAACACACTTGAAAAATATGTTCAGAGAGTGACTCCCTGTCAAGTCAGGATGCTTAGTTTTATTTCTCTAAAACAATGCTAAAACATAAGAGGTTTTCTTCTTCCTCTGTTATCTATTTCTGCTGTATTTATCTGAGGACTACAGAACTATGGGAGGTGAGGGTTTTCTTTAAACATTTTAACTAAATCCAATGAAGAATCAGCCCAACAGTGTTTTCAAGAATTATTTTTTAACCATGCCTAAGTGATTATTTGACCTTTCCATTGCTATAATCTTTCGACAGCTCATTATGTTCGAAGGATGTTATCAGTGTTGGATGCAGTGTTACTTAAAGAGGATGCTAAACTGCACAACAACCATAATGAATAACAGACAAATGTAAAAAAATTTAATTTCTAGTGTTTAGTCATGCCCCTGTTAAAAGTTAACATCACATTAAATAGTATTATGGAATATCATTCAAAACAACAGGGCAAAACCTCAGCTGTTACATCAAGTAACATACTTTAAATTCTAAGACATCAAGGTTTGGTCCACAGAGCTGTATTAACTGATGATATGGAGGACCACCCACTGATACCCCGAGACTTACTGCTGATGAACCAGGAATATAAAAAAACATATCAAAGCAGCAGAGATGCCCAGCACCTAGGTTTTCATTTTGGTAATTATTCTTAACGTCACCAAAGGAAAAAAAGAAAAAAAAAAAAAAAAAAATCAATCAATATGCAGAGTCTGAAAATATTATAGATTAGGATAACTAAAGGCACAAAGGAGGACAAGGCACCCTAGAGAGTTTATAATCTTTGCCTGCAGTTATTCCTAAAGCCACATCTCCGACTAGAAACCCTAGAAATCAAAGTACACCCAACTCTCCAGTGTTGCCCAAGAAGCATGGGCTCACAGGGCTTATCTCCTCTCAGGAAAACTTTATATACTGGATCTTCACATGACTCTATCCAAGTTTCAACATAAGTGCACGCTGAGGAACCAACTTCAAAATTTATGTGTGGACTTATTTCAGAGCTATGAGCCCCAAGAAGGCTTTTTCCCTGAGCAGTACTTCCAACTCTTTGAACTGACTTTCACGGATAGCTGTTTACAGACAGGTTTGCAGAGCTGGGAAAAAGGGATGGCCTGCCCCAGAGAGCAATTCAGAGAAGGAAGACTTTTCTGAGCAAGAACGAACTTGCAACAGGCACCACCCTTCCAAACCCAGCTTCAAAACCCCTACCAAGTTGACATGCCAATGTCATGATAGGAGACCCTGTGTTTTGTGCCTTCACAACCTTGATGACAGTTGGAGGCTGCTAACTTTTCCATCGTTGCCAATTATCTCCAGGCATTTGAGGCAGGGTAAATGAGGCACACTGACAAGTGACAGTAATCAATTTTTCAGCGTGCATTTTATATTTAGACAGGAAGTGCCAAGCTAATGAAATGAACTACTGAAGTACAGAAGTGGATTACAGCATGTCAAATAGTCTGTGAAAAGCACCCATCTCAATGTCCTTCAGTCTTCCACTGCCACCGTGCTTTGCACCTACCGCTTGACTTTGACTTCAATGGCCTTAGCAAAGCAGGTACATAGGGGTAAGGACTCCTTTGAACCAAGTCAATCAGGACACGAGCATGCACTGCTGATGAGGTAACTGCAAGTAGCACTAGAGAGCTGGAAGCATCGATTCTGGAGAGCCCCTGATTGGACAAAACCCCACAGACATGTTACAGTCAGACAGACAACAGGGAAAGACTTCCTCGGCCATGACCTGGCCAATGTTAAATGCCAGAAACCACAACAGCAATCAGTAACCACCTCTAACATCTTGAGCAACGGCTTCAAATCAAACATATAATACAATTCTACTTTTAAAAACTGAAATCCCTTAATTTTAATGGTTACTGCTTAAAATGTAGACTTGGGCATCAAGGCTTAAAGGCCTCCTGTCAAAAGACTCTGAAAGTGGCACTAGATGCACAGATATGTGAGTAATAATACATTACAGTATTTCCTGCTGCTACCAGATCTCCATGAAGTTTGTGCTCAAGGATCGTATCGCAGCTTCGAGAGAAGCAGGAATTTGGAGACTGTCTCTCATTATTTCACACCATCACTGTCCAACTCACAAATTGAAGGATGTTGCAAAACCTAAATATTTTACCTCCTCATCAGGCATTCACAGCTCTCCCTCAGATAAAAAATAGCCATGCCCTGCTCCAAGCCTATCCCAATATTAATGTTCAAGCTGCGATACAGCTTGGCTTCCCCTCATTCAGCTACATCATGGATTAGCACCTGCTTGGACCAAGTATGAGCTGACAGTTTTGTATGCACACCCTGCGCACATCCCGTCTGGAATATTTTTTATGGGTGAAGAATGAGATGAGGCAGTTTGTGAACCTTGTCCAGCGATAATCCCACTCCCCCAAATCTGCAGCAGGAGAGGAGGCCAAGAGGCCAAATTCCTCAAGCGTTTGTTTCTTAAAAAGCACATGGTTTATTCATGTTATCCCAGTTAAGAAACAGGATGAAGGACTTCCACAGTGAAGATAAATGTTGGTAAAGTTCATCATTCCCAGCTATTTTGCTGCTTTGAAGACAATCACATGATCCAGTCTCTCTCAGGCAGAAGAGTCCCTTTCAAGCCCAGTGCTCTTCCCACATTTTTTTGATTTCTCTCCCCCTGACCAACTCATCCTACCTGCTTCCAGTGCAATTGAATATTAATAGCATGAAATTTCCTATTTCATGTTACAAAGTTCTTTATCTGTTGCCAGTCTTGTACTTGATCTTCATCTTTTCTGCTCACCCTACGTTTTTGTTATGAATACAATAAAAATTAAAAGGAGTAAGGTAATAAAATAAAATGAGATCATATAATGAATATCTTGGCCATTACAGATAGAAGGAAATTAGAAAAAGATCTATAGAGCTGCATTTTTATTCAACAGGAAATTAACACACATATGTCTTCAACACCCAAATCAGAGCATCTTTTTATCACTTGCAATGACACAGGGGACTGGCAGGAGAAAGAGGATGGACCACTCAGATCCTCCAGCAATGGAGTACATAAACAGGTAAGTAATAAATACCAATCTGATTATGCCAAAGTTTCTGTCTGTTCTCAGATGTCCCCATCAGACATGGAAATCAAAGAAATCTCCCTCTGGTACACTGTGATGCAATGCAGCAAGAGAAATGTTGGGAGCATGGAAAAATGCATGGAAAAATGCAGTGATCTCGTAACCATGGGGTTTGCTTTTAAACAGCAGCAAGAATTTCGCTCTAATTTTTTTACAACAGGTTTTCTGCTAAAAAAACATGATTCTCCCTGGCTGGTTTTGGTGAATGCCCAAGTTTTCTGTTCCCAGGTTGCTTGGTTCAAGGAGAGGTCTGATGCCTTCACCATCTGCGTTTTGACTTTTGTCCCTCAGTTTGGTCAAGGTGTCTGTCCTGAGACAGCCCCCACTTGCAGCACAGTGCTCGCATCTATTCCTATCACAGAGAGACTTGCAGAAAGCACTGCTACATACAAAATTAATGGGTTCAAGCTCATCTTTCCCCATTAGTCCCAGAAAATGCTTCAATTAAAGGGAAAACTGATCTCAAGTTGAGCTGACTCGTCTTTGCATGTAGCTCAACACTATCCCGGACAGCAGAGACATGAGGAAGACCCTGTCCTTCAGGTTCTCCTCTACAACACAGCCACTCTTTCTCCCAGGATCTGCAACGTCCTTTTGCTCATTTCTGGCATCTCAAGCAATTCCTCATGAGCAGAGCAGCACTCCCTCTCCTTTTCTTACTTTCTTCTACAGAAATATTCCAGATCTTTTTCTTTGACTCTCCCCGCTTCTGTGAGAAACTTCACAACTTAGTCAAGGCTGGCATTTATGCTTTCAAAATCAACCTTCACAGTTATTACACTTGCAGCAAAGAGGGCAGCTAGCATTATTAGTCATATTGCTTTCCACCAGAAATGTAAAGGAATCCAATAAGATAATAAAGGCTATTTTCTTATATCAAAGATAATAAATTTGCAGAAATTTTGGAATCTATAAGGCTCAGAAAGGCCTAAATTGTTGCAATCCATCACCCCTGGGGTTTTCAGGGGAAAGAGGTGATTCTCCTCTCACAGCTACAACTTAGTAAGAACTTCAGGTTTTGGAAGTTAATAACAATACTATTCACTATGGACACAGCATCTTTATCTTCAAAGGGACTCTATAAAAAAATGAACCAAGTAACTTGCACTTAACCTTTCTATCTATTGAACATTTTATTTTTAACGCTAATAAAATTAAAACTATGTGCTGCCTGTAGTACCGCACTGTATTTTCTTAGAACAATAAACAGCCTATTTCACAAGCTACATGATTCATGTATATGGTAAACCCAACAGCAAAAACTTACCATGATTAATAAGTTTAACATTTTTATTTAGGTCACGTAGTCACTTTCAAAAGACATCAATAAAATGTTTTAGAGTTAAATAACAAATCAGTCACTGACAAGATAAATCACTGTAATGGGCAACTACTTTCCAATTACATTTTATTTTTGCAGAAGTAATTTTGGGGAAAAGGCATTAATTGACATTTGGAGTTGATAGGGCATTCCCACCAAGAAGGGAGGGAGGCATCTCGGTTCAGAACTGTAAATGTCCTGTGTGATGCCAGCATGATATTAAGTTGTAAATAAATCACAAGCAGCATGAAGATAGAAGGGGTAATAGTTTCCCCCTCCCCATAACAGATGACCTAAGTAAATCAGAAAGAGTTCTGTAAAAGGTAAAACACTTGTTTTGGGTTTTTTTTTTTAAAAAACAGTAAGCTATTCTCCATCCAACAGCTGAGCTGCAGACTTTTGATGGCACCCACTGGATGCAAATAGCCAAAGGTATTAGTTACCCACAATGTGCTTTTACTGATGCAGACTTTTTCCAAGGACAGGCAAAAATAGAGGAAATACACCCAATGCCTCCTGCACTGTTACAAGATGGCAAAAAATTTGAACATTTCCAGAAAAACCTCTTGTGTCAAAATAACCAAAAGAGGAAAAAGTCAGGATTGGTATAGCAGACCTGCTTTAAAAGATATTACAACTACCCCCAGTCCTAAGCAATTCCCAAAGTCCTACAATTTGGAGTGACTTGCTATTTAACTCTGTGCAACAACAGTACAGGAGAGGGAGCTATTTACAGAACAAACCTAACACAACCAGTCAAGTTTAAACAGATTAAAAAAATCCCAACATATTAAGGAGAAAAATACAATTAGAGAATCCAAATTCTTTCAATCGTGCCCCCAAAGCAGCACTTCCCATCCTCCCATGAGGAACGAGTCGAACCCTTCGGCTATGAGGATCATCCTTGTCTCCCCTGGGCACCATGAGGACTTCCAGGAGTCTGGGCAGCAAAAGCACATTCCCATTTTTATACGAGGAGCCTTGTCTGCTGGAATTGGTGGTCAGCTTCTGTGTCTCTGCAGAATAATAATGTAATAAACTTGCTCTGTGCAGGAAGAACTGTAGGGGCCCTGGATTTTTTTCATTTCAAGTCAGAGGTACCTAACAAGGTCTGGTACCTCCAGAGTATGACACCGCTGCATGGAGAGAATGTGGGGAAGGGATTTGGGTTTTCGGCCCTAGAAGACCATCTGAATCCCTTTTTAGATGCCTACATCCATTTTTGGATTTGACCCTATCTGCCAACAGACTCCAGAATACACCTACACCACAGGCTGGCAACGTGGCCATAGCTCAGGTGACCACGGCTACCTGCTCCATCACCAAACTCTGGGCTGAAGCATGGACACATTCAGCAGAACATGAACCTGGAAGAAAATACATTGCATCCCAGCAGCCAGCCTGCAGAGAGCCTGATGAAATGCCGGAGTCTTTCAAAATCTGCTGCTAACATGTTTGTCTTAACTCTTAAGGTAGTTACTGGCTGATCTTATAAACTCTCAAACTCGAGCATCTCAAGAGGATAACTGCTTGTATTAGGAAAAAAAGTGTTTGATTCCAAGGTCAGCTCAGACTTTATTATGGAGTCATAAAATGCCCAGTTGCAAAGTATTGCTTTTGCGTCTGTGTATACCTTTTTAAAGTTATTGAACCAGGGCAAATTTATGGACTGCACTAGAATCTGAAAAAGTTCAAATCCTTCCTTCCTCCTCCCCTACTTTTGATCTACAAGTATTGCAAAATTCAAGATTAAGGCCAGACAGGCAGCGAATAAATGCGCGGCAACGTGGCTTTTCATAATGCAGTAAGCACCGCTATCAACTCACCAATTCGGCATTGTTGGGCAGCATTTGAAAGTCCTATTGTAAAAACTCCAAGGGAAGCACTTAACTTGCTACAACACAAGTACCCAGCACGGTGGATTTTCCAGTTTGCATAGCACCAAGGGCATGCTCCACAAATGAGCCAGGCTGCTCTTCAGCAGCAAATCACTCATTTCCAAAGGAGCATCTGTGATGTCTCATCCCAACAGCTGCCCTCAGGTCTCTTTGCAGTCTTTCCACAATGCAGTGTTTTCACAGTGATTTCACAGGCTGTTCATTTTCAATAAATATTAGCCACCCGGGCTGCCCATGCTGCATCCTGGTGTTTGTGTGCTGCTGCATGAGGAGCGCATGCATGAGAGCAGGTCTGATCATCTCCCAGGAGCTTCAGCAAATTCCAGGCTTGGTTGGTTCACCCACTACCAATTGCAAACCTTGTTCTCCAACTGCTCATCTCCCTTCCTTTCTTACCATTAATACTTTAATGGATGCAAATGTCCAGGCTAAGGCAGAAATGCTCTTGGACTCTCAGCTGATAGCTAGCATTAGTAACGGCAAACAGATGGGTGCGCAAAAATCAAGTGCCAAGCATACTGTTATGTGTAATATAGCAGTACCGATATGCCCCATACAAGGTTAGGAAATCTTCGTGCCATTTGGTATACTTTGCCCCAAAAGACAGTAAAAACAGGCTGAACTGACAAAAAGGTGGGAAACGGGCAGAAAAAGAGATCTGCCCAAGGTCAGATGCACTGCTTTAAACATCCTAGCCTCTACTCTTTGCGCAGAGATGGATATATTCACAGCACGCTGCAATGCCTTCCCCAGATTTACATCAATCCCCTGCGCTTGCTATTTAGTCCTCAGAAATCAGGTTTTGCATCTTCCTAAAAATGCACTTTCAACGACACATTTGATCTGTAAGTCTCCAAAGCAAGACTGAACTTTCTGAGGGAGATACAATCTTGCCCCCAATGCTGCCTTTTGCAAGGCTCGCTTGAAATTAGTCTTCTCAACACTTATTTGGGCACCTACATAAACCACCCAAGTAGGAAAAAGCCCTTGTGCTCTAGCAACTTCTACTCACTTCAATATCACCAGGACAATTGCACAGGAGGCAAAACATGGATGTAGGTGACTCAGAGGAACTATTGTTTAATATTTTGTCCTGATGGTGCATCAGTGCTTCCCTTGAACACTTTAGCTATTTCTCCAGTTGCTTGTCACGATGGTGAGAAAAGATCACAATTATTTCTTTTTCCAAACCAGCACTACTTTGTTTTTCTTTGAATCCTTGCTGCATTTCAGCATGGGGAAACACTGAGCAAGTAGCCACAGAAACAGATGATCTTCCTCCCTCCTCTCCCCTTATTCACCTAATCGCTCCCCCTTCACCAGCCTGGCAGGGAACAAGGTGGTTCTCCCTTTGCTGAAAAAGGAGAACACCTCCACTTTTACTTAATTTAATGGGCAAGACGAGGCTCTCTGAGAACCCAGCATAGGCTTTAGCTGTTCAGACAGGTACAGCATCCAAGTACAGCGAGAGGACCCACACACACAGTCCCAGCCCGCATTTCCCAAGCACAGAACTAACTTAATATTGACAATATAAACCTCTGGTCAGGTATTCAAAGACCTCCCTGCAACACAGTGCAGTTATAGTTGATCTTCAAAGGCCTAACGCACATCCTGAAACAAGTTCTCCATCTCCATGAGCATTACAAGATACTGAGAAGCTTCTAAAACCTGGCTTCTGATTTGGAAGCCTCCTCCTTTCTCTGCTTCCTTTGGGTGCAGAGAGAGGGAACGACATTTTCTGCCATTGATCCTGCATAGGTAATTTCTAGCCAGAAGATAAAGGAAACAACATGGAGGTTTTATGGGCTAGAACTAGAAGAGAGGTAAGATTTGCAAAAGCTGGTAACTGTCTTTTAGAGGCTAACATAAGGACCTGAAAACAGCTCCAATTTTCTCATTATGAGGATTCAGCTTTTGCTAGGAGACCAGTCACACGGGAAGAACCCTCTAGCTGGGATCCTAAAAAGCTCTCAAAAGTTTGGATCAGCTGTGATTTTCCTCAAAACACAGTGCATGAAGTTCAAACACATGAATAGATATAAGGCTCCCAATTCCTTCTCAAAACACCACGAATCGTTGCACTACACTTTCAGAACAAAGACACAGGATTATTATACCTAAGAAAAAACAAAAAAAAACCCACAAAACATCCACCCAGAAAGAAACTAATTACAACATGAAAAATAATATAATAACCTAACATGCTTCAAGCATTGCATTAGAAACTAATCACACAGGGAGCAGAAGAATATGGAGATATCTATGATTGTTCTTTGAGTCCTGTACATCATTTCCCTAAAACAGGGTTTTGGGGAAAGAGATTAGCAGAGCACACTAAACATGCAAAAAAGGGTAAAATAAAGGATATTTCAAGGTCATGTTTTCTGAACGTAATTTATAGTTGTATTGCTAGCACTGAAGCAATGCAAACAAATTCCACACTAACTTAGAACAAGCACGTTTTTTATGCATGATGAAAACACTGTTTTCATTACTGTCAGCAATACTGCCAGAAAGTAGGTGTCCTACCTGAACTGGGTCATAGCTGTAACATTCCTATAAGGCTGTACTCATATACGCTTAGAAACACTACTGTAGTAAACTAAATCCAATCACGGGTAATCAAAATAAAAGGTTTTAACAAGTAAAACAGTATTCTTGCTTTATTCTTAGGTAGTGAGTTTCTTTTGTTTTATAAAAGCTCCTTCACAAAACCTTCTTAACTCCCACCATACCAGCCACTATTTCTCACTCTTCTATTTTCTCCCTACAGTCCTTAAATTCCAACCAAAAATACTTCACAGAGTCAAAAAGGTAGTTTTCCACTGGTTTCTCAACGAGCCACTTGAGATCATGCCACCTCTCATCCTAAAAATGCCTCCTCAAAATGTACTTCTGTTTGGCTTGTAACCGTAGTTCAGCTTCCACACTCTCCCCTTCTCCTTTTGACCTTTCTTCTGCACAGAAACACTCAAAAACCCTGAGAGAAAGCAAAAGCATGTTGCTGGAATTAGACTAACAGTGGTTTATAGGGATGACTAAATTAGATAGCTAAAGCAAGGAAGACTCAATAGATGAGCTTCTCCATTCTCACCTAGTAAGGTGAGTTCAGAGCAAGCAGATGAAGTGATTGCTGACAGCCAGCAACACAACCACCATCCACTTCCAACACACTAGCTCCCAACTACTTTCACCATAAGAACATCAAGTATCTACTTGAAGGAAGAGGTTCAGGAGGGTCTCAGATGGCCCTTCCCTTCCAAGGAGGGTCTCTGCCCTGCAACCCCACAGAAAAAAAAGTCAAAAAAGCACATCATCTGCTTGGGAGGTTTCATCACCCAAAACAAGGGGCTGACTGGGGACAGAGAGGCCAACAGCAGAGTCATGAAGAAGAAAAGCCTCCAATGCCACCAAAGAGCACACAAAATTGTTAAATCCTTAATTCACAGATGCACTGAGGTATCTTGGGCAACAGCTCTCAGTGCTTCAGGAAGTCCTCACAGAAACACAGGCCCTGGGACTCTGAAGGTGGGAAGATGGAAAACAGTGACCATCTTTCCCCACTGTTTGCAGGATCAATTTAACACAATTATCAGCTCCTTCTTTTGAGCAAAATCATG
The DNA here is from genome assembly GCF_013368605.1 of Nyctibius grandis. NCBI lineage: Eukaryota > Metazoa > Chordata > Aves > Nyctibiiformes > Nyctibiidae > Nyctibius > Nyctibius grandis. The sequence goes on along the minus strand of NC_090663.1, from coordinate 64,546,816 downwards.
ACAGACAGCTCAGTGGTGCTCCAAATTAATTCACAGCAGTGGAGGAGCAGCTACGAAAGCCCACGGCACAGAAATGGCCAGAAGCATCTGCTGGTTAGTCATGCCCACTCTCACAAGCACCATGGTCCCCAATGCTGCCCATGCAACAAGCACGGTTCCTCATCACCTCATGGTCCTTCTGCGCATCAGCAAGCACTGCACACTTCTTGTTCTCCTTCATCCCAGCAGGATGCTTCAGCAAAACCTGTTGGGTTTCTCTTAGAAGGATAATCTGCTGCAGGGGATTTCTCTAGGTCACATCACAACCAGTCTCCAAACAGTCTAAGGCCTATTTGGGTAGCCTCCAAAACTACTGGGGCATCCAGCACCCCTTGTAGTGAAAAATGCAAAGAATTTAGGCATTTGAAACGCACTCTACAGAGTAAACTGAGTCAAGAGATGAAGTGAAATGTTTTCAACTGGTATTCTTGCTTTAATCAAGACAAGTGTTTCTTTGTCATAAGAAATCCCCATTTTAAAGCGCTCTTCACCCAGACAGGGCAGGGTCCAGAGTGGCAATGCTCATGCCATCACATCCAATGGGGGAATAAGGTAGGCTAACCAGAACAGCGAGAAATGTTCCTTAGCTGCCTCCCAAGACACGAACCAGAAGGCCAGACACCTCAAGGGTATGTATAGATATGGTGGATCCTCTTGCACCCCTCCTGGGAAACCTGCATGCTCAACTACATCTCTGAAATGCCTGTACACCAATGCACACAGCATGGGGAATAAACAGGAAGAATTAGAGATCTATGTGCAGTTGCAGAACCATGTTCTCATTGCGATTACAGAGACATGGTGGGACAGCTCGCATGACTGGAATGCTGTCATGGATGGGTATATACTTTTTAGGAAGGACAGGCCAGCAAGGCGAGGAGGTGGAGTTGCCCTTTATGTGAGAGAGCAACTGGAATGTATCAAGCCCTGCCTAGGGGTGGATGAAGAATGAGTCAAGAGCTTGTGGGTAAGAATTAAGGGGCAAGCTAACACAGGTGACACTGTTGTGGGTGTTTACTATGGGCCACCTGATCAGGAAGAGGAAGTAGATGAGGCCTTCTACAGACAGCTGGAAGTAGCCTCATGATTACAGGCCCTGGTTCTCATGGGGACTTCAATCACCCTGATATCTGCTGGAAAGACAACACAGCTAGGCACCCACAGTCCAGGAGGTTCCTACAGAGCATTGACAATAACTTTTTGACACAGGTGTTGGAGGAGCCAATGCAGAAAGGTGCCCGCTAGACCTTGTGCTAACAAATAATGAAGGTCTGTCTGGGGATGTGAAGGTTGGGATAGCCTTGGCTGCAGTGACCACGAGCTGGTGGAGTTCACGATCCTGCGTGGAGGAAGTAAGGCAACAAGTAGGATCACAACCCTGGACTTCAGGAGAGCTAAGTTTCATCTCTTCAAGGACCTACTCAGGGGTATGCCACGGGTTAAGGCTCTAGAAGGTAGGGGTGTCCATGAGAGCTGGTCAATATTCAAGCATCACTTCCTCCAAGCTCAAGATCAGTGCATCCCTGTGAGTAAGAAATCAAGCAAAGAGGGCAGGAGACCTCCATGGATGAGCAAGGAGTTTCTGACAAAACTCAAATGGAAGAAGGAAGTCTATGGAATGTGGAAAAAGGGACAGGCCACTTGGGAAGTAGGTATATAGGAAGGCTGTCAGAGTATGCAGGGATGCAATGAGGAAGGCTAAGGCCCACTTGAAATTAAATCTGGCAAGGGACATCAAGGACAACAAGAAGGGCTTCTTCAAGTACATCAGCAGCAAAAGGAAGACTAAGAAAAATGTGGGCCCACTGCTGAATGAGGAGGGTGCCCTGGTGACAGAGGATACAGAGAAGGCGGAGTTACTGAATGCCTTCTTTGACTCAGTCTTCACTGCTAAGGGCAGCCCTCAGGAATCCCGGGCCCTGGAGGGGAAGAGGGAAAGTCTGGAGAAAGGAAGACTTTCCCTTGGTCGAGGAGATCAGGTTAGAGATCATTTAGGCAAACTGGACACACAAATCTATGGGGCCCAATGGGATGCATCCACAAGTGCTGAGGGAGCTTGGCAGATGTCATTGCCAAGCCACTCTCCATCATCTTTGAAAGGTCATGGAGAACAGGAAAGGTGCCCAAGGACTGAAGGAAGGCCAATGTCACTCTGGTCTTCAAAAAGGACAAGAAGGAGGACCCAGGCTACTACAGGCTGGTCAGCCTCATCTCCATCCCTGGAAAGGTGATGGAACAGCTCATTCTGCATGTCATCTCTAAGCACATGGAGGAAAAGAAGGTTATCAGGAGTAGTCAGCACGGATTCACCAAGGGGAAATCACGCTTGACCAGTCTGATAGTCTTCTATGATGGCATGAATGGCTGGGTAGATGAGGAGAGAGCAGTGGATGTTGTCTACCTTGACTTTAAGCAAGGCTTTTGACACTGTCTCCCACAACATCCTCATAGGGAAGCTCAGGAAGTGTGGGTTAGATGAGTGGACAGTGAGGTGGATTGAGAACTGGCTGAATAGCAGAGCTCAGAGGGTTGTCATCAGTGGCACTGTGTCTAGTTGGAGGCCTGTAGGTAGCGGTGTTCCCCAGGGGTCAGTACTGGGTCCAGTCTTGTTCAACTTATTCATCAGTGACCTGGATGAAGGGACATAGTGCACACTCATCAAGTTTGCTGATGACACAAAACTGGGAGGAGTGGCCAATACACCAGAAGACTGTGCTGCCATCCAGCAAGACCTGGACAGGCTAGAGAGTTGGGCAGAGAGGAACCTCATAAAGTTTAACAAAGGCAAGTGTAGGGTCCTGCACCTAGGGAGGAATAACTCCATGCACCAATACAGGTTGGCGATTGACCTGATGGAAATCAGCTCTGCAGAGAAGGACCTGGGAGTCCTGGTGGACAATGAATCCACCATGAGCCATAAATGTGCCCTTGTGGCCAAGAAGGCCAATGGTATCGTGGGGTGCATTATGAAAAGAGCGGCCAGTAGGTCAAGGGAAGTTATCCTCCCCCTCTACACAGCCCTGGTGAGGCCACGCCTGGAGTACTGTGTCCAGTCCTGGGCCCCCCAGTTCAACAAAGACAATGAACTACTGAAGAGAGTCCAGTGGAGGGCTACAAAGATGATTAGAGGACTGGAGCATCTCTATTATGAGGAGAGGCTGAGAGAGCTGGGTCTGTTTAGCCTGAAGAAGACTGAGGAGGGCTCTTATCAATACTTACAAATACCTTAGAGGTGGGTGTCAAGAGGATGGGGCCAGACTCTTCTCAGTGGTGCCCAGCGACAGGACAAGGGGCAATGGGCACAAACTGAAATATGGGAAGTTCCATCTGAATATGAGGAAAAACTTTACTTTGAGGGTGACAGAGCACTGGAACAGGCTGCCCGGGGAGGCTGTGGAGTCTCTTTCTCTGGAGATATTCAAATCTGCCTGGACCCGACTTTGTGCAATGTGCTCTAGGGGAACCTGCTTTAGCAGGGGGTTGGACTAGATGGTCTCCAGAGGTCCCTTCCAACCCTAACCATTCTGTGATTCTGTGATTTTCTGGCCATACTCTACTGCTCGATAATTTTCACTACCTAAAAGGCTTTTGGAGACGTATATAAACAGATTGTTTTGTCAGCAAGTAAGGATGCACCAGTGTCAAAACCTTTGCTTCCTATTTATTCCACACTTTCACCTTTGCCAGTTCAGTACTAGATCCAGCCTGCATCAGCGTCTTCAGGATTTCAAGTAGGTTGTCAGCCTGTTGACTTAAGACCAACATTCTCACAATATCCACAGGATACAACCACCTTAACACCTGTGTTCAGGAAAACACAAAAGGCAGAAAATATCTTAGGTACCATTTTTTGAGAAAACTTTACAAACAACTCTCACAAAAGGAAAGACTGTGATGAGGGACAGTTTCAAGCCAATGAGGTGCCTGCAGCTCCCCATCACCTGTAGTGCACCATCATGCAGATGGTGTGGGAAAGGACTGTACTGCAGACATCTTGAACAGTTGTATCTCCAGGGTTTGCCACAGGTGAGCTTTGAGAAGGGGGATCAGAGACCACCTCTGTCCCAGTATAGTCTTAAAGCTGAACATTTTAAGAAGGGAAGAGAGAAAGCGCTCAAACGTTTACATAACAGAGCTCAAGGAGGAGCTACAGCTACAAAAAAAAACCCCTACCAGTTATGCCAAGGCTTGCAACTGCTGCAAAGAAAGGCCATGCAAGATTGTTATAATTCGCACATGATCATCAGCCCCCAAAACAATGAAATGTTCAGCACTATCATTCGTAGGAAACAGAAAAACACTTCTAAAACAAGGCTAAACCAGTTAAGGCATATAAGATATATGTCACATATGATATAAATTTGTACACTGACTGCTTGCAGATTAATACCAACAGTGTATGAATATGAAGTGTAACTCAATGTGTAAATAACAGTACTACAGCCAGAAGGCAGCTTTGAACTTTTTGTGAGCAGCTTCTAACCTGGACTGAGTTTGGAATTTCATGTAGACACCATTAGTGACTGGGTAGCTAATAAATATAAATCAAAAAAGCTGAAGTCTTCCTTCTAGGCACATCACTACATGAGCATTAAGCCTGTGCTCAACTTGGAGGTGCACATCCCCATTTAGAAAATTTCTGTTGCTCCCCATTGTTTTTAAAGCTGAATGCTTGCTTCTGCACGTAGGCCATTTGATACTGCAAGATGAAGAGAAAAAAGCATCAGCCTCAAAGTTCTCTACAACTTCTAAGCATTCACTTCACTTACACTGGCCTTGCAATGCCACATTTCCCACTAATACATCTGCTTTAGTTTCTCCTTCATGGCTAGCTGCCCGGCCCTGGTGAAAAAATCTGCTATTTTCATGAGGCAGCACTAGCTGACAAAATAATTGACTCCTGGGAGCTGCATAGATACAAACACCCCTAATGTATTATTAGGTATGATGTCATCTGTGAGGCATAATTTAATGATTATCTATCATGCATGCAACACTTCATTTGGAAACATGCTGTATAATTTTTCATCTTAAACCTACTGCACAAGATAAGAACTTGCCAAGTGTATTGATCTTAAATAATTTACTACAGCATGGATAATATTTTAATTTGCTGGGAAAGAAAATTGACAGAATGGCAGCGCTGGGGACTAACGTTTGTTTTTCTCCAACAGAGAATTCATATAGCCTAGGTAAAAGCAGTACATATTCCCAAAACTCAACTCTATTATTTCAAGTTCTCTCAGAGACTATTACTGATAGTAGTAAAAGACATTAGATGCAAAGCACTGAAATGACAAAGCCAAATGGGTTTTATTATACTAATCTCATCTCACCTAGTAGCGAATTCAAGCCAGAAAACCTAACCCAGTTATTTCTGGAGCAAGCCCCTCTGAGCATTGAGCAATCTGTATCAGCTGCAAAAGGTTTATGTTTCCCTGCCGCTCATGCCAGGTCTCTTACTTTCATTATATTTGGTACATTAAATGACCCATTCGAATCACAACCACCATCCTTCTTTTTCTAATTAGGTTTGCAGGCTTCACACTTGCCAAGCAAATCTTGAAAATGAAAATTAAAGGCTCAAAATCTGTGAGACAAATCAAAGAATTCCACAAATAAGTAGGATTTAGAATTCATTATTTTTAAGCAAACTGCACAACTTCTGCATGCATACATTTGCAATACTGTGATACTGATAACTGCAAGGAGCAAAAAAATGCAGCCAATTCTCTACCCATTTCCTCATCTCTCCACTTTTCCCACACTCCCATAACTATTTATACATGGCCACCATATGGTAATTACATCTGGTCACTCTTGGCTTGAGACAAACTGGGACCTATCAATCGGAAACAAATACCAACTCCCTAAAAGCATCCCGTTTCATAAATTGCATTCTGTGAAAAAAAATAACACGAAAAGGTTAGGTGAGAGAAAGCCTCGCAGGTTGCTAAATCCCCAAGTTTTTTCCACATTTTTTCCAAAAAACGAAGCAGTAAGTATAGTCTGAAACTTACTCTTTTCTAAGATGAGCCTATATTAACAAGTCTAAGCCCATGTCTCGAGTCACATTTCTCCCCAAGCTTGGATGTTGCTAAGACATCTCCCTTTTGGCTGCTCGACCCATACGCCAGTGCTGCCTCAGCCACCCACTTCATCCACCTGCCTCCAGGGAGAGCTGGGGAAACCCACTGAATTCTGTGTTTACCGACCACTTTTGACAAATACTGCTTTCTAATAATTTATTGGTTTTGTTCTACTAAGCACCACACGTATTTTTAGGGATGCAAACATCTTTCCCTCCCACCAGAAAAAAGATAAAGTCAATGGATGGGTTAACATGAAAACTGCGAGCTATATGCAACTCAGGCTCATAACATTTTCAGCATGAATTCTTTATGTCCCTAGTAAACAGGGTAGAAGCTTTCTTGAAACAAAACAGCTTGTGTTCAGTTCATTACTTTTCATGAAAACAAAGAAAAAAGGAAATTACTGCTTTTAGGAAAAGACCAGAAAATTCTGATCCATCAAAGCCTGTGGAGAGGATAAACTAAAAGATATTTTTAAGTAATTACACATTACACCTAGCTACCTCCTGATTTTCAACACTCATACATCACTCTTGATTCTCCCATGTTCTATCTTATTTCACTTCCAGCAAGATCCCTCAGTAGTGTATTATTCAAAGCAGTATCATGACTGTTGTTTTCAATGTACTAGGCGCATCTGGTTATTTTTGTAGACTCTTATTTCTGCACAGACATGCAGCCATAATGGATAGCAGCATCTCCCAAGGTAGTTTTCCAAGCCCTGTTAACATATCAGACAACCTCCCCTTCACTTTCCACAAACTTATCAAGAAATTAAGAAAACAGTTTATACTTCAAGGCTCTTTTACCAATTTTATTACCGTAAAGAGTGAAAAGAAGATCTGCGTATTTCTTTCATGGTGAACATCTCTTGCCAATGATGTGAAAGAACTGATTAAAAAGAAAATAATGCACAGTATGTCCTATTTCTCTCTAAAAGGGCTGGCCTCAGAGACTGACCAGTTATCAGTGGAAGGAAAACACGCAGGAGGGAAAAAGTTTCTTAGCATCTCGCAAGCAGCATGGTAATAATTCCTGAAGCTAAAGCACCAACGAAAATAGCTTCCTCCAAAATTACACTAACTTTTCCAAAGGTACAAATGGATACTTCTCAACTCCAGGTAAGCAGGACAAACATCATAAACCACCTCCATGGAAAAAGGTTTACCAACTCTGTGATGGCCCCAAAAAATAAATAAGCAGTTTAGAAGCAAACTAGCAACCAGGAAAAATTGCAAGTGCAATCTTTTTGTAAAAAGCAGAGGACATGGCATGCCCAAAAGCCCAGACTGTACCCACACTCCTCACTCTCACCTGCACCTGTGAGAAAGCTCTGGAAAACCAAACTCACATGCTCTACAATATAAAGCCATTCCTTGCCCAACTCGAGCTGTCGCTTTCCTCCATCCCCCCTGAAGCTCATCCGGCTACGCACATCCTCCCCAGCAGCCGGGAGACTGGGGCTTTCTCCAGTCCCACTCACTCAGCTGGTAACAGCAGCCCAGATGCTGGGTCCTGCCACTCCACCCATCTGAGCCTCCTGGGATGCTGCTGGGGGCAGGAAGGGTGTTACATCTCCTTTCTTCCTGCACACACAGCTATGTCAGAGCAAAACTGCCTGTCCCAAAAGGAAACTTGCAAGGAACCCTGGGGACACTGCAAATCGGCATCCCAGGGCAGAAGGCAACCTACATCCAAGCACATTGCCCCTTCCTGACATGGATACCACAGAAAAGCTTCCCCACTGGTGGGCTTGGAAGAGCACGGGAAAGGCTGTGGGGTGCAGGAGGGGGCTCCTCCCACACCCAGGAGCAGCAGAGAGGAGGGAAAGCGGAGGTGGAAGCACTAGGAACAAGGGGATTTGCAGTGAAAAGCAGGGCTGGACATGAGGTACCAGAGTGTGAGTGAGAGGGAATGAGAGCAGATATGTACTCGATAATTATAGCTGCATCTCGAGCAGCTCCAGAGAAATGCCATGGCATATGCAATGGCAGAGAGAAGAGCCAGATGCGCTGAGGAAGTCAGGTTTCACTCCACCTCTGATCTCTTGGGGGACAGGAGCAGGAGGCAGACACAGGAAGCCAAGGGAGGTGGTGAAAATGAGCAATCCTATTTTTGTACCTTAGGAGGAGCTGTGGATAATCCACTTCAACATGCACCCAGGCACTGAGCTCCTCACCCACCATCTGGGGAAGGAGCTGCATGGTCTCTGCTCCTCTATCGCCATCCACAGCAGCAGAAACCCTCCCTGCAGCAGCATTCACCTCTCTGTGCCTCCGCATCCCCCCGGCTCCAGCAGCACCACAGCACTCGGTAGCCACTCTCCCCTCAGCTTTTTTCCTTCCTGTACCACAGGTTCCACATTGGAGGCCACCAGACCCAGCAGAAAACATGCCAGTTGATAGAGGCCAAGCACCACAAGGCAACAGAACATTTGCCACAGCTGATTTATCACAGCTACGCAGTGGCACTGCCAGGAGAACGCATACCCCGACTTTTGTAGCTCTATCTTTTGATTATTAAAAGGGCCAATTAGCACATAAATTGAGCTGTGAATACTGAAAGGGATTTGAAAACAGTAATAATTAAAGAGCAGGACAGCGGCTGGGCTCATGAGCTGCCCTTCATTTTCCCTGGCCTGCTTGCCAAGCTGCTCACATAACAATGGAAGAAAAGCAGCAGTGCTCATTAACTGCACCATGGTACGCAGGAGCATCCATACCCCACCAGCCCCGTGTTTGCAAATACGCAGGCTCCCTGCCTTGTGCCAAGAGACACAGTATTTATTTGGACTTCTCTAACTTCACACAGTCCCCAAGAAACCTTCTCCCCTCCACCCTCCAAAATGCCTGAGAAGGCTGATCCACAGGTATTCCCTCATCTCAGCTAGACGGTGGAACACCAAGACCCGAAAAGGGAAGGGCTGACTCAGCCAGGGAGAGGAAAAGTGCCAAAGCTCAGCACTCTACTCACCTTCCCCCTATGCCAGCCACCGCCTAATGAGGAGTATCTGATGGCAAATGATGTTCTCAGACCTTAAGCTACTCCCTAAGGAAACCATCAGCATCTTTTATTTACAGACTGATGAAAATCCCCAGGGAAAACAATGCTACATAGAACATGGGAAATGTATATCTTTTTAATCACCGCAGCATCGATTCATCTTCAAGGCTGGTACAGTTTCCGCTCTTTGTTGCTCTGAAGCGACTGCAGTGATTCAGCTCCCCTGTGAATACCACTGCCTCTCAACCACAATATTTACTATTAGGATGGCTAAATACACTCACTGACATGCAAGTAGCTCCATCCTGACCCCCAGGGCAAGGTATTCTCAGCTCTCCCATACAAGGAAACTAAGCATGTAAGGGAGTTCAGCTGGACTCACTTTGCACCAATATAAATGATGACAGGTGCACAGAAGTTGAGTGAACATAAGCTTAATGAATGAGCCACCAAGATTTCTGTAAGAAGGAATGCCAATCCAGCATGTTTCATATATATAAATTAGAACACAGCTTAAGTAATGCTCTCCCTTCCTCATCTGAAACACATCAATTTGATGATTTGTTATGAAAAGTATGTTCAGCTAAAAAAAAGAGGGGAAAACAAAATGCCACAGGAAAAAAGACTGGAGCTTATTTAGGAATAAACAAATGTAATCATGAAAACAACAGCATATTTCTACTCCATTTAGCACTGCGTGAAACCTCAATGCATCAAGCTGATGCAGCTACAAAGCTCCATCTCCAAATGCTTTGCAACCAGCAAGATCAAGTGGTGGCACTGATACACCTTCGTTTACAAGACCAAAAAGCAAGGCACAGTCTGTTACACAGACACATCCCCCAAAATGGGGGACAAAAACTCACCTGTAAGACTTAAAAAACAATAAGACTCAATACTACAAACTCTTTCAGACAGGCTCCAGGCATCTAGAGCTTAAGAGAAAGACGGCAGCTTTTCTGTTGTACTCTATAAAAAATATATGACAATTAATACTATATATAGACTCTGCCACTTCGGTTTCCTGGTCACCTCTGATGTTAACAACTTTTAACAATAAAAGCGAGAGTCCATCAAATTTATGCAGCCAGTAAACAGCTTTGAAATTAGTGTGAGTCAAGTTCCCTTGAAGAGAGGTACATGCTTGAGAGAGACAATTACAGAGGAGCCAAGTAGATTTATATCAGCTGGTTTAGCATTAAATCTCTTCAGAGCATTTAAAAACATTAAATTGAGACCTTATTAAAAAACTCGGCATTTTTATTTCACCAGATTAATGACACTTACATTACTAAATTAAATCTGTAGTTTCAAACACCACCAACAACACAGCTCTATATAAGTGTAATTAAAGAACTAGTCATCATTTTGGGGAAAATTTCTGGAGGCATACCAGCAAGCTTGATAAATTCAAGGAACTCACCCACACATGAGAATTCTAGCACATATATTTTATTATCCCCTTGCCTTTCTGTGTACAATGAAATATCCCAATAGCATTATGTTATAAAACAGTTCAACTGAAGGGACTGAAAGCTCACAGAAGGCTTCACTTCTACACACAAGTTAATCATCATTTATTGGAAACTTTGCACTTGAATGTTTTGGCTTGCTAATCTTTTGACTGCCAAAGCTGCAAGTCTGAGGGGTTTTGTCTAAACAGTAGATTGCCAGTTTTGCATGAAGACAGTAAGAGCTTTTGTTTTCATTTTTACTTGAGAGGAAGAGATCTAGTCCTGTTACCACAGGATGCAAAACAGAGGCATATTGCTTTGTAAGGCACTGATCTGCTTTCACTCTCTTTTCAAGAGATAATTAAATATGTAGAAACACCATCCATGGTGGCATGCTATTTTAAAGCACACGTTGGAACGTGTATTTAGAATCTGGTGCTTCAGCAAAAGAGAAAAGGCTGCAAATCATCCTTTTTACTAAGTCAGCACAGAGCAAAATATTTAATATTTAATCCAGCCTTTTCTACAAGGGAAGATACAGATAGCTTAGTAATACCATGTACTTTGTAGTGGAATTTCTATAACATGTTAAATATCTCCTATTTCCCCAATAGCTTAAGACATTAGAAATTAAATACTCGTACATCAATAACATTCTCCTTTCTCTAGCTTTCCTAACCTAGTTGAGAATATCCTGTAGACTATGAGAACATGCAATACAAAACGTAACAGTGTTTGACTGAGCTACAGTTGAAATTCTGGCCTAGGTATATGGAAAAAAAACCTTCAAATGTAAACTACAAATCACATCACTGAAACTAACTATTGCCAGGACAGCAAGCCACTTAAGAGCAGCTGAAGTATAGTAGATACATGCCTGCACTTACTAATGGGAAGAAATAACGGTCACTGTATCTGCATGGACATGTGGTCTAGCAAGTAGAGTACAAGATTGGGAAGCCCGATTTTCCACTGAATGCTACAGGATTTTGGCAATTCCTTGCTTTGCTTTGCTTCCTCACCACCAAAATAAGGATAATGACATCACCTGTGTACAACAGATGTTTGATCCTCTGACAAAAGCCCTGGGAATTCCAGCCCAAAAAGGCAAGTATACAAGAAGCATAACTAAGACTGACTGCTCAGCCCTTTTTTCTTCACCATCAATTGCAAAACTCCCATGGCTTTGGAAAGGCCACTTTAGCCACATGTTAGTGCTCCTAACATTATGTTGTTGCTGTTTTAAAGCCCAGGAAATCATACATTTCTTTTATTGCCTTTTAAAAAACACAAACAAGCCAGTTAAAGCAGAACCTGATTCTTTTTCTCCAAGAAATGAAGATTCTAAACATTTTTAAACACGGTGATTTTTAAAGCATCTAGGAGACTTCAATCTCCTGCTGTCACTAGGAAAAACAAAACAAACAAAAAAAAAAAATCAGAGTCCAAAATCTAGCACTGAGAAAAAAAGAGTATAAACCTGAGTTTATGGGGTCATTTTCAGGAAACCACAGGTCAGTCCCACCTAGCGCCAGCACCACATCCTTCTTTAATAAGTAGACAAAAAACATTTATGAGATAAAAGTCCCAGGAAAAGATGTCACTGAGTCCCCACGATGCCTGCCAAACATCATGTCAGCAGCTTCCCTGGTGTGCCTTGCCCCAACCCCGGCTCTCTTCCGAGCAGCTGCACAGTGGGACAGACCCCTTCCTCGGGTAGGGCCAACAGGTATTTGTGCTCTTTGTACTTTTTAAGCACTTCTGAAACAGCGACAAAATCTCAAGTTGCTGGCTATATCTATGTGGCCAAAGCAAAAACAATGGGCTTTTTTCCCCCCCGTCTCTGCATACCCTCTGATTTCATGGCTCTTTCTCCACTCATGATGCCAGCTAGTCATGGCTATTAATAGTTTTTTCTCCCCTTCAGACTCAACAGACCTATAGACCAACTACTTCTAAAATCAAAATGTAACAGAAATATAACTTTTCTCTGGAACAATGATGGCTTTTGTTATATTCCGGTACAGACAGAACACACTACTCTTTCCAAATAGTGCTTCATGTCATGTAAACCTAAGAAACGGGCAGGGAGAAGAGGGAATGAAGCTCTTCTATTATTTATCAGCCACACAGTCTAGTCTTTGCCCCCACGAGCTCTTTCAGAAATCTATGGACGCAGCATCCGCAGAAGATTTTCTCTCATTAATACTTTCAGCCATGCTGATCTACAACACAACACTAAATTTACACACCACTGATTGCTGTGAATTTTTTTTTGTCCCCAGCAATGCTTAAAAAAAATTAAATTCCTTTGCCTTTATGTCATAACAGTGTGCAACAAAGTAACATACGAGCACTGCGCTTTTACTGAAGCTCATAAGTTATTGATAAGACTCTTAAAAGACTAAGCTGACAGAGCCTTCCACTTTCGATGATTTACATAATTATATTTTAGGTACAATTTACTTATTCTGCTGCCTATGATCAACTTTCAAGCAAGCACTGTGTGTATACTCTTCTGTTTTAACCTGAAGCAATCCAAACTACTCTACAAATGCAGTTTCATGCAAGAGCAGAGGTCTCCTGAAAGGCATCTCAGCTACTTGTTTTAAAGCAGTGAGTAATAATCAGGGGGAAAGTATAATACTCATCACCACCTCTTTACACTCCTGTGACTGCTCATTTGTTTATATCACAACAGCACCTAAATCAAGGACCAGAGACATTTGCCTGTTGTTTGATAGACAAGTGTGATTTGGGCATTTATCCACTCGCCTGTTCTTGCAGAAAAGCTTTTTCCAAACTGTTCCAGAAAGCCCCAGACACACCAGGGTACTCGCTTTCAAAGCGTGTGTTCATTTTCTGTTATCTGACACAAAAACAACATTGTGTTCTGCATTAGACTGCAAAAACCCTGCCCTTGAAATTCCTCTGTCCCAGCCAGGAGGAGGCAAGCAGCAAGGCAGTCACCTAAGCCAAGCACTCCGTTCCTCCTAAAGGGAAACTCAGGAGGGGAAAACAATAAAACAATAAAACAATGCACATGCAAAACGAGAGGGGCAGAAGGGAAGTGAGTCAGGGTTGCTGGAAAATATTTACTCGCGATTTCAACACAAAGGAATCTCGAGCGTTCCTCGCCATCGCTTCAGCGAGGGTGGCGTAGCGCAGTGGATTTGTTGCCACAGGCTATTTAGGGTAAAACTCTGCCATATTTACCCACCAGCCATGTCAGTGCAAGTTACTCCTCGGGGCCCTGACAGCACAGTATCACTTTGCAAAGCATGCCCAGCTGTACAAGGAGGCTACACCATCTTATGTCAGAAAGCAAGCGCATGCCTAAATCCTTTTTAGGAGAGCAAGAGAGATCAGAGGAATTGCTAACGATCTTGAAGCAAGGACAGCAGAAGCAGGAAGCCTGAGCCTGCCAACTCCACCAAAATTGATTCATAGGACCTTCAGCAAGTCACCCAGCCTTTGTGTCTCAGTTTTCCCTCCTAATACCTATCTACGCGCTTAATACGTGTGTGTACAGCTGACAGAAGGCTGGAAAACTCCTCCAGAAGGCAGCCAGGGAGAAATGTCAGAGCTAGAAAGCAGCAGTGAAAGACCTCCCAAAGATCCTTCAGATTAACATTATTCTTTAAGTAGGCACTGTGGCAGAGAGGGATCACTGCAGCTCATCATGTTTTCCAAGTGCTGCTCTGGAAGCTACAAGCACCTGCAGCATCATAATCTCAGGATATGGGAGTGACTCAGCCTCCTGAATGATGGACAAGGAAGGCACCAGGATCTCAGGGGTGAGAGTGCCTTGCCTTTAGGGAAAGGAAGGATCAGATGAATCACAGCACTGTGTAACTCCTCTTCCTACGTGACTCTTCTCCAGTGGGCTCATTACTGGCTGAGGGCGAGGTAGTGGTAGTTTCCTGAACTAAGAAGGAAAGGCCAAACCCTCTGCACCACAAACAGGCTTTGCAAGTGAAAGCCACCGCTTGCTAGACCTTGTGCAAACCAGTCAGCCAGCATCTCCCTTGCTCGTAGCTGCAGCTCACGTGGGTTCCTGGAGCAGGGTAGGAACCCTGACACTGAGAGGTAGCCAAGGGCACCTCATGTTTAGCCCTTGTGCTTAAAGGAGCCCTGCTAAAAAGAGTCTTCCCCAGCCACAACCCTCAAGGCAGGAATGGAGATGCTTGAGATCTGTGCTGGGATATTGCAAGCAGCCACAGTGCCATAGCAGCAGCACGACCTCAGCACTTCACACCTGCAATGAGATATTGCTGATAATTAGCATTGAAAACACTACTGATGTAAAACACAGCACTACTGACAACACCAGCGCTATCCCCAGTTCGTGTCAGATTGAAGGTGAGTATTAATAAAATCATCCTACGTCTCCCATGGTCCTGGAGCTCTATGCCCAAGCAAACCAGGACTTAAACATTAAAATTTTAGTCCTTTTGACACCTGAACTGTTTTCCATCAGCAAAGTGCCCACATAATTTATATATCATAAATATGATTTGGCAGGATTAAATATGAAAATATTATATCAAGGATTTGTTATTGGAAGGGAAACCACTTGCAGCATACAACAGCCCAACAGAAGAAAAGCCCGATTGCTGTGATGAATAATGCATATAGCCTACAGTACTAATTAACCTTGTACTCCAGTAAGATATTATGGAACAATAAGGCTAATTTGAATGTGGCCCAACACTTTTCCCAATGGCATCTGGAAATCGGTCTTTGGAACATGTAAAATTTGAATTTGTTAAACTAGAAGCCTTTGCTCAATAAATTTTCAGAAAGAATATTTTTGTCTCTCTATATTCACAGCCCACGCTGTTTGCATGGACATACACAATGCAAAACACAGAAGGGGACTCCACAACTAGAAATGGTCTACCTTGGCTTTCCATGGGCCCTCATCCATCTGTCAGCAGCACACAGTCTGTGACAATGTGCCTCTGACTAAATCCCACAGCGCCTCTGCAGACTCAGATGTCCTACAGACGTAACTGCAGCACGACCATGGCACAGCCTTGGTTTCTCCCGGATCAGAGTGGCAAAATGCTTACAAGCAGCTAACTGAAAATGAACACTGAAACTTTAAGATAATGCTTTTATGCCTCCAACCTAAAAGCAAATGCCTCCACCTGAAAACACTGACTCTGCTTTGGGCTGGTCTTGCTTTTCTTGTAAAATATTAATTTTCCTGTTAGCCCAAAGCTAAACATGGTATTAGAATAAACACACCTGCCACATTAGAAGCGCTGTGTTCTTAGTCGTGTGCACAGCACAAAGTGCAGCGAACTACTTGCACATACAGGCATGACCCAAGACACAGAAGGCATCATGTGCAGGCATCTTCATAAACACCTTTTGTAAGAGCATACGTTAAACCCTAAGTTTACACAGTCATGGGATCAAGTTTTCAGATAACACTGGCTAACTGCTTTATATACCAAGGTCTGATATAGCATTGCTTTATCTTGGAGAAAAAAAATAGGAAAAAAGCAGACTTTTTGGCTCTCTACAAGCACCCTTCTGCCCTGGGAATTGCTGGGAGGCCACCAAACCAAACAGTACCCTACAATATTTTGGAAGGGCAGTGCCCCCTGCCAGACCCTCATCTACCAGTGCACTTAACATGCTACATTTCAGAACCAGTACGTGACTGGCCACCTTCACCATCCAGATGACATAGCTCTTGTCAATGCCATTAGCCACGCTCAAAGCTCATTCAATAACAGACTCATACAATCATTTCACTTGTGCTCAAGCACCAGATTTCCAGCTGGCAGCCATCCCACACACCAGAGAGTGAAAACCCCACATAGCATACCAGTAAAAAAGCACCAGGAGATGTCTGACCTGACTGCTAAGTATTGTGTTACTGATGCATCCAGGAGGCAAGAGCCCAAAGACATCAACGACGACGATGCTAAATGCAGAGCAAGAGTCAGTTGAGCACACAGTACTGCAGCATCAGCTTAGGGAAGGTTTCCTAGGATGCACTAAGTCCTGCAAGCAGGCTCAAAGGGCTAACGTGCCATTTTAAACTGTAGAAAGAGGGAGGAGTGACTCAAAACTTCTTCCCTACTCTTTTCAATGGAGCACAGTGCAGAAACACATGGATGAACTTTAGCCTGTGTCCCCCTGCATGAGATGAGAAAAAGACAACCACAAAGAGCCAGAAACTCTGATATTTGGGAAGTTTGGAGAGGATCAGGATCAGACCATTTGCTCAGAAAGAAGTCTGATCTGAGTTACATCAATTACTATGAACTAAATTTCTACCCTATAGACTGCTCTGCTGGCCGACAGTGCAACACTTCATAAAGATCTAGGCCAGGAAATCATTCCGTTTTTAAGAATATATTACAAAAGATTATCACCTCCCTCCCACAAAAATTAGTAATAAAATCCCCACCAACTACAGAAAGCACAAGATCACACTGCAGCTCACTTCTGCCAGGAAACATGCACCCAGATGTTTTAGTCTGGCAGCACTACCCTGCAGCAAGGGCTCTGAGTGCTATTTCTGCCAGGCTCACCAGGGCAGGCACCAACAGGACTGTTTCTTTCTCTCTCTAGTACTAGCTAGGCTCCCAATCTGGACCGAAATGCCTTTGCACATGAATGAGCAATTAAGTCTCTCAAGCATAATCTTGCATCTGGCTGTGCAGGCCCGCAATGCTCTGACTCAAGCCGTGTCTGTAGGCATTACCCCTGTCTAAATTCCCTGCTGCTGGCTTTGTTGGAGGATGCTACTGCTGTCACAACACAAGAGCAGGTCCTAGCTGCTGTGACACTTCATTTGTCTGGGCAGCAGCATGCCTGGAAGGATGACTGCCCTGTTTTAGTGGAAGTATGCAAGACAATCAAGGCCAGCTAAGCAAACTAGTTTTGACATCTTAAATCATGCTTGAACTGTGAGAGTAAAGAAAAATAATGTAAAAGCTCTTCTGAAAAAAAAAAAAGCTGTACAAATAAATAATACAGGCCAGCCTTGTGCATGGGAACGGGAGAAAAGCTTTTATCTGATCCTGACTGGGGACTTCGGGTAGGCAGAGAGATAAAGATTATTTTGCAAGAGACACCTGCCTTTTTCTGCAGAGGTTTGTAGCCATTTCCATGCATTTCACTTCTAGGATGAGTCTCTTGCTGATCACCTGCTCTGGCACTGAAAGAGCATCAAGTGCTCAGGCAAAAAGATGCCCCAAAACCAGGTAGGACAGGAAGCGTGAAATCCCGTCATCTGTATGCTTATCCCTTACCAGCACACTCATATGCATGCAAAAGCCCTGATCAACATCTGACTTCGTACCGGAGGGTCCCACAACTGGTTTTGCCACAGTACTCTGAGCCTTTATCATTTTTCTTCTCAAATTCCCTCTGCAGACACTTTGCTCTAGAGGTTTCTTCCTGGAGAGATAATATTCAATCGGCTGCAAGTCAACCACTGCGATGCAGGAAATGCCACCAGTACAGGGTCACAGGGCATCCATCGACCTTGGTGATAGGCCATTGCGCTTCCCCATCATCCTGAATGCTTTCCTCTCTGTTGTGGATTTCTTCCAGTAATTAACATGCCCAATTGCCTTGGATTTATACTAATAAAACACTGGCTCCTGTCCCAAGATCCCATCATCACTGGTGCTTCTTGAACCCATACAGAGCCCCAGCAGTAATGAAGTCCACAGTCCTGGCTCTGTCACTGCCTGGGTTGCAGGCTATCTGCAAAGCGGGTCGGAGCTGGGAAGCTGCAACCCACAGGCTGCTTCTGCCAAATACCAAATTAGCATATTCCCCATGCTCATAGGGAGCAGCTTTTCCTTTGGCTCCACAGTAATTAAAAAGCTTCCTTTCCAGGCAGCTTTCGAAGGCAACGCTGTGACCTCTGTCACTGTTGCAAGGGCCGACAGACTGTCCGACTCAGTGTAAGACCTCTAATGCATTATTTGGGCAATTAGTACTGTAGCAGAGTGACCCTTATGACCACACAGGATGAGCCATTTCACTCAGGGGATGGTATTCGTGACTCCGGAGTTCAATAAAGATCATGTTGGCTCCCTATGAAGGCTTGCTTTATTCAAGTAATACTAGTCACACACATGCAGAAGGACTGAAGAGTCTGCTGGGGCAGGAGATGCTTTTTTATCTATATGCAGAGGGTCTGGTACCAATAATGCTGAGGCTTTGGCAGCAAAAGGGACCTTTGGGCAGAGATGGACTCCTCCTCATCACAGCTTCCACACTAGACAGAGGCTCCAGTTGATGTTACAGTCCTGCTCAGAAAATGCACCTCCAGGACAAATGTTTTTTTTTGAAGGAAAGCATCTAACTGAGGTTCAAAAACAAGCCTTTTGCAAAGACAACTTCTGTTCAAATTCCAGCTCTAGAGGAATGGTAAGTTTTTTGTTACTTCCCAATGAATCGCCCTGGAGATGAATGATCTTACAAGGGTCTTAGACTAACCTAAGACCATTAAAAGAGCACATGGGATCAAGTACAGCACTAACAGCCAGAGCCTGGTTCAGGCTCTAGCCTCTGTCTGGCACTGAACAATTCAGCCTCTGGCCCAAGGCTGTCATTTGTTAAATGGTGAATAGTGACTCTGACTTCCTTCATAAAGTAGATCCTTCCAGATCCAACAGAGAAAAGCCCTTTGTATGACCTGGAAATGTTTTTAACGGTCTGTATTAACTATTTCTTTCCTCACACTGAACCAGTCACATCTGAAGTGCCAGCAAAACTACTCAAAAGCCACTCAAAGCCTACCATGAGGACTTGACTCAGGATATGCCACCAAGTCTCACCACAAGAATGGGTCATGTCCCAAGCTGGCACTGCCTCCTGTGCCACACTGGCCAGGCAAATCTGCCATGAGAGTTGAGCCCACCACCATCACCACCACAGTGAGCTGTGCAAAAATGCCAAGCTGAAGATGCAGATGAAGATGCTCTGCTGATGCGTATCCTCTCCCACCCACTCTGCTTCCAGGAACATAACCTCGGGTGGCGCAGGGAGGCATGCAGGCAGGGACAGCCTTGTTTCACCCCCCAGCCAGTGGATCTGACCTGATAACACCATTGAGCTGCAGCTCTCAGAGCTTGGATTTTTTTTTTTTTGTGGGGTGGGAAGGATTTTCCTTGGCCTTAACTCGTTTGACTGTCATTTACAATGAGAAGAAAGTTGTTCAAACTTCAGCTGTTTTTTTAAGGACATACATTTATAAAGATAAGACAGGTATATGAAAGTAATAAGGGACATCCACAAGCCTTGCATTGTTCCTTTTGTCTTTTTCTTCTTTAATCTGTTTTGGGTATACGGTTTGGGGTTTATAGCCTCGCTCTTCGAGTTCATTCCAGTATTAACAACCTCATAGCCAGCCTAAGGCAA
Organism: Nyctibius grandis; assembly: GCF_013368605.1. Lineage (NCBI taxonomy): Eukaryota > Metazoa > Chordata > Aves > Nyctibiiformes > Nyctibiidae > Nyctibius > Nyctibius grandis. The sequence goes on along the minus strand of NC_090663.1, from coordinate 64,526,826 downwards.
ATCAAAAATGGAAGCACATCAGTACCACACTCAATACAACCTTAACCACGTGTTGTTCGTGGATACCATCGTGTCTATACTAGATTAACTTCATCAGTGATAGAAAATCGCAAACTTCCAGCAAAATAAGCAGGCATCTCTGTTTACATGAACAGCAGATTCACCTCTTTCTGCAGACATCTGTGTTGCAGACTCTTTGCTCTTATTGCAGTCTACTGAACACTTATGTATACGAGATAGAAATTTATCCAGCTAAAGAAATTAAATAAAAAGCTGCAAATCTGTTCATATAAGGCACAATTGTAGCCTCCTTCTGTGGAGCCTGGATTTCAAGCTCAATGTTAACGCAAAGCAAGTTAAAATGGTCAAGTTATAAAGCATGCAGAGAGAAAAGCTTACTATTGAAATGTCAACACATCATTAACTACTGCTAAGTGTTTCTAAATGAGAAACACAAAACTGAAAACCTAAATTATGAACAAAACATAATAGTACAACTTCATTTTAATATCCCATATAAATCAGGTGGAATGAGGGTTCTGACAAACAAGCTCTGGCAGACCCTTGGCAGTTCAAGAGGTTACAGCCCTTCTGCTAACTATCACCACCCAGGGATAGTGCCCACAACTTTCTTATTTGCCCCCAGGCCAGGGCATCAAGACAAGCCCTCCATTGGTCACATCACCTCATGGGCAGACTATCCAGTTCTGCAGAGCCAACAGCAGCTTCCAGCAATGGGACAGAGAGGGCAGCTGAGGACAGCCATATCTTAAATCAAGGCAATTAAATTCACTGCATTGCCAACCAGTATTCATGTACTTTATCCTTAGTATTCCTCCAGAGTCTTTAATTGTTTCTAAAAACCCACAATTAATAAGCAAGCTGTTTCCAAGCAATTCAAAGTTGAAGGTGGCAATCAAAGGAACCTAACAGCATCACAGCTAACACTCCTTTTCTCCTGCAATACCTCTCCCATCCCATAATTTAATAAATTCCCTAAGCTACCAATGGATACCCTATATTCAAGAATGCTAAAACCAAACAAAGTTAGTATTCAAGTAAATATCAGTTAGTTACCTAAGACCAGACTAAAAAGCATACCCTAAGATCTGCCCCAAAATATCTTATGGCTAAGAAGCAAACATGACCTTCACAGTTTACACTTTCAGAGCCATTTCCAAACCTTATTTTATTTGCACTGCTCAATCTCTACTTTGTGGTGGGAATAAAGCACTCCTTAACTGTCCTTCTGGAAGGTGACTGCACAGCAGTCACACTGCAAAGAACAGTAAGGTTAAGTTGGTCCAAGTAATGGTCTAAAAGCATCACTGTAGAATGAGGAAAAGATCTTCAGAGTCATTGGGGTTATGAGCATACAAGTGCAGAAGGTTACAGCTCATTAGCAATGCATTATATATTGCACATACACAGATACTACTATAATGAAGGCAAATACAGGTGAAAAATAAAACAAAGAGTAGTATTTAATCAATCCTGTTGCAACACAGTTTTCATCTGTGGAAAACATTTCCCTGCTCTTGTTAATTGTTTCAGCTGCAGAACAAAACACCTAAATACATACACGTACACACCTCTCTACAGAATAAAACACATTTCCCCCCTCCAGTGACAACTGCCTTTTGCTGAAGTGTAGCATTCAAGTGATTTTCTTTACAGTTGAAAAATACACACTGTGTGGCCAAAAATTCAGCTATTCTGACGCTGGTTGGTTTTGTGCCTAATTAAAATTAACTAGGCACTTCAGCTCGTAATTATATAAACACCTACCATGCTATACTCCCAGTCAATTTGGTTTTAATCAGAAAAATGCATGAGAAGTATGAATGATGAGCAAAGAACTCCCTGGAGGGGCAACTGTATTTCCAAATTCAGTATTCTCCATATACTGAATATTTCCATCAATGTTTTTCTTGCTATGTAATCACTTCCCAGTAGAACAATTAAAAAGAGATTTTTATTTTTTTTTTTTAATCCTTGGACTTTGCTTGCTTTCCACTCCACCACAAGGGTAAAAGCAGGCTTGCCTTATTCACCTGCATCCCAGTTGGGAAGTTTCCCACAAGAAAGACAGGATTTAGCAATACTCTGTCTTTCTAGCATCCGTAACAAGGAGTTTAGAGTGAGAATTCAGCCGACCTGAGGTGGAGAGGCAAGCAAGTTGTGGAGGGGGTTGAAGAAATGTTGCCCCCCTCCCTGCACCTACATCAGATACAAAACCAGGAACACTGGCTGCTTCAGAGCAAAAGCCTAATCTCTAACATAAGGTTACCTGTGTAGTAGCACGTTTCCACTTCCTAGAAATAAGGGGACATGGAAGCCAAAGGCTGAGCTGCAGCACTGAGTCATCCGAGGAAACCACACACAGTGAATTAGTTAAAAAAATAGGTTTTTATTTTGGTATCAGCTATATGTTTCATTCACAAGTCAAGCCTCTGGGATAGCTGCTGTGCAGACACAGAAACACGATAGTTTTCAAGCGTGGCTTTGCCACCACCGCCTTTGCAAGCCCTCGGTTAGCTCCCAACCCTCCACAGACAGTGCCTTCTGCTACCCACTGGCCGAGGGTCACTACCTCTGCCTGCCTGCTCCTGCACAGCTGCAGAAACACAATTGCCTTCGAATACCTTCTAACAGCTGATCAACAGGGGGGCAATCACTGCTCTGGGAAAGTGCCTTAAAACGTCTGCACTGATTGCACCGCTCTCAGAAGAAGATGAGTAACTCTGCTTTGCCCCCGATCAGCCAGCAACAAAATCACAAGAGAACTGATTCAGCAGGTAAACCTCTGATCTAAGTAAGCTAGCTACCTATGTCAATTAGTTTTAATTATATCCAGAATAAAAGACCTGCAAACATGAGGCTTTTCTGCAGGCTTTTTTCTTCTGTAAGAAATTCTCATTTCTCTTGGCAAGAGCTCAGCTGAATCGCAACACAAATAATGAACAAGCAGCAAAAATAAATATTGTTTTGTAAATGCACTGAGGTGTGTTCAAAGTTGATTAAGGAAAGAATAATCAAACAAACATCAATATTTAAGACAGCAGAAGGGCTTGAACATTTTAAAGTTGTTTTACAAAAAAAAATGTCTAAGTATTTCTTCTGGCAGCAATTCCTTTCTAAAACCAGAAAACCATACCCCCAACCCATCCTCCCTCGAGACCTCAGTTTCAAAGTTCTTCCTCAGAAGGATGAAGAAAGATTTCACTGAGCTTTCCTCCATTATCTTGTCCATACCTTGTAGCTGGCTAAAACCAGCTGTACTCCTTCTGATGTCTCTTGACGTAGCAGTATGCACCAATTCTTGGGAAGGAGAACCTTGTGACCTCCTGAACTCATGACTTACCTTTTCAGCTTGGCTCTCAGTCAGTGCTGTTTTTCTCTCCCTCTTTTTTTTTGTTTGTTTGTTTTTACTCAAATATTTAATTCATTTGTTATTCAGCTCTAAAAGCAGCTGAAAAAAAAAATCAGCTTTGCAAATCAATTACATCCACTGTTACCACTCTGCAGTCCCCCAGCCACTAGCAGGACCTCACCACTGCAAGTGTATGTGCGTCTCATTAGCTTAACATGTCAACATCCCCTCCCTTCCAGCAGCATGGGCTCCAGAGCCTTTAAAGGCATAAAAATAAGCACTTCTTGCTTCTCACTGAGAACATATTGGGCTCAAGGTGAGGATGAATACAAACAGAAGTGCCAAAAGGTGCCCTTTTCATGGTGACTTTATTCATTTCCTATGCAAACCCCAATGGTGAGCCCTGCTGTATACAGTAAGCAACTAAAATTGAAGTTACAATAAAACTCACCTATGCCAGTGCAGAAAGAAGGAAAGCATAGACTGGGGCAGATAAGAAATTGTTTGGCCAAACCCCTAAATGGGTAAAGACAGATTTCAGTGGTGCTACATCAAATTTCACAGCATTTTAGGATCTGGCCCTCAACTTTGGTTGAGTACTGCCTGCTAAGGAGGAGAGCACCATTAGGAGATTTGAAATGGGCCAAACAGACTTGCAAGTGGGTGTTTTCTTCAGGGACCCGTTCAGACAGCACTGGCTGAACCAAGCAAAGCCGATAATCATCAATTCTTTAGCAGCACCAAATCACCGCTCTGGAAACCAGCGTAGAAATTCACAGAGCAAATGCTTTCATTTATCTTATTAACTGGTACAGCAATTTATTCTTGTGAATAATGAACCTTAACACTCGTCCTTTATAAACATGTCCCAAAACAGTCACAATTTACCTCTAGCTGTCCCGTAGCAGTTGCTGATAAATGGGCCATGCTGCCAAAGGAGGTGTAAAAATCCAAGTAGTTTGAGTTCTTTACAGTAGCTATGTCCTAGCTGCCTATATTAATTGACAAAGTAAGACATTATATAAGGAGATTAGATCACGTCATATTTACAACCTCAGTGTCCCCAGTGAGAGAAATTGCTCACTTGTTACTGTCAGTGCCTTCTTCAAACAGGAACCCTGCTGACAAGATGATGAATTCAGAACACAGCTGCCAATTAATGCTTTGTAGGCAGAAGGGATTTCAATAGTTCCCGTATGTTTGTGAGGGTGACTGGGACTTACATCACCTCTAATAAGAGTGTAGTTTGCTCTGTCCAGACATGACACTAGAGCTTGGAAAATGTCATCTTTGCAGGAGAAGTTTTAATAAACAAAGCCAGGCTCTTTTGTGTCACAAGTGTTTCCCAAACTGTGGTCACTAATAACCTGCTTATGCCTAAGTGAAACCAAGCGGGGAGACCACTTGCAAGATGCACCCAAATAATTTACAAACCAAAGGCCAGAGGTTACTTAGGTGTTTGTCAAAGCTACACCGCAGAGTGCCAAGATGATCATTATGTCAGCCAGGAGCATGGAGTGCATTTCCTAAACACCAGTCAGGCTGTGGGGAAAAGAAAAAGAAAAAAAAAAAAACAACACATCTACAAGCACATAGGACCTTCCTTGGTACTACTTATTCTGCTTACAGGTTGCAAAGTTTAACTTTAGTGTCCTAGAAAAAAATCTCATCCTTGTCAATATACAAACCAGAAAGCATTTTACTCACACAGGATAGCAGCATGAACTCCATACACACTGAACTGAATGGCCCAAGGCTAAATGTCTCCTATTTACTGAGCATCTTGGAGCCAGCCATCAGGAAACACTCAGCAGGATGACCTGGGTTAAACACAGGACACCCAAATGGGGCCCTTGAAAAGACTTTGCTGTAGGCACTCGGATCCCAATGTCCCACTGATTTGGTGTTGGAATTTAGGGCTTCCCTACAAATAAGAATTATGGGCTTTTACAGCTCTAGACCAATTAAAGTGATAAACTCCTGACAAGGGTGCAGGCTGTAGATGAAGTATAAGATAGTTTATGTGCATATGCCTTATGACAGAAAGGCAAGGCTACATGACCACACAGCATCTTTACACTTCCAAACTATGATCACAGTCCTACCCAACACAGTCATAAATTGCAGGGCCAGATGCTGTCCTCTCAATTGACTAAGAAAAATAAATTTACAAAAAACAACTTCACACCCCAAAATGGAAAGTAGAACCTCAGATCACTAAGGTCTTCTGAGAGCACATCCCAGATTGCTTTCTCAGCATTACCAGAGATCCAAACACTCTATAGCCACAGCAGGCTCTTCAAAGATAGTCTCAGGTTTCTAGTTTAAACCAGTCCATTTTTTTGGTTTCATTTTTTTTTTTGGTGTTTTGTTTTTTGTTTGATTTTGAGATTTTTTAAGAGTGCTTTGAGATGCCCCATGCTGCTCATGCAGTGTAAGAGGGCAGGATTTGAAAGGTGACTAATGGATGTACCCCTTTCCTCCAAAAATTCTTACATGTGACTGAAGTCAGTGTCTAGACATAGCCCCCAAACCACTGCATGTTATTTTGGGACATGGTATTTTTAGCCATAATGAAGCAGGTCCTTGCTGATCTATCTGACCCACATCCCTCATCTGTGACAGTCTAGATTTCCTCAGCTTGAGCTAATGTTGATCTTAGCTCCCCTTGTGCAGTATCAAACATCAAGTCCAACTCTTCTTAAGTATCTTTATTGGCACAGGAAAAGCAAAACAACATACCTCCCTACATTTTTTCTCAAAGTCAACCCTTGACGGGACTTGAACTATGTAATCTTCAGGTTTGCTTTGGATATGCACTGATCTATCCTTTTCACCAACACTACAAACACAAATAACAAGTGTCTGGAGTGAGGTGAAGAGAAAATGCAACACTGACTTCAGCTGGAGTAGAATCCCTCTGCCTTCCCCACAGGTCATCTATTACTAAGTGCGGCAATTAAGATGGGACTGACGATCAACATATAATAATTTCACAAAAAGCAAACTGCATTGAAATCTTTTTTCCTTCCCCTTCTCTTTTATGTCCCAATAGGTTTTAAGCTACCTGTTATATATTTACAACAGAAGGCCAAATTTTATAAACAAGCATGTAATACAGCAAATCATACAATGAGATTATACACTCTTAGAATATGTTGCACTTCTTTAAAGTATTCTTTTTTTAGGTCTGGAGCTTCAGATACTCTAGATCTTTTGCACAAGACCCCTGATGATTCAGGAGACTTATGCTGACCAGCAACTCAGGAACCTCAGCCAGTTACTTGTGTGAAAACTTCAGCACATATGGAAGCATTTTTATCAGTAGGGCTTTAGGTTTAACTCAGAACAGCTGAGCAGCTTTGCATTAAACTATTTACCAGAGAGGAAAATCAATCAACTCACACCACATCAAATTCCCAGCACCCCCATAGAGTAATAGAGACAAACATACTCCTTTAAATACATAAACACATCTTGCACAGGGAGATAAGCCTCAAACATTCCCTGGTACAGTCCAGAAAAAGAAACCAAGCTTCTAAAATTCATAAGGAAGTGCTGATATTGAGAAAAAAATAACGTAAAGCTTTAAATAACAGATAAGATTGCAATCGCCTCATGGACCCAACAGTACCATGCTCCAAAGGTAATAGTGGCGTGCCAGATTCTCCTTGTCCACAGCCCTGTAAGCACCAGAAGGACGTGTACATAGGTGTCAAGACTCACTACATCCAGCCAAGGCCTCTCTCTTCGTGCTGTCGTGGTCATTCAAAGGACCTCAGTGGAAGTGAGAACTCAACCCACCAGCGTCAACTCAACCAGGCGTGAAAGGACACGGAAGAGAAGAAAGCCAAGACCACACATCACCTCAGCAGCCTCAGCACAGCACCCTCCCTGCAGACCCTTACCTTGGCAGGTGTTGTTCTTCTCCTCATACCCTGCCTTGCACAAGCACTTCCCAATGGGCACCAGCCATTCCCCCTCAGCACTGCAGTGCATCTTCGGTGCCTCATCAGTCACTGAGTGGTTGACGCAGAGGCCTGACACCTCTAACAGCTGTGAGGAATCCGCTCCCGTAATGGTGTCAGGAAAGCGGGCCAGGTTGCGGATCACCGATGGGCATTTCTTGTAGTACACACGCACGGAGACCAGGGCGATGCAGGCACCCACATCCTGGAAAGCAAGGTAAAATCCCTTTTTTGTTAGGGGCCCAACATCTCTCACCTCTGTGTTTAGCTTCATAACTCTGTCACCAAGGTCTAACTCTGTGAAGCTCTCATCAGCAGCTATGGTATCAATCTTGATGTACTGGTTTTCTTTGATGTTCCTCCCATCTTCATCATCTGATTCAAAATAATACATGTTAAAAGTCTCTTTGCAAGTCCCAAGTCCTCCTGGAAGGCTGTTACAGTCCCTCAGGGTGAATTTGAGCTCAATGAAGATGCGGGATGCCCCTTCATTAGAGATCCAGCTGGTCAGAAGCCAGTTGTTCTGATTCTGTTCCATTACCTTGCATACTTGGTATGTGTGTATTGGAGCGTAGTTTTCATCCACCTCACCAATTTCTTCCCACTGTATAAAAAGGAAAAGTATTACTTCTTTAAAACATTACAGCTCCCGCAAAATCTTAGCTTTTCCATCTAAGAGCACATTGGGATTCAGAGGTTCAGGAGGGCTTTTATGGGGAAAAAAATGTTTTAGATGGCAAAGTTTTCCATACTGGAGGCCTGATACATTCCTGACAAAGTCAGATAAAAGACCCTTTAGAAATATAAAAGGACGATAGTTAAAACCTTTTGTTTCACACATTTCAGAAGTGGGAAAACATACTGCTGGGTTTGTCCACTAGTTAGGGAACAAAACAAAAGCAGATGGGGCTACGAGTTGGCCTTTTCCAATGCATCCACATAGGAGAAAAAAAGCTATTTACAGTCCTTCTGCCCCTGCTCCCTCAGGCTCCTTTCTACCACATCCTCAAATCACTGCCCAACGCAATGAGGACAACCACATTTCTCCAAGCTATTCTCCCCACCAAACCGCCTGCCAGAAAATCAGCAGAGTGATATATGAAATAAATTGGCCTTTGCTCTCCCCAAGTGTGCTAGTCAGAGGAGCTCCCACTCATGCAAAGATAAGGTTACTTCCAATAAAGGTTACAGGGATCTGCAAATCTTGAGCTTTTTGTGTGCTACACAGGTTTTGAAGCAGAGCTCCAAATAACTTCTTGCAGCTGTTTGTGGGAATTTTAGCAACTGTTTTTTCATTTTATTTTGGTCACGGTCTGAAGTGCATCACTTGGAAGAAATGTTTTTTCCCGATCCAGCACACCACAGTCAGGAGCACTGCAACAGTGTCTACAACAGAAACACAACATTAATGTTTCCTCTCTCCTTTTGACAACTCTAGTGTCACATTAAGACATTAGATTGTAGTGTCAGTACATGTAGTGTCAGATTAAGGGGTTAACCCACATAAGTACAGCAAAGAACTTAGGAGAACCAGTGACGGTTTCAGTTTTGTTCCCTTCTACTTTTGACCTGCTCATCTGCAAGGGCTTAATTCCCAAAGCCTCCTCCATCCTCTGCTCGGCATTGCTGCTCGGATCTAGTCACAGCTGCGGATGCAGCACAAAGCAAACACAGAGAGCATAATTTAAAGGTGCTCCAGTACAAGGCAGTAGCTATATTCCAAGCTGCATATCCTCTAAGGCCAAAGGCCAATTTTTTTCATTGGAAACACAGCCTGAGATGAAGTTGAGAACCTTCTCAACCCAGATGCCATTACTGCAGAGCTGACAGGGAGCACCCTCAGAGTCAATATAACAATGAAGTTGTTTTAAGGGAAATGCTGCTCTTAAAATTTAAGTTAAAATGGCAGCAACAAGTGGCATAAAAACATAACCTGATGTTACAGTCCAAAATGAGATATAAATACCACCAGCAGCAAAGCATTTCCTCTCCTCCCTGACCTGGGATGTGAAAGCGGGGACTTCTGAAATTTCAGCCAGGCACGCCTGCCACAATGCACAGAGTTCACATGTACCACCAGTCTTCCAACTGAGGAACTGAACCTGAGGACATTTTTGTCATGCTAAGCAGTATTTTCATTTCTAAACCCTTTTTATGTCCCTGGGCTTAAACAGGCCATGACCCTACCATGATTAACATGTACTTGTTACTTTGCCTTTCCTGGCAGTGCCACAGTTAGCTGAAGATATGCCTGCAGAGAAAGCTAGGCAGATCTGTGCAGGATTCATGCCTAACTTTGAGGAGAGGCAATTAACAATTACAAAGAGTAGAAGCATTGAGAAAACACACAGGAAAAGTATGCAAGGTAGCACAAATCTCCAGCTAGCTTCTCTACGTTCCAGTAAATAGGGTAGGTTTAGATACACGAAACTAAAAGGCAGGAAAGCACCATTCTTCAGCTACTGTGGTTAAGTGCTAAATATGCTGTGCATACATACTTCCAAGTGGATTCGTTTAACATGATGCTACGTAAATGTGAAGTCTTATTTTTATCACAGTGGCAATTCTCCACTTGATGAAAAAGGAGGGTATCCCTCCACTCCCCCCAACCCAGGCAGAGGTCCCTGCCAAATCAGACCAGGGGACAGGTGAGCACATCCCAATATAGCGCAGGAAGGACCTTAATGACTTTAAACCTTTTTCTTTTTCTGGCTGGAGGTCAGAGGATCACCCATCAATCACACGCATCAACCAGCAGACAGAGAGAAGTGTTAACCTCCAGCACAATGTAGTGAAAAGCATTTGAGGGCTGGAAATTGCTCAGACCAGTTTTAGCAAGGGGGGATGTGTATGGATGGCCACAAGGTACACAGTGCAACTCTGTACAACATTTAGGGAGCATCTAATATGTATTTCCTTCAGAGAACTGACGTTTGCAGCGACTGTGATGTTGCAGTAATATCATTAGTGACCTAATTTGAAGGCATATAAAAAACCATAACTTCTTTTCTTTAACACTTGCCAGATCAATTTTCAAAGACATCATGCTCTCCAGAGTTACAAAGTTAAACTCATTTCCATCGCTGCTTCAGGAATTGTGTTAGTGGGAGTGAGTATAAGAAAGTTCATTTGTTAAAAAACTAAATCCAGTGATTCTAATGGTTGCTTTCATGCACTGAAAGCACTAAACACTGTGAGGAGGACGGTTCAAGCATAAATACATCAGCTGAGCTGGAGACTATTCTCAGCTGCAAGAAATGGCACATGACCTAACATCTCAGGCTTCAGGATGTGCTGCATTTCCAGCACCACACCCTGGATCAGAGCAAGTCCTGCCATCACCACCTGCCATCAAACCCAAAGCAATAGCCAGAGAGCAAGAGGAAAGGGAGGTGCTAATGAGCCAAGGCTGCTTATCTCTGTATAATCCTCAAGGGAAAGCCAACCAGATTTTATCAGAGCAGCCACTATTGTGCAGAATCTCTGCTCTGTCATTTAATCCCATCTTGTCTCTCCTATCTGCATGTAGGAGCACACCGTTTCTTTCTCTTCAGCCGGGTCTGCCTCTCCCCAGAGACTGCAGGCAGCCTGGCACCCTTCTGCTTTTACACCCCTCCACAAGAAGGGGATGGGGGTATGAGCCCCTGCACCTTCTGCCTGGTCCCAGCTTCCCAGTCACTACAGACCTCGGACAAGTATTTTAACCGACAAAGGAATACAAACTAGAGGATAAAACGCAGTGCCTTATGGTTAATGAAAATGAAAACTCACCACATTAAAGAGACAACATCTAGCTGAAAATACTGGCATAAAAAAAATTAAGTACAACTGGAAAATTGTGTAATATTATAATTCCTCTCTGCAGCACATATTTTTGAGATATAAATCAACCCCGTCTGCAGGATTAAAACAAAAATGCAACCGTTAATTTGGTGCTAAATGTTTTCTCTATGTCTTTAATAGCTCTAAGGAGGAAAACACAACTGCATTTCAATGGCCTGATGTTAAATCATTTATAGAAGACCTATTTCTGAATCAGAAATTTCCAGTACGCTACTGCTGGTGAGTTAACAGAAGCTAAAGACTGCACTCAGCTCCATCAATAGGAAGCATGCAATTCAGGCAGGCTGTCTGCCTATAGAAAGGCCAAAGATATCACACATCTAACTAAAAATATAAGAGCTAAAAAAGCATTCAGTGGAGCAGCCTTGGGTTAAACAGACAATTTTAAAACACATTCACCAGCTGTCTGCTACTCAGGCTTGTTTCTAATCTCCAGGATTCCAGGACCACAATTTGCTACCACAGCACAGAAAAAGGCTGCTGCCCCAAAAACAAATACTGACAGCAGGGATGAAAATTTTAGAGCTTTTGTTTATTTGGTTTTGGGGGTTTTTTTGCAAGGAGAATTTTTGTTGTTGGTCTTCAGTAACTCACTCTCTTTAGCAGCCACTAAAGGTGGCATGGAAATTTCAAGCCTCTTTCCTAATTCCACACATCCTAGGCACTGCTGAAAGAGAAATTAGGCATTTAGCAAAATCCTAGGAGTCTTAAGAGGGAAAGGGAGCTTAAAAGCATTAAGCAAAGGGGTTCCTAAGACTTACCTGGAACCTTCCCAGCAGGACTCCCTCCCTCCAAGGACTTTGCAACCTGCCTCTGTTCCCACCACCTATTTCACAGGCTCCCTGGGCACAAGAAGCCTCATCCTCTCCCATTTCATTTTCCACCCCATCACGTGGAGCTCTGCAACATATGCATGTTAATTCAGGTATCTGCTGCCACAAAGATGTAAAACTGGAAAAGGATTTATGCATTTTCACCATTTTTTCTTTTGGAGAAAGGTAAGCCCGTCACAGATCTCAAATCCCAGGCTTTGAATGTGTGGAAGCATCTGAGATACCCCACACACTCTGCCCACAGAGAGAGGAGGGTAATTTTATCCCAAAATCCTGCTGTCAAACCCAGCATGAGTACACACTGTTGCAGAGCAGAGCACAGCGTGGGGCTATGCAAGTCCTATGCCAAGTTGAAAGGGGAGACCTGCTGCCCTTCCAGAAGGGCAGACCAGCCCAGTGTTCAGCTCTGTGCTATTTATCCTGCCTTTCATCCTGGTAATATTTGGGCAGTCTCTTCGATTCCTTTTATGCAGCTGATGTTAAGACGTGGCTGCCAATCAATAGCCTCCAGCTCAGCTCCCACATGCAGATTTCCTCCCGCTACTCAACTTTATCTTGCAACCTGCTCCTTCCTTCCCTTTGCTACTCTCCTCCCATCACAAAAGACAAAAATTTGGTTTGGTTTTTTTTTTTTAGCTGCCTGCCGGCTTTCCACCTGCTATGGCATTACAAAGCTGAAGCAAGTAAAAAGCAGGTTCTCCCCTGCACAGTTTCAGTGACTTCAGTGAGGTCACGTTAGGCTAAATCTCTAGTGAAAGCCAGGCAGAGCATTACGCATCTTTTCTTCTGCACTGCAGAAGGTTTTGCAGGGCTTTGCTAGCTGTAAAATAAGGCTGGCTGGGTCACCATCTTGCCTGTAGCAAAACACCACTTACAGACATGCCAGTCCCAAAATTCAACTACTTCAAAGCCTGCCACCAATACTGTGAGTTTTATCAACATGCCCTGCATTGCTCAGATACTCAGCTCTGGAGCCAAATGAGTCTTTGCTTTTGCTGGGGATGTTTCAGTCTTCATTAAAAGAACAAGGATTTTGCTTGCTCAAAGAACAAGAACACAAAATAGGAAGTACTCAAAAGTCACCTTATTTGTAGCTCCTTCTAAAGTGATGCTGACCTCAGGACTGGCAGGAGCAAAACAGTTCTGTTTTGAATGCTAGCATTGGCAAGAGGTATATGTATAACCTGTATGACCTCACGGCAGAGTCCACCAGCACCTGATGGAGCACTTGGGAAGCCTGGTCCCCTCCCACAGCGAGGGACAATGACCCAAACCACTCTTAAGCAGAAGAAAAATGCAGTGACCTGACACAATGCTGCAAGTTTGCAAGTCTGCTCTTCCCAATGGAGAAGCAGTGCAAGGAGCAGAGCACAGACATGGCAAGCAGCTCAAGATCTACAGGATGAACAGTGCCCACTACACACCACTTCCAGACAGAACAGAAAGAAAAACGGCTTTGCCCAGCTCTCTTCCACCACTGCCAGGTCACTGGATCCTGTTTTAAACAGAGTCCTTGGGCAACAATTTTTAAGCATTTGTGCCAGTGTGACAACTCAGGCTTAAAGTTCAAATTCTGCTTCAGGGCAGGACGCTTGCTCACTGGGACAGCCCCCCAGCATCCCCCCTCCTGCCCTGCACCAGTCAGACAGTAGAAGGACACCAACCACAGGCATGTGACTTTTTCCAGTAAATCACAAATTTGAAATAAAAATAATCAGGAAACCAAAGCAATTTATGTACTTGGATCAAGTTAGGAAAGGAGAGGAGGGTGAAGAAAAAAAAAAATATCAGTAAAGGGGAAAACAGTGATTTTGACAGCCTTCCAAACCATGTGTTTACCATCTTCTCTTCCTGAATTTAAATGAAAGAGGGCAGAAAAAAAAGAATTAATATGAAAACTGTTCTAGAGTAACCCAAACTAGTTCTTTCAACTTCAAACACACTTTTTTAAATTTCAGCTACCAAAACAACAACAGAAAAAGCCTTATTACTTGTGAAGACAAACTTTTCCAATACCAACATCCACTTTTATAATGCAAAAGGTGAAGAGATTCCTATGCAGCCTCAGCCTGTTTTGGGGGGTTTGGAGCTCATTTAAAGGGCAGGAGCCAGTATCAAAAGGTAAACGCAGTGAGTTCAATACAAAAAATATTCAGCCCAGTGTTTATTAATACCTTTAAATACCAGAAGCAGTTGTAACTGCCCAGGATCTTACCACTTCCATATATCTGATACTCCCCCCACCTGAGGCTCAAGCCTCATATTGGATGGCAATTTTACAACTGAGACATTTATACATACAAACTTATCTTCCTACTGACAGCAGTTACTAGTCAAGCAAAAAACATAATGGGTAACAGACACAGAGGATAGAGAGGATCTGATTAATCTCCCTATTCAGGCAGAAATATGATCTAATGATATTAATTTTAAAAGCTGAGTTTCCAAAGAAGGAACCTAACTTTTTCTGGTGGTTTGGCACATTCCTCTCAATTTGTCCAACTAGGAAAATAAATAAAAACAAATAAGAATACCACAACTTTTGGGTTACACTTCTAATTTTACTACTGGATTGCAGTTTTCTGCTGTTTCTTACAATGCCAGTCTACTTTTGCCACTAAGCTGCACAGTCCAGCTAACACACAGCCTCAGAATACCCTGAAGTTAATTACCTAAAGTGAATGTGAGTTTCCTCACTCATTACAGGAGATTTCCCAGCCAGAAGCTAAGGATCATTTTTCATAATCTAAAACATAAGTGGGGGAAGTAAATTGCAAAGAAGTATGAACTGGAATTTTAAAGCATCTTTGAGACATGCCACATCTGACTAGTGAGCTTTTTTCTCCATCTCTGTATTAACCAAACATTCATATTCCCTGCTATCCCACATGTGATACTTGCCTAGCTGAAAGCAGACTTAAGTCACTTCCATTACCGCCCCGCTCCCCCCGAAAAAAACAACTTAAAGAGCAAATTCTCACTGCAGCAACGGAAAAGAACAGCCACGTGCTTCTGAATAATAACCTCTTTCAACACGTGAGCAGCAAAGGTGTTAACAGGAGAAAGAGAGCCTTACTCCATGTTAAAGGCTACTCACACTGCATCAAGATTTAACAAGGCTCAATTTTACTTGATGCCAAAGTTTTATGTACTGCTTTGCACTGTGACAAAAGGGCAGGAGAGGGATTAGCGAATGTCACGGTTTAAAGCTGGGCCGGCTATTAAACCTGTGGCAGATGCTCTCTGTTATCCCCCCCCCTCCCCCCAAAGGGAAAGGGAAAAGGGAGAGAGACTTCCGGGTTGGAAAATTAAAACAGTTTTAATAAACTATAATAATGAAAAAGAGTATAATAATAATAATAATAATAATAATAGAAATAATCAAATATATACAAATATATATACAAAACCAAGATTGAGCTCCCCTGAAGTCAGCCACGTCACCACCGGCACTGCAGGGCAGGCTCTGGAAAGGCCCAGGCTGGGCCTAGCAACGGTCGAGAGCTGGATTCAGGGATGCACGGATCGGGATCGGGGGCAGCAGGAAAACAGACGGAGTCCTCCTTGGACACCGGCCATAGCAGAAAGAGAGCGAGACCCTCGTGATCCCCCCGCTTTATACCGAGAATGACGTGTATGGGATGGAACACCCTCGTTGGTTAATTTTTGGTCACCTGCCCTGTCTGCTCCCCCCTGCAGCTGCAACCCCCCTTTGGCTCTTCACTCGTAAGCAGTGAGGAATTCAGCAGTGACCTTGGTTTCTCTAAGACTAAGTACAGCAAGAGCCTTACTGCACAACATCCCTACCGGTGCCTCAGCGATAACTACAAACTTCGAGCGTTATCAGTCCTGGAAGCAGACACTGTCTGCAAAACATGCAGTTAGTTTCAGAAACTTGCAGTTACTTAGAGGAGACTTAGCTGAAAGTAAAAATCACTGAAAGGAAAATTGGCCTGGTTTAGGCCAAACCAGGACAGCAAAGATGAAGGAATCATTAATGTTTCATCTCCACTATAAAACAGAACTACACTGGAAATGAGTTGGAGTTGCATGAATGTTCACAGCACCATCATGCTCCATTGCTGCCAACTGCACACTCCAATACTCGGGACAACTCATTAGCAGCAATCAGCTTTAAAAAAAAAAAATGCAATTTTTAGAAGTGAGAACTTAAGCATCTGGGTGGATACTGTCTGTATCCTACAGTGTTTTGGATCTTTTTAATTCCATCCAGGTCAAGCTTTCAAATTCCCATGCACAATCAGGACTACTAGAAACCCTCCTCCCCCACAAAGTAATGCCAAGTAAGGTGCTCTCACAGTCACACTGCTCAGAGCTGAGGGAAAACACCAAATAGGAAAGACCCAGGCTGAAACTGTGAGACTAAGCAGGACTGCTCCTCTCAAGAAGTGCCAGATGTGAAGACATATCAGAAGTCACTTAAAGTTACATGGAAAACTTCGTAATCCTCAGCCCCTATTGTTTAAACATTTGAATTTGCTACCTGAACAATTCTTCAATATTCTATTTGTAATACGCACATAAGATTTGCTGCCACGCCTTCTATTTCTGCAGCAGGCTGTGCACAAGACTTCTCAGTAAAACTCCCTTGGTGTAATATCATGTGGAAGTTTTGGCAATTCCTGAATTGCTCTGCACTACTGACAAGATAAGAAACAATGCAGGTCTCTGTAAAGCTGCAATAGCATCTCAAAACACAAGCAGTAATTTGCTAAACCAAGTGCCACCCAAACAAGCCTGCAAGAAAGAACAGCAATTAAAACTTTAAAAATTATTAGCAGTACATGTTTATGATGAAATATATTATCTGTTCAGAGACCTGCATGATTCAAGCTGTTGAAAAACGAAGAAACATCAGGACAAAGTCACCTGCCGCACACCAAGATGCAATGGAAAAAAATGAAAATGGGACAGTTTTGCTCAGACTTTGATCATTTGCATGATCAATGAAAGATGTCAGGACCAGAATCAAAATGGAAGAAGAACACAGCTTGAGGTTAGCGCAACTGAAATGAAAAGGAGCATCAGCCCCTCTCCAGCATGCCTAATCAGAGACTGCTCTGACCCCTTCCCAGAACAAAGCAATGTGTTATTTGCAAACTCTGCCTCCCCCCACCCCCAATTTTATTATTTTTTTTAAAGATTTGCAAGTCTCTGTACATCTGAATTAATATATCCATTTCAAACCGCAGTCTAGCAATTGAGGGTAAGACAATGGAGATGAGCATGAAAGAAGCAATGAAGAAACACAATACCATTAAATCATTTTTCACTGCTTAGTGTAACACTCATTGCAGAACAATTTAACAAATGCCATAACAAACAGTGTTGACACCACCTGGTTTAACACTGAAAGAGTGACAGAGCCAGATTTTCAGAAGGACTCAAACAGTATGACATACATTTTAAGTTTATAACCAAATGCTTGGATTTTCAAAGCTTTTGGGATACTGTTCACATTACTTATCATCTGATGATACCAAGAGGGTTTACAGAACAATTTTCAAAAGCAGCAAGAAACAACGTTTTCCTTGTTACCTTAATGTTATCCTAATATTTAAATCAATCAAAATGTATTTGGGGCTTCTAACTCCTACAATTGGAATAACACAAAGCATTTGGCTTATTTTGAATGCACACAACAGTGAAAATTTGCAGAAACTAAACTAAATGCTTAATCTTTATCATTGTCTTCGGCTATCTATAATTTCCTTAAAGTGAGGAAACTTTTTTTTTTAAGAGTTTCCAGTAAAACAGAAAAAAATACTTGACCAAAAAGTGCATTTAATGAAACTAAAACAGATCAAATGTCTCAGTTTTCTAATAGTTCAGGCAAAGTGATACAACTATCCATGTGCTGTGCTGGCAAAGCCTAACCTCTCAGGCATATACCAAATTTGACTAGACTATAGATGGCTCATACACCATATCAGACCCTCCAGCAAATGCATTATTGTGCTCCTGCTCCCTGGTCTCTAATCTGCCCAAAGCTTTTCATAGAGATATTACATTCATGGCTTAGGCCTTGACAACTGCACCCATAAATCAATTTTAAATCTTGCATTAATCATCTTTCTGTAATCAGCGGCTATTCAGCACAAATTTACATCTCATTTCTGTTGGCCAAACAGCCACATTAGAGCTTTGAAGCTTATTCAGGCTTAAATGATTATATTCCCTTAATAAACACTGAAGTCCTCTCAGTCCAGCTGCCGTGAGCTGCATTAACGGCATGGGGCAGCAGCAGGGGCCATCCAAAGTCTGCCTTGTGCAATGCTCCAAGCAGCAGCCACCACGCCAAACAGAATTTTTGCATTTCCAATACACTCAGACAGAAGAAATGAGAAGGCTGCTCTGCCTGTGCAGACCCTCTTACGGGAACTGTCATGCACAGCCAGCACATACACCATGCAATTTATTGCACCTCCTCCTAACAGCTCCATTTGACACCTCTTGAACGCATGAGGTTACCAGTAAGAAAACTAAAACCCAGATTTTCTGATTCCCTACATGCTGAGCACCTTACAACTGTCACCAAAAACAAAGCAAGCTGTTGAAGCTAAACCCTGTAGAAAATCCACTTTTCCCATTTGTCAGACAGCTGCAACTTTGTTCACAGCACCACCAAATTGGGTCTTAGCATGCTTTTCTCTGACCACCTCAGAATTAAGCATTGTATTTTTAATATCTGACTACATTTTTTCCTGGTTTTTGGGTTGCTCTCACTGCTTTATGCGACAAAGACTATCACATATGCAGGATTACAGTAAGCAGCTAAAACATGATCAGTTTGGGGCGGATTTTGCATGTTCTTGCCTGCAATCCCTATAGTGAAGCAATCTATCCTGATTGAACAAAGAATAATTATTTAATTAAAGATCTTCGTCAGGCCTACATTATTAAACCAGCATAAAAAGCCTCACATTGATTGTATATTCACTTTCAGCTAAGGTCTGAATCAGTATGCTAAGATCTACAAATGAATGAACAGAATGAGTTTATTACGACTGTTAAGTACTTACCTGCTATACGTAATAAATGATATATGCAGATGCTTGTTACGTTTATTCTACAACATAATGAAACTTTTAGTTACTTTTTATTATATGGGATTTAATTCCCACTACATCAGGCTTATGTTACTATTTAAATATGGCACCAGAATTACAAGGATGTAAATCTGTTGGACAGAGATGCAGCAAACTGGACCTAGATGTTTCTTTAAATCTTGCATTGAAGAAACATGGATGTGCTCATTTGTTTATGATGGATGTCCTGTATCCTAACCATCTCAGAAAAGCACATTTCTGGAGAGGTTCCATACTTCATCAGCTATTTTTCCTCACCTGCAACCTCCTGCTACTCTACGCTCTCTTCCAGCATCTGACAAACATCGAAGAACCAATTGAACGTCAACATGCCATGGCTAGAAAAGCAAATACAACTGCATGCTAAATACTGAGCTGAGATGTCTGCAGTGCAAAAATAAATGCTACTTCAGCAACCAGCTATGATAATGCAAAGTCTAGGAAAGCTGCTGAAGTTTTCAGAAGAAACTGAAAAATCTCAAATTATTTACCTAACCAAGACGTAAACCATGTGTTAACTTGATTGTAATACTGCAACACCTACATGAAGATAAAATTTCTGTTGTTGGATTGCTTTTCATCTAACCAACAAAGATCCAGGAACTGAAATTAAACACTTTTGAAGAAAAGGTAAGATAACGTAGTTATTGTAAGTTGGGGGGTGGGGGTTAACCAACCATAGGGAGAACTTGCCACAGGAGTCAAACCTCCATCATTTGAAACCTTCAAGAGAGATCTGGATAAGTTTCAGAAGAAAGTGTCTGCTCAGGCAACTTATCCCACAGCGAGCCACGTGTATCCATCACCTAAGCAAGGCAGCTTAAAACTAGCACCAACATGCCTACGCCATATGGGAGGAGAGACTGAATATATAGATATTAAAGTTTCATATATGTTCCCCTCTCACCAGGTTACAATGAGGGTCTGTTACAGGCCCAACTCTCTGAGGCACAGAGGGGAAGAACACAGAAATGCTGAGGACATACAGTTCCTCATAGGAAAAACTATCAAAAAAAAGCTCAAACAGAAAATGAGTAAGTTGGTCTATTGTTAGTTCTTTGCCTGTTCAATTAAGCTACACGCTCATACTACCATTATTTTCCATCCAGGGTACACTGTGATTAACAGTGGGTTAGAAGTTCGAACAGTAAAGTAGAAGAAGTAGCTAAAAATACAGACATGGGAAGGGGCTATGTTTCTGTAGGAGAAAAGAGATTGCCATCAATCAACCCTTCCTCCAGCAGTACAAGATTCAGGTTAAGATAGGAAATGAAGGAAAGTGTACAGAGCCACAGTCTGTTCATCCTAGGTGGCGATGGACCCATTGGGTTTGGCCACCCTAAACATTCTGACCTGCCATCCCGCACAGCTCCAGCCTTTGGTGTTTACTTTCATTGGTGCTTCTCCCCTACCACTCCAGGGCCAGTCAGAAAACTACAAGGACCTCCCTTGGACTTGGATATGAAGAGACACTTTCACAGCAGGCCCATCACAGAATGCAAGCTTGTCTCAGTTTTGTGCAGCTTAAGGACATAACACAGTTGAATTGCAGCAATAGCATTTTATTGCTAGACACGATAATCCTCATCCATGGTCTGAATTTCTGGTAAAAAATGTTTTAAATAATCTTCAGGAGTCCCTCAGCACAGAAACTACATATGATAATTTATCCATCCCTGTTCTAGACCTTACACTCACTCTACAACATGGACTGATTGACCACTTCACACGAATATGAAATTACAAACACAGTTTCATCATTATTTAGCAGTTAAACCATGAAATCAATTCCCTTTCAATCTTTCTCTCTTCAGCTTCAGACTCTTTCAGTGAAACTGGATGCATGTTTCACAAAGTGTTGAAGTTAGAAAGGAAAAGGATGAATGAATGCACTTTAGAAAATAAATTAAAAGGACAATTCTCAGAGAATTAGCATAGGAAACAGCACTTCTACAGGTTATGTGGTTAATTGGCATCATTCTGCTTACCAAAACACATACCCACTTAAAGTTAGACAGATGAAGAAATGGCACTCTGATGTTGAAAAGTTGCCCCCATAGTGCACAATACATAAAGCTTTCTAATACTGTGTGCTCTCATCCATAAATTATTGTGCAAAGAAACTTAAAACAGTAAGCAGTGAAAGAAATTTCATACTAAGTAAAGGAATAAGTCATTTAGGGGAAGGACACAAAAACCTGTTATTGCATCTCCATAGCTTCCCCTCGCCTTGGGTGCAAGTGATATAGGATTGGACCCAAAGAACTCTACCACTCATACACACAAAAGGAGAATTTTCATATTTGTGTGGACTGAAGCAGTCAGAGACAGGCCATTCAAGCACACGGGTGATTTCAGTGCAGTCTGCTCTGCTCAGGGATGCAGAGTCCTGAGATGCTGCAAGGTATTTGGCTTTGCAGGCATGAAGCCCTTACTTGCACTAAAGCTGATGCTGAGCCAGGACTGAATCCGACCTTTCCCGGGCTTTAGGAGGCTGCAGGGTTATATCTTCCCCTGTTACAGGAACCTGTTTTCCCACCAGAAACAACGTACCTGATGCACTTATGTAGTAGCACATCCATCTCCCATGGACTCCCCTTAACAAATAACCAAGCGCCCAGGTCAACTGACGGCAGAGGCTTCAGCACAGCTCTAGCACACAGTTTCAGGTCATAGATACATCTGGCACTGTACCCCAACTCCTCCCTGCCACAGCATCCAGCTGAGCAGCCGCTAAGATTTCCCTTCACTTCTACCTGGCTTCCATCACAAGGATGATTTTTTTTTTCTCCTCATGATCCATTTGCCTCACAGAGCAAACAAAAAGATAATGCAACACTTTACTAAGATCACTTCCAGAAAGCCACTTTCATTTCAAATGGCAACACTTCAGCTAGGATAAATTGTAAAGATCCCAGAAAAGAGAGTGCACAGCTACTCGAAAGATCAAAACCCTACTTTACAGCACAAAAATCTGTAAAAAAAAAAAATTGAAGAAAAGGCTGGGATGTGGCTAACTGGCTTGTAGCCTCTACTTGTCTGAAACAGGGTGTGGGAAGGAGAAAGAGAGATGGCTAGTACATACCTGTAAAGTTAGCAAGAAGAGGCTTAACAAGATCCATTGACGGAGAACTGAAGTTTGACCAATTCAAGCTAGAAAGTTTAGTTTGTCCTATAACAAGGACAGCTTTCTGTTAGCACAAGCTACAAAGGGATATGGTGGACTCACCATAAGAGGAAGACTAAATCAAAGAAGAAATCCCTCTCCAGAATATGCACCGTAGGTCAAATCAAGGTTATGGACGCAAGGACCCCTGGTTGGGTGGTTAAAACCACAACATGTACATACCACAGGAGATTCAACTATGTAATGTTACCAGACCCACTGGCCTTAAATCCTGTGAAGCTACAACACCATTACCTTCAGTTCACACATTCACAAATCTGCTTTTATTTTTAAATAACGAGAACTAGCAAATAGTATAATATTGTGCTTTTTTTTCAATTGATTGTTTTACTCCACCAGCAAGGAAACTATAACTCAGTAAGAAACAGCATGTCTAGAATGTCAATGATTTGCAATTAACATTTTTGAACAGCGGGGAGTTGCCCAACTTTCTTTTTTAATATCACTTTGATTACTTATGTATTTACTGTAATATGGGAGAAAACTAGTTCAGTTCTCAGATTTAAAGCTGTGCAGAGCAAAGAAGAAAGGAAATTTGCCAAGTAATAGCTTTGGTCACAGCAAAGAGTGAAAACAATATTTTCACACAAAACTTTCTCTCTTTGTTGCTTTATTTTTGAACAGATAAAACAAAGGTTAGAAAAAAGGAAGGGGACAGACTGTTTTTTAAAGGCAACAATCAAGACTCTGCTAACTTAGGCTCATTCCCAGTTCAAGAAAACACAGGACACCTATGGCACTAGCACCCATTTTGGGTCTCAGTTACCTGCTTTATCCTTAATCAATGGGGGACACGACGTGGTCTTCCAGCAGGTACAGACGCACCAGGGAATTCATCTGGGAAAAGCCCCTCTTGTACAAAAAAGCTCAACACAGATTCTGGCTTCTGCCAAAGGCCCTCTGCAACACCTGGAGAGATGCACAGGGACTTTTGCACACCCAGCTTCAGCAGGGTCAGCCTCTGCAAACAGCAGCGCTGTGGGAAAACACCCCAGGTTAGCACTGGAGAAGCTAACCCTGCAAGCAGAAAACCTCAGGAGTAGTGCTGTACTCAAAAGGGGCAAGGAAGAGAGGAGTCCAAAAAGTTTACCTGGGCTAGTGGCATCAAATAAAATAGTTTTGCAAACACCAAGAAAGGGCTGCTCAAGATTCCTTGCTTTCTTACCAACACCTTCACAGCAAAAGCCTTTTACAAACATTATACAGGCAGCATCATAACCAAATCCCCTGGGGGCTAAAGACATTTGCCAGTTCAATACACTTATACAGCTCTGAGAAACAGGCTCTGCCAGACTTAGTTACTGTGACACCAAAGGACACAATAGCTCCTTGCTATCTGTACTGCCTGTCCAAATCAAGACCACCCCTCCAAGTTAAATATAGCAGACTCTGAATAAGCAGCATTTTGAAATTGAATATACAGGGCTTGGGAAGCTGAGCTTACAGCCTGCGTAATCGACACAAATATTCAATTATCATTAAAATTAATAAGTAGGACAACAACCAAATCCCCCGACGGGTTTTGATTATCTCAGTCTGGGTATTTATCAGAATTACTCTGACACACTGAGTCACTGGGCTCTGGCCGACGGGCACAAGTCGCTCCTTAGCCCATGGCGGTTTCCTTCACACTGGAAGCATCATGACATCCAACATCAGGAAAAGACAAGTACCGCACAAGAAAGGAGATGGATATCTGAAACTGTGCAAAAAGGTTTGATTTGGTCTGAAATGTGTTTCCAAGTGAACTATTTATTTCATTCCTGTTCAGCAGTTGTACTCCACCTTGCTGTAATTCTGCAAAGTGAATGCAGCCACCGCTTTTACGGGGAAGCACCGACCTGCTCGCAGTCACCTACCCCATGACCTAACACTACGTATCAATGATTGCAATTCATTTATTTTCTGATCATCTGGACATCTGTAGTGATCGACATAACTAGTAATTCTTTTCTAAAACTTCATCATTTTTAGGCTGATTTTCCCAGCACTAGAACTGAAATCGTCAGGGCTTTGCCCAACTGTTGTATTAATCAATACCCATATTTTTAAGGATGTAAAATAAACTCCAGAATTAGCAGAGACACAAAAAGCATATATGCTGCCATTGAGGTTAACTACATAGGAACATTCAGTTATTCAATCTGGCATCAAAAGAAAGCAAACAGGAAAGCAGAAGATTGTGTAATGAAGTGACTTTATCTCACGGGATTATACTTGTGGTTATGACTTTAATTGTGTAGTCTAGAAGGATTTGCAACAAACTGAATAATCTCACATTATTGTAATGATTTGTAATCACAACACTGGCTATGATTTACAGGCTTACTATACATTTGCATTGCAATCAACTAATACAGTCAGTGCATGTCCTACAATTTGTAAAAGCACTTAAAATTGCGTCTTACAAAGCAGCTCCAACAGCTGTCCAATCAGTTTGGAAGGTTTGAAACCAAGGCAAAGCTCTCAAGTGTGAATCTTCCCAATTTTTGAAGAAAATAAAGCTAAAATAAAACAAAACTGAACACCCCCAAGGCTTCTGAACAGAAGACCAAAAGCCACATTTTTGCTGTCCTTTACTGTTGACCGAACCAGATGTCTGAGCAGACATCACACAGAGCTGAAGTTATTTTTATGGCCCTCAACTTCACGTGACAAACTTCAAGAAGGACCCCCAGGCTCCAGCAGGAAACCACGAGACTCACATCATCAGTGCTGTAACTGGAGTTTGCAGGCTGAATATGCAGAGACAACCTCTCCCCCACCCAAAAAAACTCCCCCAAAATAAAAACAGAAAAAAAATTGAGGTCTCAATGAAAAAGGCTACCAGCACATGCAAAAGGTGGTAGATTTTCTAAACAGCTGGAGGAAAAAATAGCAAGTCTAAGGCCTCCTTTTCAGAAACAGACAACTATCCCACCCCACTTGGTATCCGCTGGGTACACTTAGGTCTTGGGGATATTGTCCCTCAGGACTGCTCCCTACAAGCAGCACATCTACATCAGAGAAACTCTAGCACCTAAAAAAAAAAAAAAAAAAAATCAATTAATTCTGAAAGTTCACTTCCAATAAGTAGATATTTAAATCACAAAGTCCTGTCATCACCTCCTCTCCCACCCTGCCCTCACTCACCAGTTCTTGGTCTAGCTCACAGCCAAAGGCAAGACAGGGGAGGGCCTGACTTTAACAAGAACACAAAGCCAGCAGCTCTTCCTTGCAACCAGAACAGAACTGCAAATGGATTAACGGTGTACACCCAACATGTCAAATCACATTAAGAAATACTCTGCGCTATCTTCTCCTGCCAACTGCATCTTCTGTAACAGCATTATGGACTGTCAATATTACGGGAACAATCATTGCTGTTATAGGAAGACCTTTGAAGATAAGGGCCATGTCACTTGCCCCAAAATATTTTTTGCTGAAGTCAAAGGAGAATTCTTGCAGCATGAAGGCTCAGTCCTTCCCCTATTTCAGAGACAAAAGTTCTCATCTTTGATACTGCAAGAAAGCATCCCAAGGAGGGTAATTACCCACAGAAAGTACACATCTTTATAAGCTTCTGGTTTATCTTATCTCAGCACAGCAACAGATCTACAGGACACTCTTTTCTGTGTTTCAATATATAGGTAGTTCATATACACCAAAATCAATAAGATGCACAGTCTTAAAGTGCAACCAGACTTTAGGAATGGATAACTTTTCTAACAACTTAAACACATCTGCTTAAAATAGAATAATTTTATTTTTTTCTACCATTCATTTTGTTAAATCAAGAATTTAATATAATCAAAGCAGCAGCCTGGCACTTGCCAGAGTAATGAACACAAAAGAGACATCAGCAAGAATACACAAGTTAAATGCTTATCAGAGCATTTTAGCAAGAACCAGGTATCTAATAATACCTTTCTTCTTCGAAAGCAGCAAAAGGAGGCAAGTCAAGGGCTGTACTGGGGGTGTTTCAGCCTGGTCTGACAGATGCAATTTTTAGAAAGCCATCAGCAACCTCTACTCCTCACCATCACCACCCCCTTCTCCTGGGAGCTGCCCCAGAGGTGCCCAGCTCAGCAGGCAATTCCTTGTCCTCCTCCCTCCATCAACATGCTGATACACAGCCCCCGCTCTTCTTGCAGGGTCTTGCTTCCTACCCACCCCCAGGGCCTGATCCTGCCTCCCCTGCAGCTATCTCTGGCAACTCGTCCATGGATTATTCCTTACTAAGATCATACAGGAGTAGGTGAGGATCAAACTAACGTGCAAGTGTCATTCACTCCTAACTCTAAATCACTACCACATCACCAATGTGTTTTCAGTAAACTATCTTGAAATAAAAATAAGGAACAGTAATTTCCCATCATACACAGAAAAAATAATTGCTTTCTCCCCTAAATGCTCACAACTCCCCACAGGATAGCAGGGTCTCTTTTTTGAGGGTTTTGAGGTGGTTTTTTTTTTCCCCTAAACCCTCTGACCATGCAGGGGAAGCAGCAGCCACTGTTCAGCCCACGGGGTACACACAATCCATCACGACAGCTTGGCAGCATACAATGTCACAGTGGTAACACAGAGATGACACAGCTGGGTGTCACGCACATTCCCCCTTCAACAGTGCTTCATCATTCATGTTGGGAAGAGCCTAAAAGCTGGTGAGAGGAGCTACCACTTTTCTTTGGGGAAGAGTTAACACACAACCCCCAAAAGGATGTATTTGCATCCATGCGTACTCCTGGTACTTGATCTGTTTTGCCACAGTATTTTCAATATTAAAGCTGACAGACCTCATGATTACTGCCTGCTTTAGTCAGACACAGTAAATCATATAGCTCAGCATGCTTTTTCCCCCCAAAATGAAGACATCTTAAGAAATTAAGATGATAAAACCCAATTATTTTGAGGCAAAAAGAGCTTCCAACTAAAATACTGTTATTTTCTTTCATTAGCCAAAAACCCAGTCCCACCCTCCCCTTCAGCAACTGAAAAACACCCTGTTTTTGTGACTGGGACAAGCAGAGAACATGATGCTGCCATTTTCAATCTCTGAAAATCCTGAACCATTCCTATTAATAACTTGAAAAATGGATGAAAGTGTGTTCTAACAGTCCTAGGTGTTCAGCTGCCCACATATCAGGACTTTGCAGTAAACCAGAAGTCAAACAGAAGGCTCTCCTTACTGGTTTTAAGCTAGGTGATGGATCTTCAAAAAAGCCCTCTAACTTTTATTGTCTTCGTTCACTGTGCAATACACAAGACAACCACTGCTCATGAAGACAAAATAGCAGCTTCCATTTTTAACACTATTTTCAGGAATTTTGCATTTAAAATTTTCTCCTAGACAAACCTACCACGTGTTTCCCTTTCTGAAGCTAGCATTCATTTTATTTCATGTCTTTTGAGCTGTCTTTCCTGAATGAGTAACATGAAAAGTAAGCCAACTTTCGTCGATTATAAGAACATTAAATAAATCAAACAGGACTGCAGTCTTGAATTTACCCAAATAAGCCATTAACCTGAATAAAAATATATGCTGTGAAATGGGGCAAGAGCAAGGCCAATGCATTTTAATTCATATAAAAGGATTATATAATTAAGTGATAAGTAATCCACTGATACATATATTTAGCGTATGAAGTAGTAAGTAACATACTACAAAAATTCATCAACATAAGCTATAAAATCCTACTGCATGTTTTATAAACCCTGGGCTGTTGCATATGCATTCTTCAATGGTAATACTTTATTCTGCAAAGTTTCAGATTCTACATGACAGCACTACATTTATACATTTTAATTGTATGGTTACTAACTGTTGGATACCAATATTTCTGAAATTGGCACAAAAGTAACAGAGAAAACAATGGTTTTAGAAGTTAAAGCTCTTCAAAGCTCTTTTATTCCCAAAAGTAATTCCTATACACTAGAGAAAAAAAAAAGACTTTTTAGCGTGAAAGGAGATTATTGTTTGCCCAATGAGTTTGTGTGGAGGATCCTAATCCTGACAACTGTATTTATAAAACAATCAGACTTCATTTCATCTATGGTGGATTTTCAAGACTAGGATAGTAATATATTATTCCAGTAATACAGTTCTAGCAGAGATAAGATTTGCTTTATTCTTAATCTTACTAGTATTAATTTATTTTACAGTACCTTAGAGCACTCTATGCATTTTAGGTCTCCTTTAATAAGACCTACGCCTCACCAGATGCTGCTCCCCAATAAAGGCTTGATTTATGTCAACAGCGTACAAACCAAAGGGCAGCTAGATGAGAGTCCAGGACAACAAGTTTAAGAGCATTCTCAAATGGAGTGCGAAGATTTAACTTCAGATAGGAAAGAAGATATGAGAAAGGACATGAATAAAATGGTGAGGCTATTCAGTGAGAACTGTTGTCTAGCATGAGGTGCTCTGGTTTAAAAGCAGCTACATACCATAGCTAATCTGTTGCAGGCATCAGAGAAGCAGAACTTAAATATAGGGTGTTGAATGAGTAACAGTAATGTGGTTTTTAAGCAGGGCAAGATAAAAAAAAAGAAAGCTCAGAGAGAAAGTAAAACAGATCTCACCCTAGACAGAGTCAGGACAAGCTTTCAGACAACAGGGCTTCAGATGTAGGGCTAGAAAAGACCAAAACAGATCACCTGGTTTGTTCCTCCAGAAGAGATGAACTCTGCTTGACCAGAGTAACAGAGATGACGATGTGACCTGCTGTCAGAGACCTCCTGTGAAAGAAACCCCATGTCTGCCCCAAAGATGCACCAGTATAAAGTACTTTCCATCATATTTAACCTGAATCAGCTTAGCTGAAACAAATCCTGCTTTTCTTGTTCTACCCATTGCCAACCTGGGCAAGAGGTTATTCCTTTCTTCTCTACATCCTTCAAGGTGGTTGCGGACCAGTCCAATACTCTGTGCTACGCTCAACTCCATCAGCCTTTTCACACATGCTACATCTCTCCATTGCAGAGCTGATCTCTTTAGATTTTGATTGATAGAATCATATAAAATCATAGAATAGTTTGGGTTGGAAGGGACCTTTACAGGTCATCTAGTCTAGCCCCCCTACAATGAGCAGGGACATCTTCAACTAGATCAGGTTGCTCAGAGCCCTGTCCAATCTGACCTTGAATGTTGCCAGGGATGGGGCATCTACCACCTCTCTGGGCAACCTGTTCCCATGCTACACCACCCTCATTGTAAAAAATTTCTTCCCTATATCTAATCTAAATGTACCCTCTTTTAGTTTAAAAGCATTACCCCTTGTCCTATCACAACAGGCCCTACTAAAAAGTCTGTCCTCATCTTTCTTGTAGGCCCCCTTTAAGTACTGAAAGGCCACAATAAGGTCTCCCCAGAGCCTTCTCTTCTCCAAGCTGAAGAAGTCCAACTCTCTCAGCCTTTCTTCATAGGAAAGGTGTTCCATCCCTCTGATCATCTTCATGGCCCTCCTCTGGACCCGCTCCAACAAGTCCATGTCTTTCCTGTGCTGAGGGCTGATATATTCAAGCTCTGTGAAACAAATGCAGCTCTACAAGCACTGGCGAGGCCACCAACTCACCAGGGAAATCCACCAATTTGAACAGTACTCAGCTGGCCGAATTCCACTGCCATTAACTCCAGCATCTTCAGTCTCTGGAAATTTCAGAGTTTGACACGTGAATTTAGCACTGCTTTAAACCACAGTTTAGTTCAATTATCACAAGAGTCCTGCACAACTGCATTATTAACTTCTGGTGTCTTTTCAGACCTAAAGCTCAAGCTCTTTTGTTACAATTATGTGATACAATACAAGTATGCGTGAATCATTCTGGCACACTAGAACAGGCAGCATAACCAAAAGAAAACACATCATCATGGCCCCACGGGATATGAGCAAAAACAACCAGGTAAGCACATTAAGAACCAGGGGGAGAGTCACAGAGGGGAAAAGTTTACATATATACAGATACTGCATTTTACCTTAAGGAATCCTAGTGGAAAACAAGCCCTCCATATATTTCAACTCTATTGAACTCAACATCATACCACAAATTATTCATGTAAAATTCCTTTTTTCTGTATATAACAGAAAATTTTAAGTACTGCTTTGGTTTGGATTACTCAGTTTACTTCAAATACTTAGACGTGCAGTATGTTTCTTAATAACCTGTGCACGCACAAAAACATGTACATATAAACAAAGCATCCAAATGGCAGGTTTTTACTGTGTCATTAATGTATTTTTTTCACCTACTCAGTTATTACTCATTTCCATCATGCTCCCTGAGTTGCATTATTGCCATGTTACCATATCCCCCGATTCTTCTTCTACACTGGTCACAGCCAAGCAGCAGCATTTGCAGGAAAAAAAAACACAGGCTGCCAGAAGTACTGCCCTGAAAATGCCAATTATAATCATAGCTACATGACACAGCTCATTGGTGCCAAGAATCCTTCTTCTCCTTTCACTACCCCCTATCCCTCCTCCTTTATTTTATTTCTATCCCTGAGGGCAAACACTGCCTCCAATCCAGGATCCCTGTATAAAATCTCTATCTGAACTAAGACTGACAGAGAGCAACATGAATCCATTCACAAACCATGCTGAGTTATCTAAAGTACTGTTATTTTTAACTTCAAAAAGGCACCCTAGAGTACCTGTCCTCAAACGAATGAGCCAAAAATGCTGCTCGCAAAAAAAAACAAAACAAAAAACACCAACATCCTACATAAATGAAAAACAACTTTCAGAATCAATCCAGCTGAGTTTACCCCCCCAACTTTTGGTATTTGGCCTTATTAACCACCAAAAGCAGGGGAAATTGCTTTTCCTCTTGCCATTCACATGCAAAAAGTCATCTAGCTCTCCCATTTTCTGCAGTGAATAAAGAATTATGAACATCTCCACAGGAGCAGGTTCCTTAGTACATGTTTATTTTCCTGTCTGAGCCTAAAAAAAAAATCCTAGAACACGGAGCTGTGCAATGAGCCACAGCACACAGCCAGTACCCCAAGGACCACAGAGGCTTTCCTGTTCTGTGCTGCAGGAAGGTCAGGGAAATCAATAGGAGGTGGAGGAGATGGAACAGGACCCGTTACACAAAAGCAAAGCAGGTGTGTGGCACTCTGATTTGGACAGAAAAAGAGTACTTCTAAGCCATAAAGAAGTAAGTTTTAAAATAAACTCTGAAAGGAGGGAAGGTCTGAAACAAATAAATCAGCGCTATTATAGCCACTGAAACTAAAATCAGACATAACTGCTTAATAAATCAAGCCAGCTAAAAGAAAGCATTTATTTTAATAAGTAACTTTTGCAATTATCTGGATATTGTTAAAAGTGGCTGTGTTTTTACTTGGCCAGACCAAGTAAGACTGAACAGCACAGGTTTACAGGAGGCTCTACGTAGCTTCTCCCCCTGCTATGGCTTTGCAGGGAGCCAAAATGCATTACGCAGTCTCCTGACAAATCAAGGGAGGAGAGGAGGCAACACATCCTACAAACACTGCCTGACCTGGCCATTTCTCTCACAGCACTTACCATTGTTCCTACTTCTGTGAGCTTCCATGTAATAGAAATGAATGTTTAGCACAGGCAGTTTCTGTGGGTCAGAGCTAGTCAATGTCACAGCCATATATAACGCACATGTAAACCTCTGATGTGCCCAGTTTGGGCAATCCTAAGCAGCACCCCAGGAAGAAGTCCGGAGGTAAAGGAGACTCGCAAGTTTTGCAGACCTGCTGTACAAGTATAGGCTTTAATAAAAAAAAAAAAAACAAAAAACGACTGGTTTTGATGATGTGCTTCGAGGGCTTCCTACTACACAAGAGGGACCAGACTTTTCTGATACAGCCTCTGGTAATTCCAATAACCTCCTTCAGATTAAAGTAAACTTACATGAGCAAAGTCCAAATTGTCCCTCTGGCATGTAATAACAAGATCAATTCCCGACTTCAGCTGCGAAGGGGGAAGCATTTCCATGCTGACCACGCTCCACTGGCAGGGAGAGTCCCTCTTCCAAGCTCCATGGCCATGCGGACCTCACAAAGACTTTGCTCACACTCTTCACAGACATGACTGCAGGTTTAAGAGCCGACTGCATGACTGCTGCAAGCTGCTGAACCCACACAGGCAGGGAAGGCCTCCTGGGACAGCCAGGAAGCCACGCTACCAGGGTTCATTAAACCTTCAGAGTAAAGCAGCAGAAATAATAATGCACCTTCTCCTGCACAACAGACAGTTCTTCATACCAGCAGTACGTTTCAAATTGTTTCAACCCCTGCTTGGCCATGGCATATTTCAGTCACATTATTTCATTTCCACTGGTCCCTCAATACTCCATATGACAGAAGAAGGGGATTTTTCTTATCTTCTATGTGCATGGGAGAAATGAAGGCCAGCCAGGCTGCTAGGATACTGGACACTACCAAAACCTGTACCAAATAAGCACCTAGCTAGACAAAGTTCTGCAGAGGCAACCCTTGGCTAAAGTACTCCTCTCCCTTCCCCTAAAACCCATTACTCACTAGATGAGCTGGTACATGCTGTTTAGCAGTGGACCAAGGTCTGATCTTGTGGGGATTAAAGCAGCTGTGGTGCTTTATTTGGAATTGCAGCCATGAAACAGGTCTACCTCTAAGCCTAATCTGTCTCCATACTGGAGGGTCAGTCTCCTTCCTATACATCACTGCTTTCATTTCCCAAGCTAGATCAGATTTTCCCATTGTGTTCAGCAAAAATGAGGTGAGCAACAGGCTAAATGAGGACAGCTGGACCTCCTTGGAGCATGGAATATCTTAAAGCTTTAATATACAAAAATTACCATAGGACACAGCTATAATAAAAATTTAGACTATGACACCTACAAAAGGTTCTGCCAAAAGCAAGCTCATTTGGCTTTACTGGACTTCTTACTCCCATTGTTTTGGTGGGTGTTTTTTGGGGTTGTTTTTTTTTTCTCATGTTTTTTGGTTTGTTTTTTTTTTGTTTGTTTGTTTGGTTGGGTTTTTTTTAATAAATGTGGAAAACTGTTTTCAAATCCTACCAGCTTGAGCCTTTGTGATACACAGATAACTTCTCCCAGGCACTCACATACAACTAC
The DNA here is from genome assembly GCF_013368605.1 of Nyctibius grandis. Taxonomy (NCBI): domain Eukaryota; kingdom Metazoa; phylum Chordata; class Aves; order Nyctibiiformes; family Nyctibiidae; genus Nyctibius; species Nyctibius grandis. Next base: position 64,493,437 of record NC_090663.1, on the reverse strand, counting down.
AAAGATTAAACACTTGCTTTCTTTAACAGCAGCTCTGCTCCTGGTAGAATCTCCTACTTCTAGCAGATGTGGTTCTAGGAAAAATACTAAGTTTCCTTAAGATTCATAATAAAAACCAAGTGCAGAAGCTGAAACACTAGAAGAGTTGAAGGCTGCTTCAAAAGCTAATGTATCTTCAGTTGGGAATAGATCACCATTGAAATTACTACCAAGTACTTGAAAAGTTACTAGACTCTACAGGATACTGTTAATAGCAATAATAAAATACCATGCATCAAAAAGTTTACTTCAGCACATGGCCTGTATCTACACACTGCAGTGTTGAAAAGTGTGACACGTTATGACATTTCTGTTCCTTTCTTTCATTGGGGACTGTGCAGACAGACACATGGACCTTCCAAAATTTTCCCTAAGAGGACATACTGAAATAAATTCGTATGAGAATACCTCAAAAAGAACAGCTTGCATATCCCTGATCTCAATTAAAGCTCCCTCCTTTTCCAAATTCAAATCCTGAAGTGAGATTTACTATTTATACAAGGTAGATCTTTTTAAAAAAATAAGCAAACAGAGTATGATAGCTGATTACAGAGCAGATAAGGGGGTTAGAGAAGTAAGTCTGGAAAGACTTTTTTCAGTACTTGTAAAATACTGTAACTATATTAGGCCAAGAAAGAGACAACTGAATTTTGAATGAATTTTTATGATGTCCCATGAAAACAAATAAGATTAAGAGGAGATTTCTAGAAATTCAAAAACCAACTGCCTGATTCACTTTTTATTTGTGGAAGTTAATTTCAGGAAAAAATCCTCCCTTTTGAGTCAGTAACCATTAATTCGGCATTCATGAGTGCACTTACAGGTGCTGTCTGGAAACTGAGCTTATAAACATAGAAAGGTTTCTCTAAATAATGAAAACACCACAACTGAGGCTTATGCACAGGATATTTAGCTCTTCATTTACTCATCTACACATACAGACCCAGGAATCTTCTCAACTCTTCAGGCCTAGTTATTTCTCTACTGCTATTCCTGTAAGGACACTGGGATATACAGCAACTGTACTTTCCACCATAGGAAAGAAACTTAGAAGTGTTGAAAAAGGAAAAATCTTCCATTAAGAAGTGGACACTGGGATCTTTATACTGTGCCATGGCACCAATACATTGCTCTGCCAGCATGTCTGGCACTGGTTATTCTGATGGCCACACCTGCAAAGGGAGCAAGTTTATTGATTTAAAGCCAAGAACTAGAGAAAAAACATTGTTATAGACTCCGACCGCAACAGGATTAGATCTTGAACTGAGCTGAGGATAAACTCAGCTCCCCGTGTAGCTTGTCCATCCCTGCAAGCATGCAGCTCATCTGAGTGAGGCTGCCATTTCTACAAAACCTTTCATCTACACAGAATATATGGAAAGGCAGATTTTAATTCACTGTCTAATATATGTGCAGGACTGGCTGCATTTTATATAAAAACTGCCACCTTTTTATGACAATTACACTGGAGTCCAAGACAATTTTGCAGCCTGTTTCAGCTGGTGAGTAAAATTCTGGAATAACACATTCTTGAGAGCTGCTCTGTTGGAGGGCTCAGTTGTGCAGCATTTCTGTCTTGAGATGCTTTCTGACTTCACACGGTGCTCATGGCTCCCAGGAACTGAGAGGAATACTCAGCGCCATGCAGAACTCAACCTTTCAACACAGTACTAAAGCTCTGTTACACTACAGCAATGAGGATGTCCCAGCCAAACCAAAGACCAGAAGTCACAGCAATGACTGCTCGCATAATGCAGTCAGGCCAAGCACATACACCAGAGGGTATTAATGTATCTAAACTCCTGCACTTATTTCAGCTATCAAATTAGAAGTCCATGCTCTTTCAGTTCTCAGTATAGTTAATGGTAAGAGGCAGAGGCTCTTCAAGGTGCTTAAAACTCAGCTCCTGGTTCAGTGTTATCAGCTCACAGAATTTTATCATGAGCCTGAAAAGTATTTCTGAACAGCCTTCTTCATTTAAAGCTAACAGTAATGTCCCTGACCCCATGTTTCAGAAGAAAACCTCCAGAAAATTGTGTTGTACATTTACCCCAAAGGCTCAAGAAAAGAAAAGGAATTTATAATTTAAAAAAAAATTTAAATAGCCTCATGGATTTTTTTCATGAAGGAAGGAGTGAGGGGGCTGACTCATCATTTTTTTTCCCCTCATACTTGTGGCTGGCTCTACTGCATAAATAAATCAATCCCCTAGCCACACTGCTCCATTTTTCCAGTCACAGCTTGTTGTTTTATTTATTTTTTCCCCTCCATTGCCAACAAATCACTCCAGGGATTTTTTAAACCCAGTAGTCTACTTTCCGAATGGAAACGGTTAGTGTAATTTGTGAGAGAGAAGCGATCAACAACAGAAACTTACCCCATTTTTTGGGTCGGCTATCCATCCTAGATCCCCCATTACTGTGCGCGAGTCCAGTAAATTCACTGAAAATAAAAGAAAAAAATGTTAAGGAAGATGGATGGATTACAAATTTCAGTAAATATTTCAAGGTTTGGGTGGTAAACAGGCTGTTTATAATTAACCGAGGAAGCTGGATTTTTGTAAAGCAGAATAACAACGCAGTAACTCCTCTAACAATGAGATCATACACAGAAAACAATTCTATATATGCATTACTTTATTCCTTTGAGATCTGCCACTGAAACCAAGTTGCAAATGCACTAAACTTCTGTAAGATCCAGATCCTTCATGCTCTTAGGATCTGGTCTTTTGGGGGGAATAAATACATAATGCACACTGTGTGTTTATGTGTATATGCAAGACATACAGCATGTAGGTATACACATACACTCACAAATATCTACATGTGTTTATACACACATTTCTTCTAAGGTGGCATATGTTTTTAGCATAATCAGAACTTTAAGACAAAAATGAAACAAGAAACAAGATGCAGAGTTTCCTGATTATTATTAACTCAATTTTAAACTATTTTATGTGCAAGTATTACAGTATTACTGTTATCGGGAATCTATTCTTTTCTCCCTCTCCCACATTTTTCCAGGTCTTTGACAACTTCATTGTAAGACATCAAAGGGATTTTTTTTCCCCCGCACAAAAATTCCAAGTAGCTTTGTTAGCTCACATAAGCAATCAACAATTTACATTAAACAGCAAAAAACTATTCCCAAGCTTATAACATTTTTCCCCCTCATATTACCCAAAATACTGAGTAAAAAGTGTGAAGTAATTAAATCTACACACATTTAGGTAAGGAAAATTACGGCAGCTTCTGGTGCGGAGCTTTCACCTCCTGTACCCAGGGCTTTAAATCTCCAAGTTAAAAGCTTGTCTCTGAATCAACAGCTGTCATCCAAAAACTTCAGCCTAGGAGGAACTTACTTCTACTTTAAAAGCACACAATTTCCTTCTCTTTGGATTAAAACAGTCACTTCTCACAGTGTATTTGTCTGCTTAATAGCTTACTTTTTGTACTCATGTCCCTCCCAAAAATGAAGCGATTTCCCTGGGTCTTCAATTCCTGATCTCCACCCTATGTGCTCTTTAAAAATCCCACTGGAAGTTTTCACAATTGCACTTTGAAGACTTCCCAGCCCACGATGATCTAGCCCAAGAACAAGTTTGAAACAGGTGGAGGCAGCTTTGTGCTCACTCCTTTAGTACCAGTCATGTAGGTACTTCAAGATTGCTAGAGAAAAGAAACAAACAGGTTGCATGCACAAGCATATGTGAGTACCTTAACCCTAGTACTCATATCAGGATGATTTGCTGTCTCTGCACTGCCAAATATACCAGTGCAAACACCTATGAGGCATACAGACCCTTCCTTACATCGGCCCAGGTCACCCTGCAGCAGGGCACCACAGACAAAATTAAAAATGCTGCCAACTGAGTACCTCAGATATCAGGATTACACTATTTACAGAGGCACAGTAATAAATCCCAGAAAAACACTATACTAAAAGGCATGCTCCTTTAAAATCTCATGGAATATTTAAAAAACAAATGAAGATTAAACAGATTCAATTTGAAAAAACAAAGTTCTCTGACTCAGTTTGGTCTTAATCATTGTACTGTACTGAAGGCCGACAACTGTAGTCCCTTGTACACAAAAACAGCCCAAACCACAAAAATACAAGGCTAAGGTAGAAAAAAAAATCAGTTCTCAGTTCTGTCATCAAACACTGATCTTAAAAAAGATCTGTCTGTCCAGATATTTTCACAATGTATGCAAGTATTAATGCAGCACACTTATCATAAGGCATATAGCTATTCTGCCTGGTCAAGTATATTTTTGTGATGTTGAGCAAAAAAGATTTGGTAGCTCAGGGTTTTCATGCTCAGATTGCTTTCTCTTGCCAAAAGAGAAAACAGTTGGGAGCTAGCAATGCTACCGAACTACAGGACATCAGGTGAAAGCAATACTCTGAGACTACACTTAACTACATCCACAGTAAGTAAACACACAATTAGGGGGCTTTCCACCCCACAGCCTAAGCAAAGTAAAAGTATTGCTCTCATATGCCATTAGATAGGTCACCCAGTGATGGCCAGCCTTTCCCCTCCTGAAGTCTGCAGGTAAAATGCTCATTAAGATCTCCTGCTCCAGCTGAAGTCAAGCACCAGTACCCAAGCACTCCTGAACCACACTGTGTTTTCTTTTTAATGGGATAAAAAGGGTGATCTTACAATATACTTCAAAATAGGACACACATAAATAACATGTCCCATATTATAACCATATACTATTTGACAAAGCAAGAGAAGGAAGTGTAGTTGCCAAAATGGCAGGTTTACCCAAATTCCTTCTATTACAATCACTGTAATTAAACTGTGCAGAACAGTATATTCCCGTCTTAAGTTGCAATGAATGCAAAACAAGTATTGATCTACATTGTACAACTTAATTAGAACTTGTCCTGGAGATGCTACTAATCAATGTAATTAGATAGTATGTTTGATGCCACAAACTTCATGACATGCTAATTAAGGAAAAAAGCAGAAAAAGTGCTTCTATTCAAACATCAGATCATAAAAAGAACATGATACAACTAAATATTGCATTATCTTTCTATCAATGACAATTTTTAAATTGCTGTTATTAACTTCAATTTCAAAATAATTTTCTACATATGAAAAGATAATACAGCCCATTCAACTCTAACTCAAGTCAGTGAGAATTTTCCTACTGGTGAGTCAGCCAGCAGAGCTGAATACTAAATCTCTAGTTAGAAAAGACTCAATTCCTCCCTTATTTTAGTAGAATTTTGCATAGAGCAAAATAAATAGGAGAGGGTGGGATACACCTTTTGACAGGTGCTGCACAGTAACCCAAAATTCACATGCCAGGAAGATGAAAGCCCCAAGTGACTGTAAGCTCCTCCTGTGCCTGGGCTGCTCTGGAGACAAGAGGCTTCCAGCACAGCTCTGAGGGGCTGCTAAGGCAGAGCAGACTTCCTACCTGTCCTGTGGGCTTCTGCCCAGGACTGCTTTCACAGTGTATCTTCTAAAATACTGCACTACACCCACCTGCTCTGAGGAACATATTTAGCCAGTAGCTATTCTAAACTGCCTGCAAGGACTGAAACGTTTTGCTTTGAGAATCCCCAAAATTCTGGTATAAACATAAATTACCACTGCTTCATCTCAATACAAGGTATCTGCATCTTCCCCATCACCCTCCTACCCAGTCATTTCCAGTACATCTGTCCTTTACTTGCATCATTGCCAGGTCCCAACCCCACCTCGATTCAGCCTTGAACCAGGCCAGAGCCCCAGCATCCCCTCTCCAAGAAGGTGGCTCCTCCAATGGCCCAGCTGCAGGAGCTCCCCACACAGGGTGACAGTGATACCAACACTTTTGGGACACTCTCAGGCAGCCTTCCCGTCCCACACTGCTGGAGAGGCCACCAGCACACGGTGCCGTTACACAAGTCCATACTTGGCTAAGCACCACGTCTCTTCCCGACACCTTCCAGCCTGGAAGGAACGTTATTTTTGCTGAAATGGCTTTAATCAAAAACCTGCAGATTGCCCAAGCAGGGGAAGAAACAGTGGGCAAACAGCAGGTAAAGTACGTACCTGCAACATGGAGGGAACCATTTTAGCAGAGACTTTAGAGAAGGGCTGCCGCCATCCCAAACAGATGCTTCCATAACTAACCATGTGGCTGCTTGGGAAAGGATGAAGCTTTTTTGCACCTGAATAAAAAAACCTGAAACCGTCTCTGGTTCGACCCACAGCAAGACAGAGAAAGAGACCAGAGGTCTTCACCAGAGCAGCAGAACCAGTTCCTCCCCATCCAACCTGTGACGACCATCAGTGTGCGTTTGGCCATAGCTGTCTAATAACCAACTAACCCAAACACTCGGGTCACTGAGGGAGGTAATTCGGGAAAACCTCCAACTATGGTGCTTAAGGCTTCCATACTTCAGGAGGTCTAGTGCCAGCTCCTGTATAGCTTGGGACTCCTGGACCAGTCCCAATGCTGTAGATACTCCACAAGCATAATCCAGAGCTGTACTCAGCAGCTCTTGGGATGCAGGAGAGCTTACCCAACTTAAGAAATCTCTCCAGAAATCACTAGCAACTCTGCTTGCTCCATAACCTTAAAAGCTTCCAAAATAACAGAACTCATTTATTCCCACTTCCTTTCTCCTCAGCACCAGCTAGCTATGTCTCAACGAACAAGCAAGAAACCTCAGAGCCCATAAGCACACTCTTAGCACCTGTATCTTTGCCAGAAAACTTGGAAGAGGCACACACATTCAAAAATGTTTTCTGCTCATCTCCACCATCAGTGCATCCATCCCACAAGCCCTAATTATTTCTAATACTCAGTCAAGGGGAACACAAAACCGCACAGATCTATATCATCATTAACTTCCATGCCTTCAGGGTAGGATAAATGATGATTAAGTCTAAAGTCATACCACGGCCTTTTTTTTTTTTTTCTTTTTTAATACAGAATAATAGCCTGGGGAATTTGCATACACTCCTGTTCTCAGACAGGCTAGTTACTACGGGTGAGCAATCAAGTTAGAATAAAACCAGAAGTGATCTAAACCTTTGCCCTGGACTCTAGCTGGTGAATTAATAGTGTTTTTTCACTCAGGAATCTCTGACAGCAAGACCGGATACAGCTTTTTATTCAAATGTCCCTGCCACATTCATACAGCTGGCATTTAGCAGCTTCGTTACGGCTACACAGGAATTGTGGCTGGAAGGAAGCACAAGAAATGCCAGGGCTGATGGCATTCAACATTGACCTAAACCAACATTGCTGCCCACACAGCAGAGCACCCCATCTGACACAGCCACCTAAAAGAGTGACATGTGGCAGCATTAGCTTGCCCAGGAGAAAAAGCAGGATAGCTCTGTCGTGATGGTACAATGCCTGAAGTAGAAGCCACTGATACATGAATTTTTTTGGTCACACCACTGAAGCAAGATGGCTCCTCTGGATCTGGTTTGGAGCAGCTTCATTTTCTTCACTCCGATTTCAGATGGGAAAAAAAACAAGCTGAAAAAAACAAAAATCCCCCACCAACAGGCTAAAACACTAAGCACTTCTGATCCTACCAGCAACATGTCTTCCTACCATTTCAGCATCTAACGATCTTTCAGAAAAACCTTCATGGCTCACACCAGGGCAAAGTCTCTGCAGGCATATGAAAGATTGAACTGTTCTGGGTTGCCGTGGTCTTTGACCTGATTTCCCATAAATCCTTATACACCGGAGCAGACCTGCTCTGCGGCACCATTTGCAAGCTAAGGCTTACCACAGGGCACACTCTACCAAAGTCTATCCTGACAAATCGCTTTAGAACAGACAAAATGGTCAGGATAGCAAAAGCTGTTGGAGTTTATGCCATGAATCTGTAAAGCCATAAGAATATTTTTTTTTTTATTTCACTGAAATACACCTAAAGGAGGGGGAAAAGAACATCCTCTTTGACCAAATCAATACCCTACAATTACAGTTTCCATCACAAAACAAACAGGAGTAAAGAAACCTTCCTTAAAGCCTGCATAAGTATTTCAAAATACCACGATTTCTAAAGTAGCATATTTTTAAACAACAACATTTGAACCAAAATGTTTTGCTTTAAACAACTGAAGCAAAACTCTGCTTTAATACATTTGTTACAAATTGAACAGGAATCTGAACATTGTTTTGGGTAACCTGAATCTGAACTCCCGTATGAAAAAAGGTGTGAATCAAGTGCTCGTACGTCCTCCTAGAGCTCCTGGCCCCCCTTTGCACAGCACTCGGCAGGACGTAGACACTCATGGAAAGGTCAGAGCTACATCAAGGTAGCCCCAGCTCTGCCTCAACACATATAGCTTGTGGGAGCAACTATATTTAGAGTACTTGTGAGAAACCTCTCATGGGAATACTCCCACACTGCCAATTAAGCATGAGGTGAAACGCTCTGCTGGATGGGGGTCAAGGCGCACGACAAGATGCGACAGCAGTGCTTTGCACCGAACCCTCATTGGGAGGTCTCCTGAATAGCATCACAGGCTTTCCACCAAGCTTCATGCCTCTGCTCTCCTCCTCTTTCCAAAGGTAGGGCGTATAGCTGCCAAAGACATCATCATTAAGGGAGCTGGTTTCTCCTTACACTGCATACCTCCCCATCCTTCCTCCTGTGCTCCTGGAGTTCACAGCACTACCAAGACACACTGACTGCAGACGACTCTTCATCATCATGAGTCAAAGTTTTCCTGCTTCATAAATCTTCGCTGGTTTTATTGCAGTATTGTTGCCATTCATTTTCCAACTGTTTTCCCTGTTGTGCCAAGTATTTCTTCAAAAAAGTATAAATCCAAGGCGCTTCAACAAGTGACAGTCAAAAATAATCCAAGAAAGTACAAACAAATGAAAAAAAAAAACTCTTTAAAGAAATCAAAGTCATCAGGGAGCAGATGTTTTGAATTAACTAGCTACGCTGAGTTGGGACAAAAGCATGCAAGCAAGAACCTCTGAAACATTTCCATCAGTGGAAATCAACTACAGCAGAGCGCAAACTGTAGCAGTACCTATTATTTATAGCCCACTGGAGGAAGAAAATATACACTACTTAATGAACTCGCAAACTAATATTAACTGCAGATTTATATTTTATTACGTTGGCTTCATTCTGCTCTAAGTTTTCTCACGATTCCCTTTTATAGCAAGAGCCAAAACACTACTAGAATCTGCATCACAGATTCATAGGTTTTTAAGGCCACATGGACAACTGCAATCATAATATCAGCCAGAGAATTTTACCTAGTAATTTCTGCATTATATCTGTAATTTGTTTGAATAGACTGTTTATGAGGGGTTTCATATTGCCCTTTGACAAAGTTCTTCGGGTTGGCTGCATTTTTTCCCAGGCAGGCAGAGCACCAGCCATAGCTCCAGGGAGTGGGACCAAAATCTCACTTCGATAACCAAACCCACTAAAACAAATAGGAAACTGCAGGTTTTTTCCTTACAAAGGCTTGCACTCAAGACAAGAGGCAGTTGTTTATTCTTCCCACTATACATAACTTAAAAGCAGAAGTGGTCAGGAGATTATCAGCTTGCCACCAAAGAGCCTGGAAACGTAAAAATTCCAATATGGTTTGCTTTTTGTTTTAATGGCAAATACTCCCATTCCCACCAAAATCACCATTTAATTGAAAAGGAATTATTCACTGTGAAGAAAGTCAGTAAAATGCTTCCAGCCTCACTCATAAGATCCACTGGAAACAACGCCGTACCAACACAAAAGCGGATCTCTGAGCTGGCTGCAGCACAAATCTTTTGGGGAAGCCATCTGAGCAAGTATCATCCTGCCATTATGAATGAGAAAGAAGCTTCCACTGAAGGCAAGATACAACCAGCAACCTGACAACCAGCCTGCACAGAGAAACAAAATACCAGTGCTGCCTGCGGACCCAAGGTATCTGCAAATGATTGGAGGACGCAGCCAGTTTCTTCAAGACCCTACTTAAAGCAAGCACCTTATTAAGCAGTCACATAAAGTCAAGCCCTAAAATCCTAACAGCTTCCCAATGCAATGAAAACACCTGCTGGCAGTGCTGAGATTAAATCTCACCTTCTTCCCTAAATCAGGGCATTACCCACTAAAAGCAATACGGTCTCTGTTTCTAAAAGGTATCCTAAAAGACATGGACGAATTCTGTTATGCATATAACTAAACTCAACAAAAGGAAAGCAACTCAGCACAGACACATCCAGAGCTGTCAAGGCTGTCAGCATTCACTACCAGTGGACTCGCAAGACCTCACTGTCCAGCGCCAGTAAAGCCTTCCTGTTGACAATAATGACTACTCTGCTGCCACTAAGTTCACTCAAGTAGAAAAAACCAGAACTGACATAATGCTTAGATAGCATTCAGGATCAAAAAAATGTTTAAGATGATCTGTTAGCTTTTCAGGGGGGTTGACAGTTTATCCTTTCTATTTCTGTTGAGGGAAGAGGGTGGAGGTTGCTAGTGGGAACAGCACATTTTCAAAACATTTTAGGAACAAATCGCATGTGAACATTAGTGAAGCAAAGACGGATAAACCAAAATGACTGGATTTTTTGGAGAAATTAACTTACAAAGGCAAGTATGCAGATAGTTTCCCCAAGTAGTTTCACTGGTTTGGGACATGTAAAACAGTTTAAAAAAATTATACAAGTCCACCCAGAAACATTACTGATGTCAAATAATTAATTTACTCCCAGGTGTTTCTGTATCCCTCAGAGAACTACAAAGTTCAAACTGGTTGTTCTGAACTCTTTCAAACATTAAGTGATCCAGGTTAGAGAACCCAGGAGTTAATACCTTGGCAAGATACTTTGGTACTGACCCCTGCACCAAAATGAAGTAGCTGGCATGAAAGCCTGCAAGTCCAGGGTCCTGCCCTCTCTCCTACAGGCTCAATACCTGTTACACAGCCACCTAAACCTAGAAGCTCTCAAATTCTGCAGGGGACTGCTTCCTCTCCATGCACACCCCACAAAGCACAGTTTGCTCAGGAGCACACCAGCTGACCCTCTGCTGATGCTCAGGAGATTGCCAGGGGAAAAGACAAGGGGCTGGAGTCACCTTCTATCTCAGGGCTGCCAGACCAGCTCATGTAGGTATTCCTCAATCTGCTGTGATAGTACATGCTACATCACCTTCTCCAGGAGGCATCTCTCATCCTTTCAGCTAGCAGTCACCTGGGCAGCTCTACCGGGTCAGAGTCCTCCTAACATACCTCCTGCACAACTCAAATACCAGGGAAGAGGAAGCGAAAAGTAGGGCGTTTCCCCCCACCGACACCCGCAGTGAGACAGTCGCAGCATGCACTGAATATTCCCATAGCAATTATTCTGGCCTAAAGCATCTTTAGTCCTCTTTGCAAAGCAGAAGCAGGAAGGCTGTGCTCATACGCACAGGGCAACCTGCAGGTCCCAGCACACTTGTCCAGAGCAGGCAACATGCCACTGGACCTCTGCAAACAGCCACCCATCACCTCCCACCTCCCAAACCCAGAAGTCAGATGCTGTGAATCGCAGTGCTTACATCTCCCCCTGACTGTCCCCTCTCGACTAGCTTCCTTGCAGAAGACGTGGATAATTGCTTTCTACCTCCAAGAGGATAAGCGCATTAAACCTTTAGAGAGGCTCAGATACTGCACTGACCAAAGCCATAGCAAATACCAAAACTGAGACTGTAAAAGATATAATAGGTCAAAGAGACAACTAAAAGGGTAACAAATCCCTAGCAAGACCTAAGCTACTGAAGGCCAGTGCTCAAGTTTGCCAATATAGCTGGCTGTGAAAGCAACTGGGGCAGCAAATGTTTTCACCTCAGCAAAACCTGTCACCTCCATGTCCAGCCGGTCACAGAGCAGAGTGAGGGGCAGGCACAATGTGAACACAGAGGACAATCCATTTCCATTCTGCCTGTGCCAAAAAACAGAGACATCTTAAGAACAAAATATATTTTCAAAGGAAAAAAGGATTCTCTACTAGCTTTTAAAATACGCAGCAATTTTACAGCAGAGATCTAAGGAAATTAGTTTAGTAGAGATTAAGTTATAAAAAAAATTGTTCATTCCAATGGAATCATTAACACAGTATTTTTGCAACATTCTCGGAGTAAAGAAAAATACCTAGCTCAAAAATTCATCTGGGTTAAAATGAGGCCCCATCTCCCACCAGCACTTATGGTCAGTGAGAAAGGTGCATTTACAATAGACATTTCAATTCTGTGTTTAAATGTTTTACTACAAGCACAGAATTTTCTCTTTTTTTAAAAAAAAACTTTTTTAATGGATAATAGGCTGAGTATCTGCCACAGATTAAAAAAAATTGCCAAAAAGGTTTGTTTTCTTTTTATTTTGGGGCAGGGTCACACTTCTCTGACATCCCTGAGCAGTGTTTAAAGCTCGTCTAAACCACTAAAACCATAGCTCCAAGTCAGAAAGATTGGGGAGATCTAACAGCCCCACTTCTGCTCAAGAACCTAAAGCCAACAGGGTCTAACATCATCACTCAGCTGAGCAATCTCAGCTGGACTTTCCCAGTTCAAGGGCTCTGTGCTCACTCAGTATGTGCTGGAAACAAGGATTCCTGCAGAAGCAGCACAGAAATCCTCAGAACAATAAAGCATAAAACCGACGAGATCAGAGAGCAAGGCACCACATAATAAACAGTTCTGGCTTTGCAATTTCTGCCAGATTTTATGAAATCCTTCTCCCATCCTCCCCCCTCAGAGCCTGCTGAAAAACACTTTGTATTTTAGTGCAAAGAATAAACATTTCTTTACAGGTGAGATTTTGTTTTCTTATTTAACAGAAAGAGAACAGCAGACATGACGATGGACTGTATACTGGAGCTAAAAAGTTAGGTAACAGTGGGAGAGTTAACAGTGGAGGGGAAGAAGCTGTCAGACAAGCCCACTAATTCTTCCCTTTCTCCCACAGTACCTGCCAGTGTACCCATCTGTAAACTGATGTGCAAATAGCTGCTTTATACATCAAGTTCTGGTGTCAACATTTACCATACTATAAGCAGACGGTCTGTCAGTGGTTCGGTTTAAGACAATTCACCTGTTTTCCATTATTTATTGCAATTTTTAAGATAAGCTTCAACAGGAAACAGGTACTATCTTGGAGTCAATCTTTGCTATTGTTTATTTCCCTTTTTTTAAACATGTGTCATTAGGCAGCAATGCTTTTAGTCATGTACTTAAAAGTGCTGCGTTTCAAATGTTGGTTTACTGTCAAAAGGATAGTAGTTTCTATTTTAAAGCCATGATTGAGTTATTCTAAACCTCTTGAAAAGCCATATATCACACATCAGACTGATCCCAAAAAGACCATTAGACATGAGCTGTCCTTCCTCATACCAGTAATTCCACTGCAGTAAATTTAAAAGCTAATGGGATTACTCCTATGAGTAAAATAAACACACGGCACTGAGGCTATACTCTGCTATCATGCAAAGCACACAGAGAACCATTCCAGTACACGAAATTAAGAACAGATACCTCCTCACAAAGCACTGAGAGCAGGCAGAAATGTGTTCAAACTTATTCTGCAGATACAGGTATATGCATGCTAGCAGTACTTAATACCTACAGAATTACACAAAATGCAATAGCTATGTCAATGCCCGACATATGAAGCCAAGCTACTAAGAGCAATATAATAAGCAAAATGTTCTAATTGTGCATTTTTACCCAAAGCATTAGACTAATTGGAATACACCGACATGAAAATAAAGACTATTTTCACACCTGCTTCTACGAAATACACAAAAAAGTCCTTGAAAAAGACTTCAGTCACGGATTAAAGATAAATATTGTGATGTTATACCTAAATATGCATTTATCCAGTGTGCCATGACACAGAAATTATATGTCAGTATGAAACAAAACACACACAAGTTAGCACACTAAGAACAGGTAGCCTCATTCCAGGCTCTGGCATGAATAATCTGCAAATTACAACCTTCCTTTATTTTTGCCTGCACCAGACCCACCCCTTTAATTGTACTCATTTATTCATTCATTCAAATTGAAAATGATACATTAAGATAAAGCGAGCTTCAAAAAACCCTGGAAGAATTAAGAGGAACAGGACCAAACGCAGGTGTTTGTAATTGAAGAATATCCTCCTAGTCTTAAAACAAATACAACACATTACAAATACAGACTCATTTTGTCTTTCTCACCTTTCTCTATTTAAGTCAATGTCATTACTTCAAACTGTATTTGATTTACTTAACAATATACTTCGTTGTTACAGCACTGCCTCATCAGCACTTACTTCTGCTGAAAAGCACTAAAATGGAATATACTTTGTATTTAATGACAATTATGCAAGTATGTTGTGGAGTTACTTTGTTACAAGCAATCTGATGTAATGTACTCCATTGTTTTAATTTCTCTGCATGACACTTTTTAATGTCATCTGAGTGATGTCCAAATGAAATCTGCAAACCAATCCAAATCCACGGGCAATGTGTAACAAATCATGAAGTTTAGGGTAGAGGGGAGGTCTTTAAACAACTCCTTCATTCGTTCTGTTTTGTGTAAATAATTTATGTAAGCCACTTCCCAAACTCTAGTACTTACAACAGAAAGATTTAAAACACATGCATTTTTAAAATAAAGGAGGTGCAGGAAGCCCAGGGCTTCTGGGCTGCCTCTCACACCCTGTTATAGGGAATGCATTTGAAAGTAATAACGTACTTCTGAAATAGCAGCATTTCAAAATTATGTAATACTTTTGGTGTACTCTTTGGAATATTTTCTTTGTGACTGATTTCTGAATTTGTAAAAATAGTCAAAGGGAATAAGGAAATCTCTGGTTCTAATCAATGAACTCTGCTAAGGAGTTAAAAATAATGGCTAAATAACACTTGAAAATGCATGAAACAGCATTGAGCCTTCATCCTTCACTACATGTTTTGCTTTTAGTATATAAACTGAGAAAACGTGATTAAAATCAAAATCTGTTTTATTTCCCTATTATAAGAAACTCTGGGAAAAAAATAAATTCTGTTTTCCCAATGTATATCCCCTCAGTCCATAACTGGAGATATCCATGAAGGCGACCACGTTTTTTGTATGGGCTGGGCATTTGATACTTCCCCATAAAAATGGCAGGAGCTTCTGAAACAGAGCTGCCCTTGCAAAAAGCTATTTCCATGCTAAGGAACCCAAAAACTGAATTTATTTTTTTTCTCCAAATCTTAACCTAGATTTTTAAAGCATTTTCCCCTAAGTGTTCCTCCACCAGAGGGTAAAACCGAAAACCATGCACTGTGAATTGTTAGCTGCATATATCTTATCCTACAAAGTCACATTGTATTACACAAAGATTTAGAGAAACAAAAAAACGCAATGCAGGGTTAGAGAAAAAAACAAATATGAGAATTTGTCACCCTCTATGCAACTACATATGTGTTACATACCTACACAGAACAGGGTATCAGCTAGTTGTTTAACCATGGTGAGTAGGATGAGGGATAATAAAAAAAAAAAAAAACAGAACAATCAATATCACCAACTTTTGAAAATATTATTCACAGGTCTAAGATGGCTACCTCCAATCGAGCAAAAGCAAAGTTCCCAACCAGCTGAATATGACAACTAACCCCAGGGGAGGATC
Organism: Nyctibius grandis; assembly: GCF_013368605.1. Taxonomy (NCBI): domain Eukaryota; kingdom Metazoa; phylum Chordata; class Aves; order Nyctibiiformes; family Nyctibiidae; genus Nyctibius; species Nyctibius grandis. Next base: position 64,477,767 of record NC_090663.1, on the reverse strand, counting down.
CCTCTCACCAGAACCCAGAAGCAGGCAAACTGAACTTCTCAAACCCAAACGGTGACAAGCATCAGCAGCATACGGCTGGGCAGGCGGACTTCAGGCTCGGAGCTTTCTCCTGCATTAGGCTTCACGTACTGCAGGGTGAGCCGTTCCCAGAAGCGGAGCTGTTCAGTAGTAATTGGCAAAGGAGACATGCTGCGAGAAGCACTTGTCAAATAACGCTTGTTTACAAATAAATCTCCTAGCAGCAAAGGACAGCAGTTACTGAATAAGTTCAGGTCCGCAGTCAGACCCCTCCTATCAGCAGTCTTTTAGCTTTGCATTTACTGAAGAGACAAGAATTAGAGAGCAGCAGTCGGAAAAGTAGGGGGAGAGAGACCCTGAAGCAAGTGCTCACGCTTATCATTACTGTAATATTCCTCTGCAATCTCCCTGTGAAGATGACACTAAACCCGTTTGCTAGGCAGCTTCATTAATTCTTTCCAGTACCGTCTCCTATCGTGTAAAACTCCTATTCTGCAGCTGCCTGTTTGTGCAGAGACACCTCTACGCTCGGCGAACGGTCCCCCTGACTCCATGAGCTATCCACATTTTCCAAGAACTGGCAAGGATGACCGAGACAGGGCTGGAGCACCTGCCGCTCTCTCGGCAAAGCACCGGGGCAGAGTGGAGTGCGCAGGACGGCGTGCCTCCCAAGAGCCAGGTGAGTAACGGGGACAGCCCTTAGAAAGCAGTCACTCTGCCTCCCGGCGTCGCTCTCACGGGTGAAATCATCCCAAACCGCGCGGAGGCAGAAGGATTGGGCCCACCGTTATCTTACGAAGGCAAAGCCAAAGCCATTTCCATCATCCCCCAAACCAGCACGCTTCCTGAGCATTTGATATCTTCACATACAGAAGAACAGCATTTTCCCCTTCCTCTGCACTTCAAGAAAACTGTGATTCACATTATTCTCGCTCTCCAAAACAAATTATTGCTAGCTGGTTACCTCAGGCCACATCTTTGAAATTCTGGTACGGTTTTCCTTCACCAACCCCTGCATACCTCCTCCCTCTAAAGGAGTTACACAAATAATTACGGTGCATCACGAAACCAGCCTGCTACGAGCAGCCGGCATCCCCTTCAGATGCTGAACTTCTCCACCCATTGCTTTCACATTACAGCCTGACCGCGGATACAACAACAACAATAAAAAGCCCCAAGCAGTGACCACACCACGTACGGAGGAAAAAAAAAGAGTCCGGTTTGAAAGTACTCTGCTAGACAAGAAGCCTGGAGACACTGCTTTGGCTATTGACCTCACAGATATTAAACGTATTAAAAAAATGAGTCCTCAGCGGCCGCGCTCCGCTGCGTTATGGGTTGAATACCGGCACCTCCGCGGCTTCTCCTTTTTATATATGTATTTTAAGCCACGAAGTAAGCGCACTGCGGCCAGAGCTTGCAGGGTTCCTCACCGGGAGCCTCGCCCGGCCCGGCACCCCCGAGCCCCGGCCGGCCCCGCTCCCGCTCCACCTGCGCGCACCCCCGCAAGACCCCCCACCCCGTGCAAACTCCCCCGTGCAAAGCCCTGCAGAGCAAAGCCCTGCGAACCCACTCGCGCGAATGCACCTGTGTAACTCCCCCGGTGCAAACCGACAGGAAACACAACCGTGCAAACCCACCCACGCAAAGGCACCCATGCGATACCACCCCCCAAAAAACCCACTGCAAAACGTGCCCGGTGTCAAGCCTGCCCGCGCCCGGAGGCAGCGCTGCCGCCCCGCTCCCGACCCGGGGGGCGCGCAGCGGCCGCTGCCGCCTCCCTTCCCCGGAAGCCCCCAGCCCCATCGGCCAGGGTCGCCGGCCTCCCCCAGCGCAGCATCCCCCTCCCCGCGGGCGGAGCCCTCCCTTCACCACCCCTAAAATGTTCCAAAATTGAGCCAGATGAGCCCGAAGCAGCGCTCCGGCGGCAGCTTCCCTCCTCGGCGGGCGCTGCCCCGACGGCCCGGCCGCCCCGTCCCCGCTCACCCTCGCTGCCGGGGCTCGCCAGCAGGCTCCGGACCGCGGCGCACAGCAGCAACGGCAGGAGGCACGTCCAACCGGGAGCCGGCGCCTCGGCGCGGCCGGCCCAGCCGCCACCGCCCCGCGGCCCCATCCCGCCGCCCCTCAGCGCATGGGGCGGCGGTTCGCCCCCCGGCGCTGCCCGCTCGGGTCGGCTCAGGATGGGGCAGGCTGGCAGCTCCGCTCGACTCCGCTCCCGTCCAGCCGCCTGCGCGACTGGGTAGCCGGGGGGCGGGGAGGGGGGAGGTGGCCCCGCGACGCCGCGGAAACGCCCCCGACGGGGCGGACCCGCCGCCGCCATCCCGTGCAGGGGACACCGCCCGCCGCGCATCAGGGTGCCTCGGGGCGCGGCGGGGACCGCGCCTAGAATGGCCGCCCTGAGGGGAAACCCCCCAGACCCGCGGGGGAGAGCGGGAGGCAGCGCTGTCCCTGCGAGGCGTACCTCGGGCCCCGAGGAGCCCGCTGAGAGGGGACGGGGAGCCCCAGTGCTCCCCACAGCCGTCGAGGGTCAGCGTCCCAACAACATCCCCCCCCGCCCGCAGCCCACGGAGTCGGGGAAGCCCGAGAGGAAGGCTCGTCTGCGGCCAGGGAAGCAAAAATGCCAGAAACTCCTTAACGGAGCCAATAGAAAGATGATTTTCAGGTGTATTTTACCTCAGGTCGCCACTAGAGCACACCTGTGAATCCAGCGCTGACAACTAGTTTCATAGAAGTTTTCACTGAGGTTTTTTACCCCTCAGAGCCCTAGTTGTCACCCACTTCATCTTCCTGGAAAAAAAAAATCCCAAAAGCAGAGAAATTAATTCCTGGAAGTCTATTCACCCGCATCAATTCCTCCGTGAGAAGTCTGCCTCCAGATACACCAATAAAGACAAAAACCCAGCCTCGCTGGTGCACAAGCAGCAAGTCAAGGTTGACCAAAACCTTTCTCACATGGTGCTACCTCCTCCATTTCACCCCACTGCCAAGATTTTGGCATGTTCATTTGTGTTATAAAAGCAGTAACTGAAGGCTGAGCACCTGCAAAAGGCTCTCTCTCTGCGGGGCAAGGCTCAGGACCAGGGCTCCAAACAAATGACAATTAAAATTACAAAAACCCCAAAGCCAGTTTTAAGAGGACAAGTGGTCTTCAGCCGGGGAACTGCCTGTAACACAGCTCTCTACACAGACACTGCTCACTTTTTATTCTTAAGTAGCTGGACAATGTGTTTTTCTGTGCCCTTGCACCATGTACAAACCTCAGCTACTGCCAAAATATAAACATAGTCCTGAGGTGTACATGCATATGATTTTCAAAAGTGTTTGCTCCTTTTGCAAGAGGATTTTCTGTCTCAAGCTATTCAACATTTTTACTGCCACCAGGAGGACAAGGAAGGGGCTTTGCTTTACATGAGGTCCATCAGTAAAGTTGCCAGCCAAATAAAAAGCGTGGCATGCATCTGTTTACAGCAGCACATCAGATCTTCACTATTCAAATATCCTACTAGTCTGCAGTTCAAAAGGCAGTAAGGTTTGCCATCAGACCACCCCTGCATAAAGCTGCATGGCTGGATTCTCAGATGGGATATATCACAGCTGAGAACATCTGACCCCAGCCCTGCATCAGATTTAGGATGGGAGGTGGTATACTCACTTCTAGGGATTTGCAATCTGTAGAAGCAGTGGTAAATTTTGCCACCCAGAAATCAGGGCAATGCAGGAAAACATCATCAGAAACAGCACCTTGCTAGTATAGTAAAAAGGATCAGATGGCAAAGAACAACTAAAATGCCGATCTGGATGGGAACATCCACTGTCCAAGGGGCAAGACTGCTGTAGCAAGACAAGTCTTTTATCACAATCTCATGTCAAATTGTTGTTTGCTCCTGATTTTCGGCTGCTATTTGACAGTCATTAACTGCTGTTTGGACTGCCAGGCTTAACATCTGAAATGCCTCTAAATTATACATTAGTGACATCTTAATTTTCTAGGAAACACTGAGATGAGCTTCCTATGATTCATAAGCTATCTAAGAATAGCCACCATGCTCTAAGTTTCATCCAAGCTGCCTTTTTTCATTCAGGAAACCAGCTCTTATTCCAAGACATTTGTTTTGTTCTCCACCCTGGCTGTGGCACAGGAAGAGTGTCCCAGTCTCATCTCCCAGGATGTCATTGAGTACTGATAAAAAACTAAATACAGCCTTATAAAAGGGTTATTGTCTTATCCCCAAATGCAGGGTGTTGCAACTTTATGCACTGTCTGGTGGAGGCTCAGTCTTCTACGACTCTCTTCCTGGTTTTCCCACCAATCGTATTAGTAATCTGCAGCAGACTATTCTCTCCTGCCTTTTGCCTCATCAGTGCACCCAGTGGGCTCTTAAAGAGAGGACAGAAATTTCAGGAAAGTGCCGCAGCATTCCTGGCAGCCTTGATGGGTAATCAGAAAGAAGCTGGACAATCTGATGGAATCCCTTCCTATCTCCCACCAAAGAGTGTATCTTTTATTGCTTTGAGAAAATTCACTATAAAAATCACAAGGTGTGGGTCGCAAACTATCAGGAACCTAAACCATCTGAGGCTCATGCCATTTCTCCCCATATCGAGCCTATATTTTTGTGTTAGTTTCAAATTTTTCTTCCTGCATCTCATTAATTAATTTCTGCCCCTTATATTTATGCCTTTTCACCTATGCAAACAGTATTCCTCTTAATCATCACTCAGTTAAGGTCTATATTTCACCCTTTGTATCTTTTTCTCATGAGTCATTCCTATAGTGTTAGTAATACTGTTATACTCCAAACTCCCTCCAGTTTTCCCAACATCTCCCTCATAACAGTTTGCCCAGAAGTATAATCGTAGTAAAGCCATAACTATCTCCAAAATGCTTTTGCATATAGTGTCTGAAATAGAAATGACAGCTTTGCCCTGTGTAACTTGCCACTTCATATCTAATTTGCTGTCAGCTATTACAGATATCTTAAAGTATTTATTAAACCAGACATCTTCTGAGTTAGTGCATTTCACATTATTTCACTTAGATATGCAAGAGCTCATTTTTCCAAGTTTAATTTAATTTCCCTCCCGTGTCTGTAGTTCCCTTCATATAATTCTGTGTTCTGAATGGCTTCTAATTCTGCATTGCCAATTCATTTCGTTAGCGTGCTGTTTACCCTATCATCAACAGGATACACTTGAACAATAAATGAGTCTATCCTTCAGATTATTTCAGGAACCAAAACCTGCCAACCAAATCCATTCCCTGTATCATTATCCTTTACCGAAGTGTAAGGGCATAATACTTATTGCATCTCCATATTCAATAGGGCCACCATCTGAGAAAAGATTCAATTTCATACTTGAAATTTAAGTGTAAACAGTCCCACTAAAGCCATGTCTTCATTGCATTAATGGAATAGAAGCCCCACTGTAGTGCAACAAAGTGTTTAATTAGTTAGGCATAGAAGAATTTCCATTTTCCTTTGAAAAGTCCTTTTCTTTCAAAAGAGTCAGAGAAGATGACACCTTTAAGGAATACCCTCATGAAATTTAGTAATTAGTTTTTGTTTTTTCCCCACAAGCCCTTTGAAACAGAAGAATTACCTTCTATTCAAAAACTGAATGCATATTAAAAGCAAAAGCAGTCTGGGAGCAGCTAAGCAGCTTTGCATAGTAGATATACTTGGATTTGTACCATGATTGCAACTACAGTTTTAACACAAAATGGCTGTGTTCAACAAACACCACAGCAGTCTGCGCAGGACTGCAGAAAGCGATAGTCAGAGCCCCAGAGGACAAAAGAAAAATTCGTACCAAGAGCCAGCGGTGACAGGAAAGTTAAACATCAAGTGCAGGTGGGCCACCCCTTGGCCAGACGAGGTATATCAGTGATTTTGCCCCTCGGTCACTGCTGAAGTCTTCACACTTCAGTGCAGAGAAAGATGTTAACCAAAGAACCGGTATTTGCATGAAGAAAAAAAGCAGGTAGTAAATAAAGCATTGCCTGTGCAAGTTCACAACCCAGCCACTTGTATGGTCTCAGCACCGATTTGACTTTTGCCACCCCCAGAAAACACAGGAGCTACTGTCAACTGTGCACTTAGGAAAATCTGCTCACTTCATTTACAGCCTGAAATTAGATCCAAAGCCCTGAAAAATCCATGGGAAAACACATGTGAATATTTGTTTCGGTCAGAAAAGGCTCAGAGAAAGCATGACATTTCAGCCTGGCATTTTATTTTGGAGCATTTCATCACCAGCCCTTGATCCTGATAACAGTTCTTCCAAAGACCCCTGACCTGCACTCTCCCATTCGCAAATGCTGTGTCACCCCCCTCATCACTGCCCTGTAGTGACCCCATGGAGCCAGATCCTGGGTGTTAGAAACCCACTGTCCATCTGCAAGCAAAGGAATGGTCCCTGGCCCAGAGGGCTCAATGTATATCACTTCACATGCCGGTCTGGATTAGACTGATCAGCAAAATAATCCAGGTCAGACATGGAAGTACACATTCATGAGCACCAAGAGCAGCAGCAGATACAGCTGGCAGTACTTGCAACTCACCCACTGCTTAGCAAGTATTGAGATGTTTCTTTGCATCATACCAGAGGAGAGCATTAAAGGGAATAAAAGAAATGGGTTTGCAGAGATTTATGGAGATTTTCTAATGCAGAAAGTGGAGCAGAGGAGAAAGTGCAAAGGCTAATTTGATTACATTCTTAGCCCTGTATAAATTTAATAATGGACTTTCTTCCACATTTCTCATTGCAAGCTATTTACATGCATCCACTAACTGCAGTAGCTCAGCACGTCATGCTCTTGAATCCGTCTTCCCAACCCACTCCTGTGAGGAAGAGGAGCATTACTACTCCTGCACAGAGAGACAGAAGCAAAGGAGATATTAAAGGTCCAGATAAAAATTACTGAATTGATTATGGCTCCTTTAGATCAGGGACAATGTTCTTAAAATACTAATGAAATTATCTTATTCTTGTATCAGAATAAGAATCAGCAGATATTAAGAGGAACTGGTTTATCTCCTCAAGACATTCAGTCAGGAGCTTTAGCAGATGCTGCATAAGCTCGGGCAAGTGACTTGGGTACATTTGCAAGTACCAGACTGCTTTGTGAAAACCTAGTCCTTGAATAACTTGCTCAAGGTCACACAGCAGGTGTGTGGCAGACCTGAATCAAGCTCAAAAGCTATTAGAGCATCCATTTGCTTTTCATTCTCACTTTTCCTTTTCCAGCATGTCACTTTGGATCAGGATCTACACTAGCAAATGTGGACATTACTGTAGTTCAAGGGTTCACGTTCAGCACTTTACTCATTAAATGCACATTCTTTCAAGGTACAAACACAATAATGGATATAATCATGAAAATCACTATATTAATGCATCATTTAATAGTGAAGTACATTAATCTCCTGCATACAGTCCAGAACTCAGTTCCTTTCTGAGCTATGTTTCGTAAGGTCAATAATGCCTTCTTTAATTTCTAAGGGCAGTCTGGATGGCTACCCTGAATTTCTTTGATTATAGGCAGACTAGTTTCATTAAGTCGAGCTACTGCCCTGTATTCCACACTAAGGCCAACTGTGTCTATTCTCCCCTTGTTTGAGGAAAGCAAATCTATTTCATCTCACCTCTCTCCTCCAAGCAGAGCTGTTTGATACTGACTTCTCTATTTCAACCTACCCCTAATGATTTCCTAAATAAATCACATCATTGTCAGTTACTCATATCTCAAATACTTGCAAATGCTTAGCAGTTTCAGCTGCCAACACATTCATTTATGTTCTTGTGAGGTGGCATCTGGATCACAGCTATAGTCTTTGAGTCCTTTCCATCAGCTAATTGCAACTGTTTTTGAAATGCAGGAGCATATTTATTTCTCTCCTTCCTTTGCAGTGTTCAAGTTGTGCCTTTAGGTAGGCCTTGTGTTCCAAACTCAGAAATACTTAGCTTGCAAAATTCCAGTGTCTACTCAGAGAAGTGCTTCAGCAAGTATAAATATTTTTTTGGCATGTGCTTTGTTAAGTAATTTTTAAACAACAGAGTGACAAGGTACGATCAGGGCCAGCTTTCTGGGACAGACTGACTCATGACAAATTCTGACATAAATATTGCCCAGTGACATACAATCCATGTGTTTCCCACTGTCACTCTTAGCTTTCAGTGTTTCTTCCCCTATCCCATCCAAGAGTTACAAACAAAATACTACTCAAAAAGCGTACCTGTGCTAGATTTTGAAAAAATGGAAAGAAGAGGTAAAAAAATCCAGCAGCCCCCTTTCATACACAAACTTCCCAAATTGCGGGTCTAGCTGCCATAAAGAGGCAAGCCTTCCAGACAGACTTCTGCTCATCACTAGGAAAAAAAGTTCCTTCCATACCAGACGAGCTGGAGCAATTAGGTGGTATTGCAATCAAGCTACAGGACTCAGGTGCGTTGATACAAGTTTTGCTTCCAACACAGACACCTTGAGGGATCCCGAGGAAGCTATTTCTCAGTTAAGAATATGCCTTTACTCAATGGCAGGGTCCCAAATGAGGGGCAAGTAAAATCCTGTTAAAAAAGACATACTCTTTAAAGGGTCAGCATTACACCTGAGGTGAGGCTGAAGGGAACACCATCCAGCCTGGCTCCTGCACCGTGACTATCACTGTAGCATTTTTGCATTACTGTTCATTGGCAGCGTGGTTTAACAACCCAAGCAGTATCCTGGGAATCAGACAAGCCAAATCCAATGATTGCAACCACTGGTGTTCCTTACTTCACCTCACTGTTCTTCGGAGTCTCTTCACTTGCCAGACACTGTTTGTCTTCTCTTTCAAGCAGGACTGCCTTTTAACATGACCATTGGCCATGCCTACTTGTCACCCATCTCCTCATAGAAGCGCTTCTTGTTACCTTTGACATCCCTTGCCAGATCAAATTCCAGCTGGACTTTGGCTTTCCTAACCTCATCCCTGCATGCTCAGTGTGTTTGTATTCCTCACAGATTTGACTGAAGTATTACCAGTGTACTGGATAGTACTGGGGTGTAAACACACCATCTGTATCATGACATGGCTATTAATGAGAACTGGCAGCTTGTTGCCAGTTATTTCTCCTTTTATAGCTTCTCCTCCTTGCTCTCTAAACTTCGTTCCCCTTTCTGTCTCTTGTAAGATCTTGTGGGCTGTGGCACCTTTGCTTAACCTACACTCAATTCACCCTTTGGTAGGTTCTGCCTTCCCACGTGTGCACTCCCAGACACTTCTGGCTGCCTCTGTTTTCTGCATTTAATTCTGCACCCAGCTAAACAGAAGAATAGGTGATTACAATTTCATTCAGTCAGGAGGTAAAAGAGATGGGGGCACATGCACAGCAAATAGAGAAAGGAGTGGCAATCAGATTACAGCTATAGCCTAGAGCAGAATACTTCATAATGTGAACTTGTAATGGGTCTCTGGTCTAGGGCATGAAATAGACATTTTACCCAGGGTGCAACAGTCACCCAAAGACATTTACTTCAGGAAATACTGAGCCTGGTATAAACATTTAAACTTTAATAAAACCATTACAGATACATAGCTCCTTTAGACATTGAAGCTACGTATAGATGTGAATAATAAAATAAGCAGATGAAAGGAAGGCATTATCAGGCCATTTACATAAAGATTTACTGAAAACTCACCCTTAGTATAGCTTTTGGTCAATGCATTATCCACATCCAAGAACTCGTCTCTGAACAATAACCATCTCAAAACATATCCCATCTTAAACACACATTGTCCTCTGCAGATCAGTGTATTTAAAGAAGTTAAATCAAGAATCAGTATTTTCACTCCCATTTCATATTCACAGTATCCAAATCCCTTACACATCTCAATGTAACATTAAATTAAAACATAACATCATATTTTTGTGGGGCTACACATTGTTTCTGCACATGCTCAGAACCACTTCGACAATAACAAGCAAGTTGTTTTTAAATATGACAGATTAGCTTGTCATATTTCAAGTGACAATCGTGACTCTTCCCTCAGAATAAAAAGAGAGAAAAAAGCATTTACAGGGGAGGGAAGAGTCCAGTCAGCAGATGCAAATCTACCCCACTGTCTTGCTAACCTAAGCAGTTGTCCAGTCATTTCCTTGTTTCATCTTTCTGGACCAATTCAGATAGAATTATTCCATGCCAAACAAACATTTCAACACTAAATAACCTTTCCCTGTGTTTTGAGGGAAGCATCAAATTCACAATCCCTCCTTTCTGGAGAAGTCCCCTAACCAAAAGGCAATTATACAGAACATATGAGCACCTCAGTGCTACAGACAAGCATCCAGAAGAGAGACAGGAATTCTCACCAAGTGTTATCCCCTGGCCAGCAAAATCTTCTGCACAAAGGATGAGTATTTACTAAAGATACCCTTACAGAACAGGTATGAGGCCCTGCGTATGGTAGATGAAGCACATAATGAGAAAGAGGAGGAACATGTGCAAGCAGTCAAGTCTTGCCAAGACCAGACAGACCAACCCCTCACAACAAAACCTTCATTAAGACCAGCACCAAGAGGAAACAATGCAAAGTTATGGTTGCTGGCGATTCCCTCCTGTGTGGAACAGAAGCACTCATTTGCAGACCAGACCCTCTTTTCAGGGAAGTTTCCTGCCTTCCTGGGGCCCAAATTAAGGATGTCACCACAAGACTGAAAAGCCTAGTTTGACCTTCAGACTACTATCCATTTCTGTTCTTTCATGTGGGTACAAACGATGTCTCAACAAAAAGTCTGAGGTCAATCAAAAGAGACTTCAGAGCACTGAGAAGAATGCTAAAAAATTCAGGAGCACAGATAGTGTTTTCATCAATCCTCCCATTAATGGAGGGAGACTTCAGTAGAAACAGGTGAGCCCAGGATATCAACACCTGGCTCCAGGACTGGTGCCTGTGCCAAAACTTTGTTTTTTTAGACCACAGAAGAGCCTTCAAGAGACAAGGTATAAAATCATAGAATCGTTTGGGTTGGGAAGGACCTTTAAGATCATCTAGTCCAACCATTAACTTAGCACTGCGAAGTCCACCACTAAACAATATCCCTAAGCACCACGTCTACTCATCTTTTAAATCTCTCCAGGGATGGTGACTCCACCACTTCCTTGGGCATCCTGTTCCAATGCTTGATAACCCTTTCTGTGAAGAAATTTTTCCTGATATCCAACCTAAATCTCCCCTGGCGCAACTTAAGACTGTTTCCTGTTGTCCTATCGCTTGTTACCTGGGAGAAGAGACAGACACCCTCCTCACTACAACCTCCTTTCAGGTACTTGTAGAGAGCGATAAGGTCTCCCCTCAGCCTCCTTTTCTCCAGATTAAACAACCACAGTTCCTGCAGCTGCTTCTCATAAGACTTGTTCTCCAGACCCTTCAACAGCTTTGTTGCCCTTTTTGGACTCGCTCCAGCACCTCGATGTCTTTCTTGTAGTGAGGGGCCCAAAACTCAACACAGTATTCAAGGCGCAGCCTCACCAGTGCAAAGTACAGAGGGACGATCACTTCCCTTACCCTGCTGGTCACACTATTTCTGATGCAGGCCACGATGCTGTTGGCCTTCTTGGCCACCTGGGCACACTGCTGGCTCATATTCAGCCGTCTATTGATCAACACCCCCACGTCCTTTTCCACCATTCCGCTTTCCAGCCACCCTTCCCCAAGCCTGTAGCATTGCATGGGGTTGTTGTGCCCCAAGGGCAGGACCTGACACTTAGCCTTATTGAACCTCATACAGTTGGCCTTGGCCCATTGATCACAGAATCACAGAATCATTCAGGTTGGAAGAGACCTCTGGGATCATCGAGTCCAACCATTGCCCTGACACCACAATGTCAACTAGACCATGGCACTAAGTGCCATGTCCAGTCTTTTCTTAAACACATCCAGAGATGGTGACTCCACCACCTCCCTGGGCAGCCCATTCCAATGTCTAATAACCCTTTCTGAAAAGAAATTCTTCCTAATGTCCAACCTGAACCTCCCCTGGCGAAGCTTGAGGCTATGTCCTCTTGTCCTATCTCTAGTTGCCTTGGAGAAGAGGACAACTCCCACTTCACTACAACCTCCCTTCAGGTAGTTGTAGACTGCAATAAGGTCACCTCTCAGCCTCCTCTTCTCCAGGCTAAAGAAACCCAGCTCCCTCAGCCGTTCCTCATAGGTCAGACCCTCCAGACCCTTCACCAGCTTGGTCACCCTCCTCTGGACTCGCTCCAACACCTCAACATCTTTCTTGAAGTGCGGGGCCCAGAACTGAAAACAGTACTCAAGATGCGGCCTCACCAGTGCCGAGTACAGAGGGACGATCACTTCCCTAGACCGGCTGGCTACACTGTTCCTAATAGAGGCCAGGATGCCATTGGCCTTCTTGGCCACCTGGGCACACTGCTGGCTCATGTTTAGCCAGCTGTCCATCAGCACCCCCAGGTCTCTTTCCACTGGGCCGCTCTCTAACCACTCTTCCCCCAGCCTGTAGAGCTGCATGGGGTTGTTGTGGCCGAATTGTAAGACCCAGCACTTGTTCTTCTTGAACCTCATGCCGTTGGTCTCGGCCCATCTATCTAACCTGTCCAGATCCTCTGTAGGGCCTTCCTACCCTCCAGCAGATCGATACTCCCACCCAGCTTGGTGTCATCTGCAAATTTGCTGAGGGTGCACTCAATCCCTACGTCTAGATCATCTATAAAGATATTGAACAGCACCGGCCCCAGAACTGAGCCCTGGGGAATACCGCTAGTGACCGGCTGCCAGTTGGACTTTGCCCCATTCACCACCACTCTCTGGGCTCGGCCATCCAGCCAGTTTTTAACCCATTTAAAAGTCCACCCATCCAAGCCCCGGGCAGCCAGTTTGTCTAGGAGGATGCTGTGGGAGACAGTGTCGAATGCCTTACTGAAGTCTAGATAGTCTACATCCACAGCCCTGCCCTCATCTACTAAGCAGGTCACTTTGTCATAGAAGGAGATCAGGTTGGTCAAGCAGGACCTGCCTTTCAAGAATCCGTGTTGGCTGGCCCCGACGCCCCGATTATCCTGCATGTGCCATGTAATGGCACTCAGGATGATCTGTTCCATCACCTTGCCTGGCACCGAGGTCAGGCTGACAGGCCTATAGTTCCCTGGATCATCCTTCCGGCCCTTCTTGTAGATGGGCGTTACATTTGCTAATTTCCAGTCAGCTGGAACTTCTCCAGTTAACCAGGACTGCTGGTAGATAATCGAGAGTGGTTTGGCAAGTTCATTTGCCAGTTCCTTCATTACTCTGGGGTGAATCCCATCTGGGCCCATAGCCTTGTGGGTGTCCAGCTGGCACAGCAGGTCACTAACCGTCTCCTCCTGGATTACGGGGGCTTCACACAGCCCCCTGCACCTGACTTCAGGCTCTGGTGGCTGAGTCTCCTGAGGACAACCGATCTTGACATTAAAGACTGAGGCAAAGAAGGCCTTGAGCACCTCTGCCTTTTCCTCATCCCCTGACACTACACTACCCTCCTCATTCAGCAAGTGGTGGAGGCTCTCCTTGACCCTCCTTTTGCTGTTAATGTATTTGTAGAAGCTTTTTTTGTTATCTTTGACCGTAGCAGCCAAATCAAGCTCTAATTGAGCTTTGGCCCTTCTAATCTTCTCCCTACACGACCTGGCCACATCCCTATAGATCTCCCAAGTTTCCCGACCCTTCTTCCAGAGCAAGTAGGCTCTCTTTTTTTACTTAAGTTCTAGCCTAAGTTCTCTGTTTAACCAGGCCGGTCTTTTTCCCTAACGGCTTGTCTTCCTACACACCGGGACAGCCTGCTCCTGAATATTTAACAATTCCCTTTTGAAGCATGTCCAGCCTTCCTGAACTCCTTTGCCCTTCAGGACCAACTCCCAAGCGACTCTATCTACCAACCTCTTAAACAGGCTAAAGTCTGCCCAGCAGAAATCTAAGGCAGAAGTTCTGCTCTTGCTCCTCCTTACTTCCCCCACTATCGAAAACTCTAACATTTCATGGTCGCTATTCCCAAGACGGCAACCGACCCTCACATCTCTCACTAGTCCTTCTCTGTTCACAAACAACAGGTCAAGCAGGACCCCTCCTCTAGTGGGCTCATTTACCACTTGCATGAGGAAGTTGTCCTCCACACATTCTAGGAACATCCTAGATTGTTTCCTCTCAGCCATGTTGTATTTCCAGCAGATATCTGGCAAGTTGAAGTCGCCCACGAGTGCAAGGGCCGGTGACCAGGCGGCTTCTGACAGCCGCTTGTAAAACACCTCGTCAGCCTGTTCATTCTGGTTGGGTGGTCTATAACAGACTCCCACCGTAATGTCTGCCCTGCCGACCTTCCCCCTGATCTTTACCCATAGACATTCAACCTTGTCATCCTCATCATCTTCCTCAATTTCAACACAGTCCAAGCACTCCCTAACATACAGCGCTACCCCACCGCCTCTCCTGCTTTGCCTGTCCCTCTTAAAGAGCTTATCGCCATCCATAGCAGCACTCCAGTCATGAGAGTCATCCCACCACGTTTCTGTGATGGCAACCATATCATAACCTTCCTGCTGTACAGTGGCTTCTAGCTCTTCCTGTTTGTTGCCCATACTGTGCGCATTAGTGTAAATGCACTTCAGCTGGGCTAGCGGCCTTGCCCCCGATGCAGGCCTGTCGCCCCTAGGTTCATTTGTGGTTGCCCTGGTCTTATCCCCCTCCCCCATCGAACCTAGTTTAAAGACCTCTTGACCAGCCCTGCCAACTTCTGGGCCATTATCCTTTTCCCCTTCTGATTCAGCTGTTCCCCATCCGGCATAAGCAGGCCTGGTGCCATGAAAGCCGCCCCGTGGTCAAAGAACCCAAAATCCCACCTACAGCACCAATCTCTTAGCCATGTATTAATCTGTTGTATTTTCATAGTCCTTTCCCTATTTTCACCTAACACTGAAGGAATTGAAGAGAATATAACCTGTGCACCTACTCCCTTCACCAAACGCCCCAGGGCCCTGAAGTCCCTTTTGATTGCCCTGGAACTTCTCCCTTCAATCTCATCCCTACCTGTCGAGATCCCTCTGCAGAGCCTTCCTACCCTCAAGCAGATCAACATGCCCACCCAACCTGATGTCATCTGCAAATTTACTGAGGGTGCACTCGATCCCCTTATCCAGATCATTGATATAGATATTAAAAAGAGAACTGGCCCCAATACTGAGCCCTGGGGAAAAGCACTTGTGACCAGCTGCCAGCTGAATTTAACTTCATCCACGACGACTCTCTGGGCCCAGCCATCCAGCCAGTTTTGTACCCAGCAAAGCGTATGCTCATCCAAGCCATGAACAGTCACTTTCTCCAGGAGAATGGTGTGGGAGACTGTGTCAAAGGCTTTACTAAAGTCCAGGTAGACAACATCCACAGCCTTTCGCTCATCCAGTAAACAGGTCATCTAGTCATAGAAGGAGATCAGGTTAGTGAAGCAGGACCTGCCTTTCGTAAACCCATGCTGACTGGGCCCGATTGCCTGGTTGTCCTGTATGTGCCCCATGACAGCACGTACAGGACAACGTAGTATGCTGGGGCCTGACAGGATCCACCTGTCTCAATGGCAAAAACGCATCTTTGAGCATAAGCTGGTGGGGCTGATCATGAGAGCTTTAAACTAGAATCGATGGGAGAAGGGAATACCAGCAGGATTGCACTAGGTAAGCCAAGGGTTGTCATGGCATCACCTGAGGGTAGCAATGCTAGTGGGAACATTTACATGGCTCCTGGGAGCACAGAGGGCTCAGGAGCTCTGAAATGCTTGTACACCAATGCACACAGTATGAGAAACAAACAGGATGAACTGGAAGCGTTGGTCAGCTCCCAGAGCTACATTATCATTGGTATTAGTGAGACCGGGTAGAATAAATCCCACAATTGGAGTGCTGGGATGGAGGGCTACAGGCTGTTCAGGAAGGATAGGCAGGGCACTATATGTAAGGGAGAGGTATGATTGTACAGCCCTTACAGTTAGTGATGATGTGGTTGAGAGCCTCTGGGTGAGGATTAGTGGGGTGGAAAACAAAGGAGATGTCATAGTGTGTGTCTACTACTGATTGCCCAGCTAGGACGTATGCACTGATGAGTTATTCTGTGGACAATTAGGAGAAATTACTGGATCAGTAGCCCTGTCCTTACGGGAGATTTCAACTTCCCAGACATTAACTGGGAATATTATACTGCTGAGACAAGCAGGTCTTGGAA